>NC_092341.1:186427500-187046666 GCF_046630445.1 Rutidosis leptorrhynchoides
ATTAACTCCTTAAGTTTGACTTTCTCATGTTTTGACAAGTTTGACACTAGGTGTTTTCTCAAGTGTTCATCCTTTTTGGATGAAGCCCGATGCACCCGCCCAAATAAATTTTGCATAGACTTGTCAACAACGTCGTTTTGATTTTTGGCTTTACCTTGAGTTCCCTTAGTTAATCCCCCATTACCTTTAGTTGGTGAACCAACTTTCCTTGTGTTTGTGATGCATTGCACACTAGCAACAACTTGTAGTGTGGTCAATGGCATTGATAGTGTTTTAACACGTTTGGTTTTTATGCTCATGCATTTCCCTTTATCTGGAAGAGTCAATTTCCCGGTCCTAAAGTCAAAGAAAAAGCCCGCAGTTGCCAAGAATGGCCTTCCCAAAACAAGGGGCACAACCGGGTCTTCCTTTATATCAACAATAACAAAATCAATGGGAAATTTCATGTCCCCCACCTTAACAATTAAGTCTTTAGCGATCCCCATACTAGAGTTAATTGATTGATCAATTAATTTAACTCCCATTGTAGTGTGTGAAAGGTCACCTAGGCCTAGCCTTTTGTAAATGGAGTAGGGCATGAAGTTAATACTTGCCCCCCGAATCGGATAAAGATGTGAGCATCTCTGAACTGTTTACATTGCATGGGATAAGGAAAGGTCCGAGATCACCCATTTTTGATGGTAGGTTACATTTCTTTAAAATTCCATCGCACTCCTTTTTCAAGAAAGCGGTAGATGATTGCTCAACATCTCCCTTTTTGGCCATGAGTGTCTTTAAAAATCTCCCATAGTTGGGCATATTCTCAAGCACCTCCGCCAAGGGGAGTTTAACATAAATATTTTCGTTGTAGGGTAAGGTTGACTTACAATCCACATCATTTAGATGTGTAGGAGGTAATGATTGAGGATGTGAGACCGATGTCTCATTTTTCTCCTTAGTTGATGTAGCAAGAACCTCGACCTCGTTCTTTTGCGCCTTTGTATTCTATAAAGTTTTGATGAAACATGACTAGGAACTTAGAAATCAACAGATTTAACTCACACAATGGCGGAATAAGTGAATCCAACCCTCTAGTGAATAGGTTAAGCTTTTTGGAATTAATTTAGTCAAACCATAACTAAATCAAGTGTGATTAGATCAACACCTAGAGCTATTATTCACCACCTGAGTGATTTGGGCTGAGAGAGAATCGGAGGAGCTCACCAGATCTGAGTGTGTGTAACAAATGAGAGGCTTAACCTAAAATGAAGAACATAAGACTTTATATACCCCTGCCGTTGACTCACCTGTACGAGTCATCCATCATACGTACGAGTTGGCTTCATCAGCCGTACGGGTGATCACTCACTCGTGTCTTCTCATTTAGGTTATAATTGTGACTTAGCTCAGCATCAACCGTGCATATGAGCCTATCAGTCGTACGAGTGAGGCTTCACTCGTACATCTGACTAAGTCTAAGATAGTCAAACATCTAAATCTCATTCCTGCAGTTCCTGTAACCACATACAAGCACGGATAGGATAATAAAGAGCGATCATGGTTGCCTGTAAACTATTGTACCTGCAATGGACGTGGGTAGATATCTAGGGACTTTTATAAAATGCATCAACAACTCCCCCTAGGACCTAGAACATCTATTACAATTAAGTAAACGTCCATAAACCATGCAAGTTCATAAACACAAATAGTTTAGTAAAGTTATTACAGATCCAGATTCTCTCTCTCGCATAAACAAACATCAAAAACTAAAAACAAACGAGCAAAACAGTATCCAACATAGATCAGCTGGCTTGAACTTGGTTTGAGCTTTGAGCATCACTGTTTCTGTTGAGGTATGCATAGAAGACATCGATCACACGTTGATATCTCATAGCTTCCTCTTTTCGATCATCTCTAAAAGTAATGTGATGGCGGTGAAGAGTCTCCAAATCAAATCTTGATAAGTTCCTCAGCCACATGGGATCTAGAATCCTCACATTGTCGAACTGTATACTTCTATCTTCTTTCTCAATCGCAGTCAAGATCACTGCTTCCTCCGACAACTCATCATAGAACCACCATCTGAAGTTTTTGCAAATATCCTTGGGTAAGGGCATCAATGGAGATTGCTTCATGTACTTGGCCGGATGGAACTTAACAACGCGTACAGGTCCACCTTCAGAATTTCTCTTTGTTGGGTGCATGGAAAACCTGGCGGTTGTTGACTTAAAGATGTCCCATTTCCCTGTCTTATACTCATATCTGAGTTTTCTCTAACCACCTGGAAAGGTCACTATCTTCAGCGTTCAACATCTTCAGCTTAGCAAGTTGCATGATCTCGAAGTACGGTAGAGTTTTGAAGTGACTAGGACGTGCCATGTAATCAACTCCTCCTTCCCTCTTGATCGCGAAACAATTGATCTCCTTGAAGTAACCCCAACTCAGTATTTTACCCTTGGAATACTTCTTGGTTCTCTTTCCCCTTTCGTAGAAACTAACAAACTTCGGCTCAAGTTCTGGCTTATTCAACTGATCAGGGTTAACAATGTTTTGTTTCCACCAACTCTGACGGATCTCGTCTTCTACAACATTTATGTTCACTTTAACCCTATCACGTATAAACCATTTCTTAATCTCATTCCATCCCTCTGCCTCGGCTTGTTCGGCTCGGAGTTTCTTATCTTTCAATTCAGTTTCTTTTCTTTCTTTCTCAACGAGCAATTTCTCATGTCGGATCTTCTTGTTCCTTTCTATCATAACATCCACTTCTTTCACTTGTTCTTTGTATACCTTCCTCGCCTTTTCTAACTCAATTAAGTTCTTTCTCTTCTCCTCACAACTTAGATTGAAGAAGTCACTTAAGGTGTTGAGTGATGGATGCGAGTATGGCTCAAGCGAAGGCATAACAATCTCAACTTCTTCTTCTTCTTCTTCTTCATCATCAGATTATGTCAGAAATTCGTCTTCGGATTCGACAATCACATTCTCTTTCATGCTTTCTTTACCAACAGAACTTTCACTCTTCTCGTCTTCAAACAAATCAAAATCACTTAAGTTGATATTTTGGATTGATTTGGGAGGGATTTCATCAGCTGGCTCTTCTTGTGGAGCCTTGTCTTCAGCTTCAACTGACTCTGCATTCTCCGTATCATTTTCGCTGTCATATGCCAGAGCAGCAAGCTGTTCCAAAGGAAACTCACTTGGTGGAATGTCTCCCTTTTCCGCATCATTAAAAACATTTGAATAATTCATATAATATTCAGCAGTAAAGACCTCACCATATTCATTAAAACTTCGAATAGGTATCACTAACGGGTATCCAAAAGAGGGTCCTCCAGTTCCAGCATCTTCTTCTTCATTCTTTTCGACACCTTCTCCCAAATCGGAAGAATACTCTTCTCCTTTCTCCTTAATCAACTTTGTTTTACCAGAGGTAAGCTGTTCGATTCTTTCATTCAACTTTTTTAATTTCTCCTTGTTCTCACTCTTAATCGCCAAAACTTTCTTTCTCAACTTATCTGTCCTGCTCTTCTGTCGGTCCAACCTATCAGATAACCTCTTGTTCTCTTCCACCAACAATTCAATCTTAGCATTACTGATCTTCTTCTCCTCAGTAGCTTGGTTCTCAAGATTGGTTATTTTCGTGATCAAAGACATCAGTAGATTTTGCTGAGTCTTATATTCATCTGACGTGACCTGAGGTGTTGTTGTGGCAGGTTTCGGTGAGGTAACAGCAGCCCTTGCATCCTTCATGAAACCGGATGGCTTTTTCTGAGCTTGTTGTTTTGAGCCTCCTTGTGATGATCTCTGAGGTGAATCATAGGAATACTTCGTTCTTTTCTCCTTCTTCTTGAGTTGTTCTGAGGGCATAGGATCCTTTCCTTTCCTCTTTCTCTGAATCAAGCTTTCATCCTCCTCTGTCGCTTCATCATCACCCTCGATAACCTCGTCATCAACCTTATCTCCTCCTTGAACATTACCCGTAGCTTTCTGATTATCACCTTGTCCTTCCTCATCTGTAACTTCATAGTCAGAATCTGAATCCTCATTCCTCCAAGCATTACCTGCTGGGCATCGATATTTCTCCTTGATAAGATGACAAATGATCTTTCTATTAAAGTCAGGTTTTAATCCTCATTCCTTGTCTCTTCTATTCTGCGAAAAGTAATCGAATTCATCGGCTTAAGGTGGATAATATCCTCTTCAAGCTGGGGTAGATCAGGTGCAGCGTCATTAATGATTAATTGAAGAAAATGAGCGTAGATCAGATACCTCTGAGTAGAACTAAAGTGGTTTGCTTTGAAGTAGTATAAGACAAATCCTGAGAAATCATATGGTGCCTTGAGAACAAGTGCCACAAACATGCTTTGCACTTTCTCGTTCAGCTTATCAAACCCAAATTTGCGACCACTTAAACAATGCATAATCACGTGAGCAAGATATCTAAACTGTGGAGGCAGTAGTGTCTTCATCAGTTCGGATTTTCCACAAATGTAACCAGAATAAGCACATCTTCTAAAGCAACCATGAATTCGTTCTCTATTGATAGTCATGTGGGAGCAGTTCTCGTCATTAAAACCAAAAATCCTTCTAATCACATCCTTAGAAACAGTAATATCATGTCCTTGAACCTTACTAACAAGCTTATCTTCATCTACATCCAGTACAGCATTTCTCTAGAACTCTCTCTGATGGCTATAGTACGCTATGCACTGAGTAGAAATAGCAGTGTGTATCCTCGATCTCTTAAGAAATTCGATAATCTCCTTAAAATGAGAACCTCTTTCAAGATTAAGATCATAAAGAGCAACTTGATTGTTCAGTTCTCCCTTCTCTAAAGGAATCTCTTGCTGAGCAGGTGGGATGACCGGATTCACTTGAGGATTAGCTTGTTGCTCCCCCTGTCCTTCAACGTTAACAACCGAAATATTGACTTGTTGTTCAGCCATTTGATGATATCGAAACAAAAACTGAAACATTTATAGAACAGTTAGATATATAAATCAATCACCATAAAACATCATAGCATTTGCATCAAAGTGTCATAAACTTGTTAAACATGATGAACCGTGCGAGTGATAATGTCACACGTGCGGCTGAGAGATCAACCGTGCGAGTGATATAGTCACTCTTGTCATTGTTGACACGTTTGAGCAGTAATATGGTTTCAGAAAATGTACACGGTTGAGGCAAAATTCTAAGCGAGTGAGTCAACCGTGTGGTGACTCGTACGGTTAATCACACGTGTCAGCTCTTGCAGACGAGTGATCAATAAAATCAAGACAAATGAGTGAGCTCAAAGGTCCACACGGTTTATCATCAACCGTGCACTGACTCGTGCGAGTCATGTCTCACGCGTGCGAGTGATGTCACTCGTGCATGTCTGATGAAACCCGTATTAAATGCCTTTTTGAATTCAACAAATTACATGTTTGATTGTTTTAGGGGCCGATTTACATCACAATAGCATGTATAGGTTCCGTTTAACTTAAAACAATAGCGAACACAGATCAAAACAAGCTCTAATTACACAAAATTCTAGTTATATACCCTTAGGGTTTCGAATCATTCAAACAACAAATTAGTGGACTAAAACTCGATGAAATTGTACCTATTAGGTGGCGCTGAGGTCGGAATCAAGTAATGAACGAACACTGCGGTGGAAATCTTGATTGGTTAAGATCAAAAATTGAGAGAGAAATGAGTTGGGTGCATAAGTGTGAGTGTCTGTACTCGTCACCCCTATTTATACTCTCGTGATCAACCGTACGGTTCATCACACGATCCACAATCAACCGCGTTTCTCATCTTAATCACATGTGCGTGTGACCTAATAGTCTTAGACTAATTTTGATCAGGGTCATCCGTACGGTTAACCTCAAACGTGTGATTACTCGCACGGTTCACACATCAAGCGTCCGTGTGAGCCACTTAGGCAATTTCAAAATTTCACAAACTTAGGATTTCAACTCGTTTAGCAATCTTAGAGCTAACTAACACTTTCATTTTGAGTCATAAATCACTAAAGCCTTCAAGAAATGACCATTAACACTTAGGTAATCCAAACAACTTAACCCAAACAAGGTTATTACTCTAAACATTCGGTTTCTCATGAGTAAGTCCTACAGTGTAATGTCATCTTGAGTTCACTAACAACCTTAAATCATTAAAGTCCTTCAAGTAATCACCAGCTCTAAAAACTTCAAACTTATGGATTTGGTGGCCAGAAATATCTTGATCTCGACAAGGTTCTTTCAGATGTCATTGTACATTTAGAGGATAATCAGAAAACAAAAGAACGAAAGAAATCTTTATACGTTTTTCGATTTAAAATGTCATGCAACTAGAAAAATATGCAAAAAAAAGACATTCTACCATGAAATGCAATAACATGAAAAACAAAAATCTTTTTGTTGTTTTTCAATAATCAGAACAAGCTATTTAACAAGCATATACATGAAATATACAAATCCACATTCTTTTTGTGAGCAATATGATTAATTAAAATAAAAATGGATCAGAACTGACATATTGAATCAACTTCTGTTGTTCATTCCCAATTATCAAGTCTATGTCTATTATCATGCAATTACTGATATCAATCCTCATTAAACATGAACATATTCATTCCAGACACTTCGACAATCATGTTGGCATTAATTACTTGAACACTATAGAGCAATGATTTTTGAGATCACGCTAAGTTCATTAATCCTTGATTCTTTCATCACTTATGATTGTGCGTTGTTATTGGTTGTCAATTCATTACATGTAACTTTCCGTTATCTCTTTCCATGTATTTCATTCAAATTGAACAGGATGGTTCTCACGGCACTTTGAATAACCCTGTCAGCCTTTGGCTTCTATCAGTGTATTGATAATCTTCAATCTAGTTGGAATGACAGATTTTAGAATATATTGGATTATCCGAATAGTCGCATTATTTACCGCGGGAATTGGTCTACAGTTAAAGCAGACTTGCCTGATGACCAGTCGTCACACGAAATAAATCTCAAGGCCCTTAACTTCATTATGTTCAAGTTGACATGGAAAACGGAATCAAAAGTTAAACTTTCATATATATATTTAATTAGAGTATATCTAGATAAGTATCTTTCCAACTTACAGTCTTAATAGGTATAACTCTATATTGCAGATGACAAGAATCTTGATAGTTCAGTATGAACGTCGTGATTAAACAATTCAAGCTGCGCGGGGGCTTCACACTAAGAATGATCGGAGTTCTTTATGAGCACATCATGATTCAGCATTCTTCTTACTTTCAGGACTTTGCCATCTTGATACGCCAATTATTTTTTACTTTGATTTTTGTTAACACCTATTTCCTTATGAGGTAAGGCTTAGTGTGTCAACAAGATACTAGAAGTAATCTAGCTTTAGGAGGGCGGAGTGTTGCCGATTGATTTTTACCCTCGGGAAATAATCCCTGCAGACCCGGTTCACAAGTTTAGAAACTTGTGGGGTGGCTTAATCAATCTGTCGTCCGTAGAGCGTAAAAGTGCTAGCCGGATGACTTCTAGTAAGAGAAAGTAGAGAGAGAAAGAGAAGTGAAATCTCAGCTCTCAAAGTTGTCAGAATATCTGAACTGTGTGAAATGACGACCCAAGGGGTCTATTTATAGTGTCAGATCCACCAGATTGTTCAGGGACACGTGTCAGATGATGATACGTTCTGTTATTCGTGATCTGAAATTTATGCTGAAGGTGGCATTCTCCGGCCAGGGCTTACGCGCTAGGCGGCCTTCAGGGCTTACGCATGACGGAGCAACCTGTACAGCGGAGAACGCTGGACGGATAACTCCACAAAACTGTTGTTTCCAGCCTTCCTGATGCTACTTTTATGCAACCATTATGCCTTTTATGAGTGTATACGATAGGATACACCATTAAGTCCCCCCAGTTTAATGACTTAAGCATTTGAAAAATGATTAAGTTGTTAAACTTTTAATAACGCATGCCAAACCAGCCTGTTCATTGCCCACTTGCATCGGGGATAACATTTTAGGCATTAAATGCAGACGAATTTTACTGACGCTGTTATGATTAATTTTTTATGGCTGAGATCCTCCACGCGCCTCCCGCTGTAAAAAGTGTTATTTCGTACCCTACGTTTAAACGCACCCATACACGTGTCTCAATCATGGCCATAAAAATTGCACCGATGAACCCCTATAAAAACCGTCATAACCCTTTTACCATCACTTTTTTACTTTTGCCAAGATCTAAAAAGCACATTTCTCCCCCAAATCTTCATCGCCTTCTTCAATCTTCAACTTTTTAAGGTTTACTGTTTTCCAAGGTCAGTACACTCCATCTTACTACTATTTTCTTCTTGTTGGTATCTTTTACTGTATTATCATGTCTTCTACTCCTAGTACTGGCCAAGAACATGCAAAGACTTCTTCGTCAAATACCGCTGACATTCCAGAAGTTAGCACGATGGCTTCATCAATGACAAGTGAATATTTAGATGGCTTAAAGATTGCCTTCCGCCATCTCAATCAATACAACCCGGTTCTTCCCACCAACTGACAAACTGCTGACAACCCTCCTGAGGGGAAAATTACTTTATACGCTTTACAAATTACACATGGCAACCTCCGTGTTCCTCTTACTAAGTTTCTCCTTCGCCTTCTTAGATATTATAAGGCCTGCCTTAGTCAAATGCATCCCCATGGCCTTCAAAAAATCATCCTTTTTGAAATGTACTGCAATGCTATTAATAGAAAGCCTAGCATTAAAGTTTTTATCTCTTTGTTTAGAATTCGCACAATTAGTGACTGCTGGCTAACTATTGATAGTAAGAAAAATAATCATTTTGTTGGTACGAATAGAGTTTCAAATTTGAAGGACTGGAAAAGTCCATTTTTCTTTGTTGATGAGACTGTTATTCCAAAGGAGTACTCCGTTGTCCGGGAATGGGGTGCTATTGATGCTGGTGTGGGAAAGGGTGTTAAGATTTCTCCCGCAGAGCAGCGGATAGTAAATAGCTTGAAAGAGCTCCGCCTTCCGCCCAGATCATACGAAAGGTATGAGGGAATTCTTGTGCTGTGCAAAGTGAGTCAAGAATGGCTGAGCAATTCTGTGCCAGTACTCCGTGAGAAAAACCATGGTAGGATGGGATATGATCATCCTACTGTATATAAATGCATGTCTACTATTTGTCACATTTGCTTATATTGCTATTTATGTTGTTGCAGCCAACTCCGTGATGCAGGTTCGTTCTGCTCTCTTATCCGTTGATCTTGATGATGACGTGGAGGTCACTGCTCGTGACAAAAATGCTGAAGAGCTAGAGGCAGAGAGAGCTGCAGCTGAGGCTAAAGCTACTGCTGATGCTATTGCTGCTGAAAAGGGTGAAGGAGTAATTATTAGCTGCTCTGATAGTGAGTTCGGGTCTGAACAAACAGACACTAAATGGACAGCGGATGATACCACCACCGCCGATCAACAAACATCAGGTTTAGTTGACATCACGGGTGAAACTAACCCCACTCCCCCTCCAACCCAAAAGACAAGAAAGAAGAGCATAGGCTCTAAAAGGGCGAAGAGTACAGAGGAGGGCAACAAGCAGAAACGCAGAAGAAGTATGCCCATTCTGCTCACACACATTTTTTTTAACTGTTATTTTTATTCATAATGCTAATTTGTTTTTGTTAGTGATTTTATCAGAATCTGATGATAGCCAAGGGAAGGCTACGGATGGCGGTGAACGGGTACCGGAGGAAAATCTTGAAAGTGAAGGAGAGAAGGGCCTGAAAAGTCCTGATCCAAACTTTACTCCATTCGAGGAATCTGAATTTCATGAAGATAGGCCGGAAGGCAACCCTTCTTATCATTCTCCTCCTCCTAATATTTCTAACCCAGCTATCACATCCTCCAATGTTCATGAGCCAACCCTTCCTGCTCATGTGAGGGCATTGCAGGCCATCATTGCAAACCCTGCTACTAAGGATAAAGAATTGGCAACTCTTCTTCAGGTATGAATGATAAGACCATCTGCATGTATATGCTTGTAATTTATTGATGTGAGTTGCCTGAAATTACTCATAAATTTTTTTCTTGTACAGGGTTGTGTTATCCTTGAGCTGAAACCCCAATTCACCGCTCTCTGCTCTGATCAACTCAGGGAATCAACTATGGCAGCTCATGTACTGCTAACCAATCATCTGGACTCTGTGCTACAACTGCAGAAGCATCATGAGTCTATTCTTGCTATAGCCCGTAAAGATATAACTGAAGGTGCAAATGCTCGTAAGAGAGCTGCTGATGCTGAGCGTGCCTTGAGTGATGCTCAAAAACTAATAAAGGCTAGAGAAGTTGAGCTAAAAAGTGCTCAAGATGTTGCTGTTGTTCTGCAAGGGGAAAGGGATGCTGAGAAGAAAAGACTTGAAGAGGAGCAGATGAAAGTAAGCGAGCTGGAGAAGCAGCTGAGTGCAGAGAGGGAAAAATCCGCTGAGCTTCTCCGGAGGGCGGAGGAAGGCGAGGGTAATTTTGCTGAACTTAAGAAGGGGATAACAGGTGTGATAGCGAAGGTGCTTGGATCCACTCTTGTGGGGAATCCATACAATGAGTACATTGATGCTATACGCACCCATGCTATTGTTGATGTAACAAATAAACTGACCAGACGCCTTGCTCCAAACATGTCTCTCCCTACTGCTATTAGAAATCTGATGCCTCTTGGAACCCTGGAGAAGGTTGAAGAAGCCAGAGACAGATTCATTAATCTGAAGATAGATGTTTACAATGAAGTATGTAACAGAGAAGAGTCATCTGCTCAGGATGTACTCAATATTCAATTTTCATAAACTTGTAACCACTTCATGAGCAGAAGTTTGTAATAAACATTGACAACTTTGAATTCCATAAATATGCATTGCCTTCGATGAGCCTATCTTCTTACATATTTGTTTCAATTATTTTGTTGTTTCATGCTTAGAATAAATCTGTGATGCACTGAAGCATATAATAAAAATGAAAAACTGGCCTACACACTTGATTATGGAATGAAAAACTCCCGAACCTCATCATCACTAAACAACCGATCATGCTTTCTCCGATTTACGTTGCCTTCTGGTAAGTTCACAAATGTGGATCTCTCCCTAGCCAGTGCCACATACTGTGAATGTATGGTGGCTACTCCGTTAGGAGTTGGGAACCTGATCTCTGCATGAGCTGTCGATGTTATCGCTCCGAATTTAGCCAACGCTGCCCTTCCAAAAAGGACATTAAATCGAGAATTGCCATCTATGATTGTGAAATCGATTGTTTCTGTTCTCAACAATGGGAATGTGCCCATAACAACTTACAAATGAATCTGCCCCATGGCATTTATCGGTGCTCCCGTTAATCCAGAAACTTTCAACCTCGTTTGCCTCTCTCTGCCCTGCACATGCCTTGGAAAAGTCTTCAAGCAATGCCAGTAAATGATGTCAGCTTCACTTCCCGTATCTGTGTAGATACAGTTGACACACTTATTTGCTATCTCTGCTGAAATGATCACTGGTTGGACGGACAACGCCCAATTCTGAATTGGCTGAAAGATAATTGGAGCATATCTCCAGCTGTCCAAATTGCTGTCTGATGATTCGCCTTCTTCATAATGACTGTCGTTGATCCAAACCATCCTGATTACAACTTCTGGAGTTGGCTCACGCTCCGTGACCCGGTCTCCGTACTGCGGTTGGTTCCGATTATCTCTTCCACCATGCTGCTCTCTTCTGTTCTCTCCACGGCGTCCTCTGTTACCATCATTCCTTTGCCACGCAAATTTCCTGCGAGGATCATTCCTCCTGTACTGTTTGCCAGGCAACAAATGATTTAGCTCTCCTGCCTTGATTTTCGCTATAATTTCTCTCATTAAAGATTTGCAATTGTCCGTATCATGGCCCCAAACTTCATGAAAATCGCACCACAACTCACTCTTTGGACCCTCCCTTTCTTCCATAGGTGCTGGAGCATTGAAAGGGGTCCGAATTGGTTCAATGAAGAGGATCTCTTTCGGAGTTTTGGTAAGAGCCATTATCAATGGGTGCCTTTCTATTGGCCTTCTGTTATGGTGAAACTCATTAGGGTGATTATTTCCTCTCCATCCTCCGTTTAAATTGTCATTCCTTCTCTGATTTATGTCAAAATACCGCCCTCTGTTGTGCAGCTTGCTACTGCTGCCAGTATCAAACTTGTTCAACCCACGCTCACCAGCTCGAACATGCCTCTGTGCAACCTCCAACGCCTGATGCAATGTTTTTGGCAAGTCATACCGTAATGCATGAACAAGTGCACTAAACCGCCGCTGGTCCAGACAGAAAATGAAACCAGATACAAGTTGTGATTCTGGACAATCAGGGATCTTCTGTGCTTCAAGTGTATAACGCTTCATAAAATTGCTCAAAGATTCGTTATGATGCATTGTGATCTCGTATGCATCAAGATGTGTCAGAGTACAGCTCCGAAGATTTTGGTATTGCATCACAAATTTTGCTCTCAAATAAAGAAAACTAGTAATACTCCTTGGCGGCAAACTAGCAAACCATTCGCGTGCCATTTTCTGTAGTACCATAGGAAACATATGGCACGCAGTTTCATCCTCCCAATGCTGCAACCTCATAACACCTTCAAACATAGTCAGAAAATCTTCTGGATCCGTTGTGCCATCATAAACTCTAATTGTTGGTATAACAAGATTTCTGGGCAATGGATAATTAGCAATTCGATCAATGAAACACTGTGTAGATTCTGCCATGGCTGGTGGCTTGGTGGCTTGCTCTCCAGTAATGAGGGCAAATAAATTGTCCACGGCCACAGCACGGACGGCGGGCTGCGCTAAGCGTTGTTTATATTTTGCCGGAGCTGTCTGCTTAAGAATTTCATTTAATAGCAACACTGCCTGCTTCTCTGACATGAACTCATCTTTGTCAATTTCATCATCAGAGTCATTATTATCATAGTTCAGGTCGTTATCATCCCCAGAATCATCAATAAGACTGCCCGGCTTGTCGAGTAGCCTGGATAACTTGTATTTTGATATAGATTGCCTTTTCATTATTTGCTTGTCTTTGCCATCCGCCATCCGACGAAAAGGTATAAATGATGGACATCGCCGTGGTTACATCAATGGTCGTCGCTCTGGATTAGTAACAAAATTTGGAAGTCTTTCTGCACTTTTGGCTGTCGTTTCTTCAATTACTGGCCTTTTCTCTGAATTAGTTGCCAAATGTTTAAGCCTTTCTGTAGTTTCAGCAACTGTTTCTTCAATCGTACCATCTAGTGGCGGAACGGGTACATCTTCAACAGTTATCATGTCGTCAGTTGATGGATTGTTGACTGCTTCAAGTACAGATGGAGCTTCAGTTGTTTTTGTTCCTTTTCCGTTTCGTGTGTTCTTTGCATTAGTGGATGGCGCCATTGTTAACACCTATTTCCTTATGAGGTAAGGCTTAGTGTGTCAACAAGATACTAGAAGTAATATAGCTTTAGGAGGGCGGAGTGTTGCCGATTGATTTTTACCCTCGGAAAATAATCCCTGCAGACCCGGTTCACAAGTGTAGAAACTTGTGGGGTGGCTTAATCAATTTGTCGTCCGTAGAGCGTAAAAGTGCTAGCCGGATGACTTCTAGTGAGAGAAAGTAGAGAAAGAAAGAGAAGTGAAATCTCAGCTCTCAAAGTTGTAAGAATATCTGAACTGTGTGAAATGATGACCCAAGGGGTCTATTTATAGTGTCAGATCCACCAGATTGTTCGGGGACACGTGTCAAATGATGATACGTTCTGTTATTCGTGATCCGAAATTTATGCTGAAGGTGACGTTCTCCAGCCAGGGCTTACGCGCTAGGCGGCCTTCAGGGCTTACGCATGACGGAGCAACCTGTACAGCGGAGAACGCTGGACGGATAACTCCATAAAACTATTGTTTCCAGCCTTCCTGATGCTACTTTTATGCAACCATTATGCCTTTTATGTGTGTATACGATAGGATATACCATTAATTTTCTTTTAATATTTCCTTTTCAGCATATCACTGTCTTTTGATATATTGATTTTGAACGCCATCATGAATGAATTTTCCATTTTTATGCATGAACTCATGTTTCTTTGTTGTGTGCTCAGATCACTCGAAGGTGTTCTCCCTTAAATGCTTGAACGGTACGCAATAAGGAATTATACTTTTCAACCTTAAGCGAGAAGGGACACTTACTTTCGACATAAACTAATTTTTCTGATATTTTCGGGGTTTAGTTTTGATTATAAAGTCTTAGGCCCATGACAACGTGGTATGCACCAGCCAAACAGATAATCCTCAACTAAAAATCCACCCCCAACCTTTTCTAGTGATTATCAATTATGATAGGGGATACCCTCAACCGACTGTTGAGTTCCTCAACAATTATCATTAGATACGATTTCAGAGATAATTAGGTGACTACCTTCAAACGCAACAGATCGTTCATGACTTCTGAATCTCAGATGATCGTTGATAGTACGTATTTCTCTACTAGAGAGTAGGTACATACATACTAGTGCAAGGTAGAATGGACCATGTAAGGAGTAGTTTTCCGATTGACGTTTACTCTCAGGACGAATCCCTGCAGACGCGGATCATGGTCTAAAACCATGGTGTGGCTTAAGTCAATCTTATAATAGGGCTTACATATGTTCTGCCTGTATACTTGGTGCTGGGCGGATAAAGTCACGCCTTGGTGCTGGGCGGATGAAGTCATGCCTTGGAGCTGGGCGGATGAAGTCACGCCTTGGAGCTGGGAGGAAGAAGTCACGCCTTGGAGCTGGGCGGATGAAGTCATGCCTTGGAGCTGGGAAGATGAAGTCTAGAGAGAGAAAGCATGTATGAGAGAGAAAGTCTAGAGAAAGAGTGGTATGCTACCCAGAAATTGGGACCCGAAGTCATGGAGAGTGGAGAGTGGAGAGTGGAGAGTGGAGAGTGGAAGGAAAGTATGTGAGAGAGAAAGTGAAATGGCTGCTCCTCTTTTCTTGTGTCAAATGAGATGGGGAGCTCTTCTATTTATAGGCAAAGTTTGGACTAGTGGGAAGCTTTTTGGGCTTAAATAATGGGAAATCCCAATAACTTGCATGTCTTTACTAATTTGGGCATAACTTTCTCATACGAACTCCGATTGAGGTGATTCAAAAGCCAAAACATCCGTAACTCAGAGCTCCACATCTTTCATTTTATACGTGTAGACCGTAAGGTACACCATTATGTCCCCCCAGTTTGATGACTTTAGTTTTGACAAAAAATGAAGTCATTAAACTATAAAAAAGAAATCAAGTGCCTCCCTGCCTTAGGAACATATAGTTGCTGTTATCTGCTACTGAAATGATATGTTTTCTAATGATTCTCCAAATAACTCGTTTTTGATTATGGAGCCTGTTTTAGAATGTTTGAAAATCTTGCCATGTATATATTTGTCATGTTATAATTGTTTGACTTCATGCGAAGATTATGTGATTAAACTTTTGCTTTTTACGGACGTAGCATATGTGATGCTCACGCAATTTGTATAAGGGCTTAAGCATAGAAAGCTGCCTTCAGGGCTTACGCATAACGGAGAGCGGCCTGATTGATGTCTTAGATTGCTTGTGTTAGTCGAAAAACGCTGAACGGGTATATATTAACATTTCCACGATGCTCTTGTTCATTGTGTATTTTGCGCTTACGCATTGTGCGGCTTAAAAAGTAGTACTTTGAATTATTGACAAAGCTTTATTTGCTCGACTTTAAGTCGAAATAACTAGTTCTTGTAATTTTGTTTATCGTCGACATTCCTTAGGTTCTAAACTACGATCACTTTGCCGGCTATGTGACGGTGGTTAAACCGTTGCCTTTTCAACCTTTTGTTTACGATTGAACTTCTGCCACCGAGACTAGATATCTCTTATGAGGGCAGGGATGACACACAGCTATGTGACACCTGGGCTAGAAAATCCTTGGCCGGATAAAAATATGAATATTTTGCCGTAAGAATAATTGTTCTATTTCTTACTTTTTAAAGAAATTTTTACATTTACGATCGTATCCCATGTTCTAGATAGTTGATCGGGCTATCTGAACATACAATACTACGCATAAAATTTCTTTAAGTTTATTGCCTTTCAAAGTCTTCTCAGTTCTTCTCCGGTTGGCGTTGACAGCATATATAATCCATTATCATTTGCCTTTACTGTTCGATATGATCTTTCCCATTATGGTCTTAATGTTGAATTCTTAGCGAATAGCATGCATATAATGTGATGGGCTTACGCAAATGCGGCCATAAATATATAATGATGGGCTATGAACTAACAAATGTGGTCATGGACTTATAATGTGCCTTCTCTCAAATATCAATGTCAATCATAAAAATGTTCTTGTATCAAATAATACTTGAAGTTTTGAAATTATACCTTGCGCTTGATTGCTATATGATGATCCATGTAGTAGTTGATAACTGTAAGTAGATGTCAAGCTTTTTACAATTTCATATGCATCCTTCCATTGTGCTCCACTATTCTGATTGCATACACTTTTGTTCGTCATACGCTCTGTGCCTTTGTGCTTTATTGCTTCATCACGTGAATCATATGCTTTGCACTTGATCTTGGTAATGAATATTCTTCCTTTTATATTTGTGAGCTCGGATTTCAGAATATCTCTTGAATGTGCTACATATTCTTTTTCATGCTTCATATGAATATTGAGTTTCACATTTTGAGACCGAAAATGTTTCGATTACGCGACCGGCTGATGAAACTGAATGTGCAATAAGGTTTCTTCTAATTTTATGTCGTCAACCGAGATGTCAATTCTTGGTACAATCCCTTTCCTGAAAAATATTATTTTACTTTCTTTGCTACACGGATGCCGTTTTGTGAAAATGTACTTTGACGTTGTATAGATGTCATTGTCTCGAAATGATGGTCTGGATAGAAGGTTGATTTGTAACCGACCCATTGTGTAACTCTGGTATTCGATACTTTGTGTTTAGTGTGGACCCCCATTTAATATACACTGTCCATTATTGAGCCTTGTAGTAGCTTTGACGAACGATACTCCCACGTTTAATTCTCTTGAACGTATAAATCTCAAATACTGTTGACGTTCAACTTGCAACCAGTCATGATTACTCGTTTTCGTGATGCATCAAAAAGTTTATTTAATGATGAAGTCTTCCAAATATTCTTGATCGCACTATGTTTGATGAAGTGATATCTGTAGTATTCCTTTCTTTCCGTTCAAACGATGATTGTATTTTGTTTGCTAAACACTAGCCGGATGCAAATGAATTTCTTCAGAGTCCAACGCCTTGAAAATCTATTCCACCATACAAAATAGAGTTCCGTAGTAGAATATATGTATTTTGAGCGATGACCATTCTTGTACTTTGTTACTTTTTTTTTTATATGCTTGTAGACGGAACTTGAGTATAAGATTATATTGCATTGGAAACAACTTTGATAACTTCGATAATAATGATGCTGGACGATTTTGGCTTTTCCTGGACCATAATATTTTTCTGACAAGTAGAGTCGTTTTAAAATTGACGTACTCAAGTCAATGAGTAAGACGGAACACGGATGCCGGAATATTCTTCAAACACATGTATGGTAGCACACCCTTCTATCTGGCTAGTATGGAACCCGGAAAAAGCATTTGTTGTAAATGAAACTTCATGATGTTATACGGATTATGGATGGCGGTGACCGGAAACGAGTACGGTTGTCGGTGCTTTAGAGAAAGAAGTTTCCTCTCGAGCTTTTCCATGAAATATTATATTCTTTCCTTTTGAGCTCTTCCAATAGATCTTGTGATTTCCAATTTGACATAATTCTTTATTGTCTGACACCTCATTTGTTGTTTTATCATAGTCCACAAGTTTAAAGGCTTTTGTGTGGGTGACAAGCGAACAACGAATCCCATGTTATATTTTAAGTATTAGGTGAGAGATATCCAACTTTTTTTTTTTTTTTTGAGAAGATATCTTTCCGTGTACACAACTCGGAGCACAAAACCAGTATGTGTGAAGATCCAGACATGGAAGTCGAATTAAAGAAATGGGAGTTCTAGATACGTGTTGGAGCCTGGAACCGGGTCACGGCCATCTATTGATGTGTGTGAATGGCACTGTTCTTTTGCCTTTTGTACTTATGAGCAGGTGTGTCTTCAGTAAGATTGTTACGTAGCTGAAGTAATCAGATTGGCGCATAGATTGAACACATGACATTTGCTGCTGTAGTTTATCTTCATAAATGCTAGAATAATCTTCATAAATGTGACTATTTGTTGCTGTAGTTTATCTCTTTCAACTTTTCATTCATATGATGATAATAATAATCTTCTTTGCGGGTCCCATTTAATATATATAACCACAATATTTGGAGTCCGGGATATAGGTGAAGATGTTACTCCATCCGTTCCAGATTAATTGTCCCCGGACAAAAAACACACAATTTAAGAAATGTTATTATCATACTGTACTTTTTCTGTACTTTTTTCTTACTTTACTGTTTTATCCTCAACTAATTAATTAGAAATCTCTCTCACCTCTATAAATTAATTAATTCATTATGGACAATATTGTAAACATCGTCAAATTTACTTTCCATATTTAAAAGTAGACAATTAATTTGAGACGTACTAAAAAGGAATAATTCACCGGGACGGAGGGAGTACTATGACTTGATTCCATGTCCTTGTACGGATAAAATGATGTCTTTAACTTTATTTTGAGTACTCCTATTGTCAAAGCATGTGTGAATAATATAGGTTGCTTGATGCTGATGATGTCCACGTAGCTTACATAAAAGTTGTCTTTTCACTATTTGCGTAGAGAGGGTAAAGTAAGAGATGAACACTATATAATATGGCTTCAATCCTCTGTTTTTTACTTTTAGTAATGCGGATAGAGGATAATGGTGTATCCTATCGTATACACACATAAAAGGCATAATAGTTGCATAAAAATAGCATCATGAAGGCTGGAAACAACAGTTTTGTGGAGATTGTCCGTCCAGCGTTCTCCGCTGTACAGGCTGCTCCGTCATGCGTAAGCCCTGAAGGCCGCCTAGCGCATAAGCCCTGGCCGGAGAGCGCCGCATTTAGCATAAATTTCGGAGCACATGTAACAGAACGTATCATCATTTGACACGTGTCCCCAAACAAATCTGGTATATCTGACACTATAAATAGACCCCTTGGGTCGTCATTTTACAAAAGTTCAGATATTCTGACAACTTTGAGAGCTGAGACTTCACTTCTCTTTCTCTCTCTACTTTCTCTCACTAGAAATCATCCGGCTAGCACTCTTACACTCTACGGACGACAGATTGATTAAGCCACCCCACAAGTTTCTACACTTGTGAACCGGGTCTGCAGGGATTATTTTCCGAGGGTAAAAATCAATCGGCAACACTCCGCCCTCCTAAAGCTAGATCACTTCTAGTCTCTTGTTGACATACTAAGCCTTACCTCATAAGGAAATAGGTGTTAACAATGGCGCCATCTACTAATGCAAAGAACACACAAAACGGAAAAGGAACGAAAGCAGCTGAAGCTCCATTTGTACTTGAAGCAGTGAACAATCCATCAACTGACGACATGGTCACTGTTGAAGATGTACCTATTTTACCACTAGATGGTACGATTGAAGAAACAGTTGCTGAAACTACAGAAAGGCTTAAACATTTGGCAACTAATTCGGAGAAAAGGCCAGTAATCGAAGAAGCGACAGCTAAAAGTGCAGAAAGACTTCCAAATTTTGTTACTAATCCAGAGCGACGACCATTGATGCAACCACGGCGATGTCCATCATTTATACCTTTTCGGCGGATGGCGGATGGCAAAGACAAGCAGATAATGAAAAGGCAATCTATATCAAAGTACAAGTTATCCAGGCTACTTGACAAGCTGGGCAGTCTTATTGATAATTCTGGGGATGATAATGACCTGAGTTGTGATAATAATGACTCTGATGACGAAATTGACAAAGATGAGTTCATGTCAGAAAAGCAGGAAGTGTTGCTTTTAAATGACATTCTTAAGCAGACAGCTCCAGCAAAATACAAGCAACGCTTAGCGCAGCCCGCCGTCCGTGCTGTGGCTGTGGACAACTTTTTTGCCCTCATTACTGGAGAACAAGCCACCAAGCCACCAGCGATGGCAGAATCAACGCAGTGTTTCATTGATCGAATTGCTAATTATCCATTGCCCTGAAATCTTGCTATACCAACAATTGGAGTTTATGATGGCACAACGGATCCGGAAGACTTTTTGACAATGTTTGAAGGCGTTATGAGGTTGCAGCATTGGGAGGATGAAACTGCGTGTCATATGTTTCCTATGGTACTGCAGAAAATGGCACGTGAATGGTTTGCTGGTTTGCCGCCAAGGAGTATTACCAGTTTTCTCGATTTGAGAGCAAAATTTGTGATGCAATACCAAAATCTTCGGAGCTGTACTCTGACTCATCTTGATGCACACGAGATCACAATGCATCATAATGAATCTTTGAGCAATTTTATGTAACGACCCGGATTTTTCCGATCGTTTTATACTTATGAGATTAATATTTACATAAAATAAACCTTACCAACATGATAAGCAATCCAGACTGTTGAGACTTATGTTTTTGAAAAGAGTTTCACACAACGTTTGACCGTCCAATTTGACCGATGATATCATGAACTATATAACACACGATAATTATACGATTATGTATATGTACATATCTATACATATTTAACATGATTTACGGATGGTTTAACATTTCATTGTGAACTAACAACAATGAGTTATAAGTATACTTTGAGACCACTAACTTAAGTTTTCAAAACGATAACTATATGTAACGTTCTTTGACATATATACTACTACGATTATGTGGAGTGCACACTTGTTTGAACTTATGTTGATTATGACGGGGGTTCGGGGGCAGCGCCCCCGATAAGCGGGGTCCAAGGGGTGGCAACCCCTGGCGGGGTCCAAGGGGCAGAGCCCAGTTTTGAGCCCCTGGCTTTATTAAAAATGTCTTAAAATTTTATTTTGGCCCGGTTTGACCCAAAAATAAAAGCCCAGTTTTGAGCCTCTTTTACAGTTATAAACCCGTCCATATTTGAATTCTCGTTCCGATTCCTCAAAATTTCTACAAGTATATCTAGGGTATATGTAACCGTATCATACCCAGCTTCTATACGTATTTACTATTGGTATATACCAACAATAAACTTCAATGATTAGCCACAAGACATGATGTTACATGTGGGAACCAGCCATTTAACCTCATGTGTGACTTTTGTGCAAGAAAACAAACTAAATCTCCTATATATCCATCCCATAATCATGCTATTTTGCACACACACACATACAATTTCATTTCCAATTTTCTTTCAAGTTAATTCACTCCCTAATCTCTCTTCATTTACCTACTCAAGAACGTATCAATATAGTCATCCGATTTCAAGGAGATTACTTCCAATCTTTCAATCCCACTCCACCACTCTTTTGATTCCAAGATTTTTCTTACCTTTTCCAGTAGCTTTGTCCAAGTAACTTGAGGTAGTAACCTTATTCATAACCTTATTCGATTCATATTTATATAGCTATCTTATTTTGTGTTGTAAAATTTTAACAACAAGAACATAGTTTGAGTGATTTCAACATAGTTTGAGTGATTTCAAACTTGTTAACAACAAGACCATGGTTTCATTCGACCGAGCACTTCACAGTGGGGAGCTCCGATTTTATTCGTCAAGAAGAAAGATGGATCTTTCCGAATGTGTATAGATTATCGTGAATTAAATAAGTTAACTATCAAGAATCGGTATCCACTACCGAGAATTGATGACTTATTTGATCAATTGTAAGGATCATGTGTGTACTCGAAAATCGACTTAAGATTGGGCTATCATCAATTACGTGTCAAAGAAGAAGATATTCCGAAAACTGCTTTTCGGACACGCTACGGTCATTATGAATTTTTGGTCATGCCGTTTGGGTTGACTAATGCGCCAGCTGTATTCATGGACCTCATGAATCGAGTTTGTAGTCCGTATTTAGATAAGTTTGTTATCGTTTTCATTGACGATATTCTTATCTATTCCAAGAGTGAGCAAGAGCATGAGCAGCATTTAAGGTTGGTATTAGAATTGTTAAGAAAAGAACAGTTATACGCCAAATTTTCTAAGTGTGCATGTTTATTCTCAGGTGATAACTAAAAGCTTTATGTTGACGTTTTAAGCATGTTTAAGCATGTTTATGTTGACGTTTTAAGCAAGAGCAAGAGCATGTTTATTCTAAGTGTGCATGTTTATTCTCACCAACTTTATGTTGACGTTTTAAGCATGTTTATTCTCAGATGATAACTAAAAGCTTCCGCTGCAACATGTTGAATTTAAGCAAGATCTTGAGTATGCATATTTGTGTCAAAAATAAAACTGCATATCGGAGGATTTGTAATGTAAAATATGTTGGAGGTCGTATTGTTATTATCACATGTAAAGTTTGTAAGTCTAAGATTTACGCTAAACGATAATCATTATTAAGTTGTATAAACCTTGTATATGTAATAAAAGCTATGGTTTGTATTGTAAAAACGAATGCAGTTTTTAAAAAATGTCGCATATAGAGGTCAATACCTCGCGATGAAATCATATGTTATTGTATTCGTCCTTATGGTTAAGGTCGGGTTATGACATGTGGTATCAGAGCGTTGGTCTTAGAGAACCAGAAAATTTGCATTAGTGTGTCTTATCGAGTTTGTTAGGATGCATTAGTGAGTCTGGACTTTGACCGTGTTTGATTTCCAAAACTATTGCTTATCCTTGTTGGTTAAAAATTAATATGTAAATATTATGTGCTATTAACGTGCTAGTTGTTATGTGATAGATGTCTGGCTTAGAACTTATTATCACATTCAGCGACTCCGAACCAGAATCTTCAGATGGTGTTCCAGTCATTAACCTATCCGATGATGAAAACGACACCTTTGGGGAAGACTCACAAGTTCCGGATGAATCAATTGAAGAGGAACCAGAAAGTGATCCTGAGGAGGAAGAAATACAGGAAATTACGAAAGACAAGTTCGAACGAGGAAAGAAACTAAAGGCTACTGAAATGGAAAATCCAAATCCCGAGTCTAGAGAGAATGTTGTCGCACCAACTCCACCAGATACTTCCACACCTATTCCCGCTATTCCTATTAGTTCTATCCCGACATCCAGTTCTTCGGTTCCTCAGCCAAAACGCAGGGAGACAACCAGGATAACCTTTGAGCGATTTCTTTGAACACAAACGCTTTGGGTTAAATGATGCGCTGTTGTTTTAAACCATGGGATCATATAATGTTTTGTATAATATTACTAGTGTGGTTTGCTTAATGTTTGATGTAAGATAAGCATATGTAAAATAGTGAAGTGTGAAATGCAATAATTTTCCATGGTTAAGTATTATTTGGGTGGTAGTAATTGATTTTCGTACTAAGCTATTAAGTATGAACTTTAACGGGTAGGTACTACCCTAGATATAATTATAAAGCGCTAATAAGAAGAAAAGGCTTTTATAATAATAACTGGTTCATATTATTAATAAGCTACGATGTACTGTAAATACATACTACATCTATAATATTCCATGTGAATAATTATTTTTTTTCATTCTTGTTGAAGATTATGGCGCAATTGAACCGAATGACGGAACAAGAAATCCAGGAACTCATCAATCAGCGAGTGAACGACAGAATGTTATGGGTCGAGGCTGCAAGAGGTGCTGCAGTTAACCCAAATCCTCGTGTGGGGTGCACTTACAAAACTTTTCAAGGTTGTAAGCCCTCATCATTCAGTGGAACAGAAGGACCGGTTGGTGTAACCCGGTGGATCGAAAAGATTGAGTCTGTGTTTAAAATCAGTGGTTGTATTGAGAAGGACATGACCAAGTATGCATCGTGTACCCTACAAGATAGTGCACTCACGTGGTGGAAAAACTATGTGAAGGCCGTAGGAGGAGATGTAGCTTATGATACTCCTTGGGAAGAATTCAAAACAATGCTAATAAACGAATATTGTCAAAGGAACGAGGTTAGGAAGTTGAAAGCTGAATTACGAAGCCTGAAAGTTGTTGGTACTGAACTCACCAACTACAATCAGCGATTCATGGAATTAGCTTTGCTATGTCCCGAATTGGCACCAACCGAAGAACGGAAGATTGAACTGTATAAAGACGGGTTGCCTAAAGAGGTCAAGGCAAATGTTACAGCATCCAAACCCAAGACTATTCATGAAGCTATCACCATGGCGAACGAGTTGATGGACCAGATTATTCTGGATAAGAACACCGATGTCAAGACAGCGGGAAACAAAAGAAAGTGGGAAGGTAATCATCAACAATCCAACAAGAAACAAGAAACCACGCAAGGTGTGGGTAGCGGTTCGAACTCAGGTTACAAGGGACGAAATCCTTTATGTAACAGATGCCACAAACATCACTCTGGTTATTGTAATGTGGTGTGCAACAATTGTAATCGAAAAGGTCATCTTGCTGAAGATTGTAGAGTTCCCGCTACAAATACAAACGGTACCAAGACTCCTGCCACCAATGCAAATAGAATTGCCTTGGCCACTGTTACTTGTTATGGGTGTGGGAAATAGGGTCATTATAAGAGTCAGTGCCCGAATCCAGAGAAGAATAACGGATCTGCACGTGGAAGAGCATTTGTTATTAATGCTAGAGAGGCGTATGAAGACCCGGAGCTTGTTACGGGTACGTTTACCATTAATAACTTATCCGCATCTATTATATTTGATACCGGTGCCGATAGAAGTTACGTGTGTAGAGACTTTCACGCTAAATTGAATTGTTCATTATTACCTCTAGATGCTAAGTACATGATTGAGTTAGCTAATGGTAAACTAATTAAAGCCGATAAAATTTGCCGTGATTGTAAAATAAATTTAGCCGGAGAAACATTTAAGATTGATTTGATACCCGTAGAATTAGGAAATTTTGATGTAATAGTCGGCATGGACTGGATGTCCAAAATAGGAGCTGAAGTTGTGTGCGCCAAGAAGGCAATTCGCATTCCTCGTAAGGATAGAACGCCATTAATGATTTATGGAGAGAAGGGTAACTCAAAGCTAAAACTCATTAGTTGTTTGAAAGCTCAAAAGTGCTTGAAGAAAGGGTGCTATGCTATCCTAGCACATGTTAATAAAGTCGAAACGAAGGAAAAAGTGAAGAGCATCAACGACGTGCCAGTGGCAAGAGATTTTCCTGAAGTATTTTCGGAAGAGTTGCCGGGATTACCTCCATTTAGATCTGTAGAATTTCAAATAGATCTAGTACCAGGAGCTGCACCAGTGGCTCGTGCTCCATATAGACTTGCACCATCTGAGATGAAAGAGTTACAAAGCCAGTTACAAGAATTACTGGACCATGGTTTCATTCGACCGAGCACTTCACCGTGGGGAACTCCGATTTTATTCGTCAAGAAGAAAGATGGATCTTTCTGAATGTGTATAGATTATCGTGAATTAAATAAGTTAACTATCAAGTATCGGTATCCACTACCGAGAATTGATGACTTATTTGATCAATTGCAAGGATCATGTGTGTACTCGAAAATCGACTTAAGATCAGGCTATCATCAATTACGTGTCAAAGAAGAAGATATTCCGAAAACTGCTTTTCGGACACGCTACGGTCATTATGAATTTTTGGTCATGCCGTTTGGGTTGACTAATGCGCCAGCTGTATTCATGGACCTCATGAATCGAGTTTGTAGTCCGTATTTAGATAAGTTTGTTATCGTTTTCATTGACGATATTCTTATCTATTCCAAGAGTGAGCAAGAGCATGAGCAGCATTTAAGGTTGGTATTAGAATTGTTAAGAAAAGAACAGTTATACGCCAAATTTTCTAAGTGTGCATTTTGGTTGAAAGAAGTGCAATTTCTTGGCCACGTTGTTAGTAGCAAAGGAATTCAGGTTGATCCAGCTAAAATTGAGGCCATTGAAAAATGGGAGACTCCTAAGACACCAATGCAGATACGCCAATTTTTGGGTTTAGCTGGTTATTATAGAAGGTTTATTCAAGATTTTTCCCGAATAGCTAAACCATTAACAGCGTTAACGCAAAAAGGGAAGAAGTACGAATGGACTTCTGAGCAAGAGAGTGCATTTCAATTACTGAAGAAGAAGTTGACTACAACACCTATTTTATCATTACCTAAAGGGAACGATGATTTCGAGATATATTGTGACGCTTCGCGACAAGGTTTTGGTTGCGTCCTTATGCAACGGAAGAAAGTTATAGCATACGCATCACGACAATTGAAGATTCACGAGCGGAATTATACGACGCATGATTTAGAATTGGGAGCAGTAGTGTTTGCATTGAAGATATGGAGACACTATTTATATGGGGTTAAATGCACTGTGTTTACTGATCATAAAGCCTTCAACATATTTTTGATCAGAAACAGCTGAACATGAGGCAACGTAGGTGGGTCGAGCTGATAAACGACTATGATTGTGAGATTCGCTATCATCCCGGGAAAGCGATTGTAGTGGCCGAAGCTCTAAGCAGAAAGGAACGGGAACCAATTCGAGTACGAGCAATGAACATAAAAATTCGCATGAATCTCAACTCACAAATCAAAGAGGCTCAACGAGAAGCTCTTACTAAAGAAAACATAGGAAATGAAATAATGAAGAAGTATGAGAAGCAACTCGTTATGCGGGAAGACGTAATTCGATATTTTGCAAACCGTATTTGGGTACTGAAGTTGGGTGGATTAAGGAAGTTGATATTGAATGAGGCACATAAGACAAGATACTCGATACATCCTGGAGTTGGAAAGATGTATCAAGATCTTAAGACGCATTATTGGTGGCCTAATTTAAAGACAGATGTTGCAACATATGTTGGGGAATGTTTAACTTGTTCCAAAGTCAAAGCAGAACACCAGAAGCCGTCAGGGTTACTTCAACAACCAGAAATCCCAGAATGGAAATGGGATGGTATTACCATGGATTTCATCACAAAGTTACCTAAGACTGCCTGGGGTTATGACACCATTTGGGTAATAGTTGATCATCTCACCAAATCTGCACATTTCTTGCCTATAAAGGAAACGGATAGAATGGAGAAACTATTACGATTATACATAAAGGAAATTGTTTCAATGCATGGAATACCTATTTCCATTATATCCGATCGTGATAGTAGATTTACATCAAAGTTTTGGCAATCACTACAGGAGGCCCTGGGAACCCGTTTGGATATGAGCACCGCATACCATCCGCAAACTGACGGGCAGAGTGAAAGAACAATTCAGACTCTTGAAGACATGCTCAGGGCATGTGTGATCGATTTTGGAAATGGATGGGATAAATATCTACCATTAGTAGAATTCTCGTATAATAATAGTTATCATGCGAGCATTAAAGCTGCACCATTCGAAGCACTGTATGGAAGGAAGTGTAGATACCCTATCTGTTGGAATGAAGTAGGAGATCGACAATTAACTGGTCCCGAGATCATCCATGAAACTACTGAGAAGATAGTGCAAATCAAGGAGAGATTGAAAACAGCCCGTAGTCGCCAAAAGAGCTACGTGGATGTCCGAAGGAAACCATTAGAGTTTTAGATCGGTGACATGTTTATGCTAAAGGTGTCACCTTGGAAAGGTGTAATACGTTTTGGAAAAAGGGGTAAACAAAACCCAAGGTATGTAGGCCCGTTCAAGATCATCGAACGCATCGGACCGGTAGCTTATCGACTCGAGTTACCACAACAACTCGCCGGAGTACATAATTCATTTCACGTCTCAAACCTCAAGAAATGTCTTGCAAAGGAAGATCTCACCATTCCTCTTGAAGAAATCCAAGTCGATGAGAAACTACAATTCATAGAAGAACCAGTCGAAATCATGGACCGTGAAGTTAAACGGCTCAAGCAGAGCAACATACCAATCGTTAAGGTTCGTTGGAATGCTCAAAGAGGTCCCGAGTTTACTCGGGAACGAGAGGATCAGATGAAACAAAAGTACCCACATTTGTTTCCCGACAACGCAAAATAGGTACAACTTTAAAATTTCGGGACGAAATTTATTTAACGGGTAGGTACTGTAACGACCCAGATTTTTCCGATCGTTTTATACTTATGAGATTAATATTTACATAAAATAAACCTTACCAACATGATAAGCAATCCAGACTGTTGAGACTTATGTTTTTGAAAAGAGTTTCACACAACGTTTGACCGTCCAATTTGACCGATGATATCACGAACTATATAACACACGATAATTATACGATTATGTATATGTACATATCTATACATATTTAACATGATTTATGGATGGTTTAACATTTCATTGTGAACTAACAACAATGAGTTATAAGTATACTTTGAGACCACTAACTTAAGTTTTCAAAACGATAACTATATGTAACGTTCTTTGACATATATACTTACGATTATGTAGAGTGCACACTTGTTTGAACTTATGTTGATTATGACGGGGGTTCGGGGGCAGCGCCCCCGATAAGCGGGGTCCAAGGGGTGGCAACCCCTGGCGGGGTCCAAGGGGCAGAGCCCCAGGTCAGCTTGGAAATTTTTTTTGGGCTAACATTGCTTTATTAAAAATGTCTTAAAATTTTATTTTGGCCCGGTTTGACCCAAAAATAAAAGCCCAGTTTTGAGCCTCTTTTACAGTTATAAACCCGTCCATATTTGAATTCTTGTTCCGATTCCTCAAAATTTCTGCAAGTATATCTAGGGTATATGTAACCGTATCATACCCAGCTTCTATACGTATTTACTATTGGTATATACCAATAATAAACTTCAATGATTAGCCACTAGACATGATGTTACATGTGGGAACCAGCCATTTAACCTCATGTGTGACTTTTATGCAAGAAAACAAACTAAATCTCCTATATATCCATCCCATAATCATGCTATTTTGCACACACACATATACAATTTCATTTCCAATTTTCTTTCAAGTTAATTCACTCCCTAATCTCTCTTCATTTACCTACTCAAGAACGTATCAATATAGTCATCTGATTTCAAGGAGATTACTTCCAATCTTTCAATCCCACTCCACCACTCTTTTGATTCCAAGATTTTTCTTACCTTTTCCAGTAGCTTTGTCCAAGTAACTTGAGGTAGTAACCTTATTCATAACCTTATTCGATTCATATTTATATAGCTATCTTATTTTGTGTTGTAAAATTTTAACAACAAGAACATAGTTTGAGTGATTTCAAACTAGTTCGCAAACTAAATAGATCCTTCTAATTTGATTTTTTTTTAAAAAACACTTCAAGACCTGTAATATATCATATTGTGACAAAATCGGATTAATCATATCTTGGCTAATTAACATTATATTTAATATATATTTACTTATGATTTGATTTTATATATTTCAGGACCACCCGTAAACAACACAAGAAGATTAATCATAAGACCTCATGATTGTACGCAACACGTCATTTAACAACACGGTACTTTATGTACGCAACACGTCATTTGACAACATGGTACCATGGGTCAAGATTAATTCTGATCAATACGAATACGATGGGGTCTTTATTTATTTTATTTAAGCAACTAATTGTGGACCACTAACATCGGACTGCTAACTACGGACTAAGAAAATATTAAAAGTATTAAAAGTACATATATATATATATATATATATATATATATATATATATATATATATATATATATATATATATATATATATATATATATATATATGTGTGTGTGTGTGTAACGATTACTTGAAAAGAAAATATGTTGATATATTATATATATGGTTAGGTTTGTGATATCAATCGGAGACCAAGTCGTGATAAATACCTTCAAGGTAAAAGTGAGTATATAGTTCCACTTTTAAACTCTAAATATTTCGGGATGAGAATACATGCATTTTATGATTTACGTTATGGACACAAGTGATTAAAAATATATATTCTACGTTGAGTTGTACCACTGGCATACTTCCCTGTAACTTGGTAACTATTATTTACATGAGGTATTGTAAACGCGAATCCTGTTGATAGATCTATTGGGCCTGACAACCCCAACCGGACTGGACAACCAGTATTCAACGGTTGCACAGTACTTCGTTTCGGTGACTACACTTGGTACGGTGTAGTAAGATTTCATAATAAAGGGAATATGCGACGTTGATTAAATGTTAAGTATGGTTATCAAGTGCTCAACAACTTAGAATATTTTTATTAAAACGTTTATATATGAAATCTTGTGGTCTATATTTATAACGCTGCCGGCATTAAACCTATATCTCACCAACTTTATGTTGACATTTTAAGCATGTTTATTATCAGGTGATAACTAAAAGCTTCCGCTGCAACATGTTGAATTTAAGCAAGATCTTGAGTATGCATATTTGTGTCAAAAATAAAACTGCATATCGGAGGATTTGTAATGTAAAATATGTTGGAGGTCGTATTGTTATTATCACATGTAAAGTTTGTAAGTCTAAGATTATCGCTAAACGATAATCATTATTAAGTTGTTTAAACCTTGTATATGTAATAAAAGCTATGGTTTGTATTGTAAAAACGAATGCAGTTTTTGAAAAATGTCGCATATAGAGGTCAATACCTCGCGATGAAATCATATGTTATTGTATTCGTCCTTATGGTTAAGGTCGGGTTATGACATTTTATGAAACGTTATACACTTGAAGCACAGAAGATCCCTGATTGTCCAGAATCACAGCTTGTATCTGGCTTCATTTTTTGTCTGGACCAGCGACTATTTAGTGCACTTGTTCATGCGTTACGGTATGACTTGCCAAAAACATTGCATCAGGCGTTGGAGGTAGCACAGAGGCATGTTCGAGCTGGTGAGCGTGGGTTAAACAAGTTTGAAATTGGTGGCAGTAGCAAGCCGCACAACGGAGGACGGTATTTTGACAGAAATCAGAGAAGGAATGATAATTCAAATGGAGGATGGAGAGGAAACAATCACCCTAATGATTTCCACCACAACAGAAGGCCAATCGAAAGGCACCCGTTGATAATGGCGCTTACTAAAATGCCGAAAGAGATCCTTTTCACTGAACCAATTCGGACCACTTTCAATGCTCCAGCACCTATGGAAGAGAGGGAGGGTCCAAAGAGTGAGTTGTGGTGTAATTTCCATGAGGCTTGGGGCCATGATACGGACAATTGCAAATCTTTGATGAGAGAAATTATAGCGAAAATCAAGGCAGGAGAATTGAATCATTTGTTGCCTGGCAAACAGTACAAGAGGAATGATCCTCACAGGAAATTTGCGTGGCAAAGGAATGATGGTAGCAGAGGACACCGTGGAGAGAACAGAAGAGAGCAGCATGGCGGAAGAGATAATCAGAACCAACCACAGTACGGAGAACGGATCACACAGCGTGAGACAACTCCAGAAGTTGTAATCAGGATGGTTTGGATTAACGATGGTCATTATGAAGAAGGTGAATCATCAAACAGCAATTTGGACAGCTGGAGATATGCCCCAATTATCTTTCAGCCAATTCAGAATTGGGCGTTGTCCGTCCAACCAGTGATCATTTCAGCAGAGATAGCAAATAAGTTTGTCAATTGTATCTACACAGATACAGGAAGTGAAGCTGACATCATCTACTGGCATTGTTTGAGAACTTTTCCAAGGCATGTACAGAGCAGAGCTAGGCAAACGAGGTTGAAAGTTTCTGGACTAACAGAAGCACCGATAAATGCCATGGGGAAGATTCATTTGGAAGTTGTTATGGGCACATTTCCACTATTGAGAGCAGAAAAGATTGACTTTACTATTCTAGATGGAAATTCTCGATTTAATGTCCTTTTTGGGCGGACAGCGATAGCAAAATTTGGCGCCATAACATCAACGGCCCATGCAGAGGTCAGATTCCCCACTCCAAATGGAGTCGCAGCCATACATTCACAGTATGTGCAGCCAACAAGGAAAAGATCAACGTTTGCAAATGGGCCAGAAGGCAGAATGAATCAGAGAAGGCGTGATAGGTTATTCAGCGAGGAAGAAGTTCAGGAGTTTTTCATTCCGTAAGCAAGTGTGAAGGCCGGACAGCGCTGGGCGCTCGGCATATGAAGAAGCAATTTGTCAACAAGTTATCAAGAACAGTGTTTATCTTTTCAATAAAGAGCAGTTTCATTTAGCATTTCAATAAAAGCAGTCTTTTACAATCGTTGTACTCATGCCTGTTTGGCATTTGAAGAACACATTTCGAATTATAAGATGAAGCAGCGTTTATCAAACTTACTGTGAACCATTGTGGTTATTTTGCAGTGCATACATTAGCAATTGCATACATTAAACATTCATGACGTGCTAATTAGGCTTGATCCACCTAAAAGTCGTCATCAATCGTTTATGTACTGCACAGTACTGAACAATAATTTTATATTTTTCTTAAACAAAGTGCTGCCCGTGATAAATGTAAAACATTACATTTATAACCTGCCTACAGAAGGATCGTATTTTTAAATACCTCCGATGGTGGAAGCTTTTGTGCCGGCCAGTAAAGGCACAAGGGATCGGCTAGAAAACGTTTAAGTTTTACTAGAATGCACCGAGGCATGATACAAAACTCAGATACTTGTCATGAAAAACATTATAAAAAATTACTTCACAGAACGAAGTTATATGTTTTATGTATGAAGGCAAAATAATTAGCAATTCTTCCTCATATACTTTATGACGGAAGGCGTAAGACGGAGAGTTTATTGATTTATAGTCATTCTTCTAAAACACTTCATAATTCTTCCTCATTAATTTTATGATGGAAGGCGTAATCAGACATCGTATTCTTGATACTGCAAGGCAGTTACATATGAGTTACCTTATGCACTTTTCAAAATGATTTGCTCAAATTATACACTATACAATTGTGTATAGCAATTTTATGCTCAGGTGCATAATTGATTGGTTTTAAAGCGTTAAGCATAAAAATATTTGCAACAAGCATATAAGCACACATAGTCATCACAATAAAGTCAGTATATATATATAATGTTAAAGTCAGTAAGAAATTTATTACAAAACATTGTTTGAAATTTTTACAAAGATCAATTAAACTGCACGCCAAGCACATCTTGAGCAGAAGAGTCTTCTTTGCTGCATACTTCATCATAAACATTTATCTTCAGATTTATCAATTTGTTCTTGGCCTCATCAACTTTTTCTTGAGTACCAGGAGGCATAAGTTTGGCAATGGCAGCAGAAGGAGTTTGGTTGGGAGCAAGGCGTTTGAACAGCTTGCTGGTCACATCAGCAATAGCATGGGCGCAGGCAGCATCAACATAATCATTGTAGGGATTCCCTACAAGACTGGATCCAAGCACCTTAGCTATCAGACCTGGCACACCTTTCTTAAGCTCAGCAAAATTGCCCTCGCCTTTCTCCGCCCTCCGGAGTAGCTCAGCAGACTTCTCTCTCTCTGCACTCAGCTATTTCTCCAGCTCACCCACTTTCACCTGCTCAGCATCCTTTTCACCTTGCAGAACAGCAGCAATATCTTGAGCACTTTTTAACTCAACTTCTTTAGCCTTTATTATTTTCTGCACATCATTTAAGGCACGCTCAGCATCAGCAGCTCTTTTACGAGCATTTGCACTTTCAGCTATGTCTTTACGAGCAAAGGCAAGAATAGACTCTTGATGTTCCTGCAGTTGCAGCACAGAGTCCAGGTGGTTGGTTAGCAGTACATGAGCTGCCATAGTTGATTCCCTGAGTTGATGAGAACGAAGAGCAGAGAATTGGGGTTTCAGCTCAGGGATAACACAACCCTGTACATCAATAAAATTTTATGAGTTATTTCAAACAGCTCACATCAATAAATTACAAGCATATATATGCAGAGGGTCTTATCATTCATACATGAATAAGAGTTGCAAATTCTTTATCTTTAGTGGCGGGGTTTGCAATGATGGCTTGCAAAGCCCTCACATGAGCAGGAAGAGTTGGCTCTTGAACATTGGAGGAGGTGACAGCAGGATTCGTGATATTAGGAAGAGGAGAATCATAAGCAGAGTTGCCTTCAGGCTTATCTTCATGAAATTCAGATTCATCGAAGGGGGCAAAGTTTGGGTCAGGCATTTTCAGGCCCTTCTCTCCTTCACTTTCAAGATTCCTCTCCGGCCTCCGGTCACCGCCCTCCGTAGCCTTCCCTTGGCTATCATCCGACTCTGCTAAAATTACTAACAAAAACAAATTAGTATTATGAACAAACATAACAGTTATAAGCAAAAACATGTGCATTTTCAAAAGAGAGTAGAATGGACATACTTCTCCTACGTTTTTGCTTTTTGCCCTCCTCAGTACTCTTCACCCTTTTAGAGCCTATGCTCTTCTTTCTTGTCCTTTGGATTGGAGGAGGAGTAGGGTTGGTTTCACCCGTAATGTCAACTGATGCCGATGTTTGCTGATCGGCGGTGGTGGTATCATCCGTTGTCCGCTCAATGTCTGTATGATCAGACCCGGATTCGCTGTCTGAGCTGCTCACATCAATTTCTTTCCCCTTTTCAGCATCAGCAGCAGCTTTAGCTTCAGCTGCAACTCTCTTCGCCTCAAGCTCTTCAATAGTTTTGTCACGAGCAGTGACCTCCACATCATCATCAAGATCAGGGGATAAAAGAGTAGAGCGGACCTGCATCACGGAGTTGCCTGCAAAGATTACATATTAATAGCAATATAAGTACACATGAAAAACAGTAGACAAAAATCTTTATATATAATAGGATGATCATATCACATCCTACCCTGTTTTTTCTCACGAAGTACTGGCACATAATTGCTTGGCCATTCTTGGCTCACTTTGCACAGCACAAGGATTCCCTCATACCTTTCGTATGATCTGGGTGGAATACAGAGTCCTTTCAAGCTATTTACTATCCGCTGTTCTGCGGGAGAAATTTTAACACCCTTTCCTATGCCAGCATCAATAGCACCCCACTCCCGGACAACGGAGTATTCTTCCAGAATAACAGTTTCATCAACAAAGAAAAATGGACTTTTCCAGTCCTTCAAGTTTGAAACTCTATTTAGACCAACAAAATGATTATTTTTCTTACTATCAATAGTAATCCAGCAATCGCTAATCGTGCGGATTCTAAACAAAGAGATAAAAACATTAATGCGAGGCTTTATGTTAATAGCATTGCAGTACATTTCAAAAAGGATGATTTTTTGAAGACCATGGGGATGTATCTGACTAAGACAGACCCCGTAATATCTAAGAAGGCGAAGAAGAAAGTTAGTAAGGGGAACACGGAGGTTGCCATGGGTAATTTGTAAAGCGTATAAAGTAATTTTCCCCTCAGGAGGGTTGTCAGCAGTTTGTCCGATGGTGGGAAGAACAGGGTTGTATTGATTGAGATGGCGAAAGGCAATCTTTAATCCATCTAATTATTCACTAGTTAATGATGAAGCCATCGTGCTAACTTCTGGAATGTCAGCAGTATTTGATGAAGAAGGCTTGGCTTGTTCTTGGCCAGTACTCCGTGAAGAAGCCATGATAATACAGTAACAGATATCAACAAGAAGAAAATAGCAGTAAGATGAAGTGTACTGACCTTGGAAGACGGTAAACCTTAAAAAGTTGAAGATTGAAGAAGGCGATGAAGATTTGGGAGAAATATGCTTTTTGGATCTTGGCAAAGGTAAAAGAGTGATGGTAACAGGGTTATGACGGTTTTTATAAGGGTTCATCGGTGCAATTTTTATGGTCATGATTGAGACACGTGTATGGGTGAGTTTAAACGAAGGGTGCAAGATAACACTTTTTACAGCTGGAGGTGCGTGGATGATCTTAGCCGTAAAAAATTAATCATAACAGTGTCAGTAAAATTCGTCTGCATTTAATGCCTAAAATGTTTTCCCCGATGCAAGTGGGCAAGGAACAGGCTGGTTTGGCATGCGTTATCAAAAGTTTAACAACTTAATCATTTTTCAAATGCTTAAGTCCTTAAACTGGGGGGACTTAATGGTGTATCCTATCGTATACACACATAAAAGGCATAATAGTTGCATAAAAATAGCATCAGGAAGGCTGGAAACAACAGTTTTGTGGAGATTGTCCGTCCAGCGTTCTCCGCTGTACAGGCTGCTTCGTCATGCGTAAGCCCTGAAGGCCACCTAGCGCATAAGCCCTGGCCGGAGAGCGCCGCATTTAGCATAAATTTCGGAGCACATGTAACAGAACGTATCATCATTTGACACGTGTCCCCAAACAAATCTGGTAGATCTGACACTATAAATAGACCCCTTGGGTCGTCATTTTACAAAAGTTCAGATATTCTGACAACTTTGAGAGCTGAGACTTCACTTCTCTTTCTCTCTCTACTTTCTCTCACTAGAAGTCATCCGGCTAGCACTCTTACACTCTACGGACGTCAGATTGATTAAGCCACCCCACAAGTTTCTACACTTGTGAACCGGGTCTGCAGGGATTATTTCCTGAGGGTAAAAATCAATCGGCAACACTCCGCCCTCCTAAAGCTAGATCACTTCTAGTCTCTTGTTGACATACTAAGCCTTACCTCATAAGGAAATAGGTGTTAACAGAGGATAAAATCGATGAAGTTTGTTACACTTTCTCATAATAGAAGGCGGATGTCGAATGTGACATAGTGTTGTGAATTGTGCGAGACTTTATCAAAAATTATTGCAATGTGTATCATGAATGGCAAATTTTTGTTCGAGTACATAAGAAACCCACATCATCATCTCAAAGCTAGAGTTAGTCTCAGGAAGGGCTTGATTTTCGTAATATTAGAAATTAAGGAAGTATCACGGAGAACGGCATATGAATATATGATCTTCAGGTACTTGTTGAAATTTATTCATGAAACTTAACTTTAAAATGAACTTGAATTTTGAAAAGCAGAGAACAGAGATCGGATAATTTGGTGAAGGTTGATTTTTCTGATAAATTTGCGGAAGCCGGAACATGATGACAAATCATATAGACTGCTTGGGACCTTCAATTTGTACCTTTGTCTTTTTCCATTTAAATTTTGTGTGTAAAGATATGATAAGACGTGTCCAAACAGATGTCTTGAAGATGAGATATACATATACACATGTATGGCTGAAAATGATTCTTCAAATTTTGCAGAATACCACTTGGCGTTTTAACATTTAACTTCCTTCTTTTTGTCATCCAAATGGGGAATGACATAAAAATATTGTGTATTAAACGAGTAAAACTTCAGCAAAATTTGTTGCTATCTGGATAACGGATGGCACATTATTGTTCAGTCCTACTGATGATGAATCTTGGAAATTGGAGTAAAACTCTAGATAATTTGTTGCAATCCGTATAAATAGCAAATTCTCTGTTTGCGTCCCATGTGGTAATGAATCACGAAGATTTGAAGTTGGACTATAGATAATTGTTGCAATTCGCACGGATGACGGAATAATTTTTATAAGTCAGAATGTAACAATTTTTGCAGTCCGGATGACGAACAACTATATTGTGTATTCTGACTTTTATTCTAGTCATAGACACGGATGACGCTATATGATTGTACGTATTTCTCTACTAGAGAGTAGGTACATACATACTAGTGCAAGGTAGAATGAACCATATAAGGAGTAGTTTGCCGATTGACGTTTACTCTTGGGACGAATCCCTACAGACGCGGATCATGGTCTAAAACCATGGTGTGGCTTAAGTCAATCTTATAATAGGGCTTACATATGTTCTGCCTGTATACTTGGTGCTGAGCGGATGAAGTCATGCCTTGGAGCTGGGCGGATGAAGTCATGCCTTGGAGCTGGGCAGATGAAGTCATGCCTTGGAGCTGGGCGGATGAAGTCACGATTGATTTTTACCCTCGGGAAATAATCCCTGCAGACCCGGTTCACAAGTGTAGAAACTTGTGGGGTGGCTTAATCAATCTGTCGTCCATTGAGCGTAAGAGTGCTAGCCGGATGACTTCTAGTGAGAGAAAGTAGAGAGAGAAAGAGAAGTGAAGTCTCAGCTCTCAAAGTTGTCAGAATCTCTGAACTCCGTAAAATGTCGACCCAAGGGGTCTATTTATAGTGTCAGATCCACCAAATTGCTCGGGGACACGTGTCAAATGATGATACATTCTGTTATTCGTGATCCGAAATTTATGCTGAAGGTGGCGCTCTCCGGCCAGGGCTTACACGCTAGGCGGCCTTCAGGGCTTACGCATGACGGAGCAGACTGTACAGCGAAGAATGCTGGATGGATAACTCCACAAAACTATTGTTTCCAGCCTTCCTGATGCTACTTTTATGCAACCATTATGCCTTTTATGTGTGTATACGATAGGATACACCATTAATTTTCTTTTAATATTTCCTTTTCAGCATATCACTGTCTTTTGATATATTGATTTTGAACGCCATCATGAATGGATTTTCCATTTTTATGCATGAACTCATGTTTCTTTGTTGTGTGCTCAGATCACTCGAAGGTGTTCTCCCTTAAATGCTTGAACGGTACGCAATAAGGAATTATACTTTTCAACCTTAAGCGAGAAGGGACACTTACTTTCGACATAAACTAATTTTTCTGATATTTTCGGGGTTTAGTTTCGATTATAAAGTCTTAGGCCCATGACAACGTGGTATGCACCAGCCAAACAGATAATCCTCAACTAAAAATCCACCCCCAACCTTTTCTAGTGATTATCAATTATGATAGGGGATACCCTCAACCGACTGTTGAGTTCCTCAACAATTATCATTAGATACGATTTCAGAGATAATTAGGTGACTACCTTCAAATGCAACAGATCGTTCATGACTTCTGAATATCAGATGATAGTTGATAGTACGTATTTCTCTACTAGAGAGTAGGTACATACATACTAGTGCAAGGTAGAATGAACCATGTAAGGACTAGTTTGCCGATTGACGTTTACTCTCAGGACGAATCCCTGCAGACGCGGATCATGGTCTAAAACCATGGTGTGGCTTAAGTCAATCTTATAATAGGGCTTACATATGTTCTACCTGTATACTTGGTGCTGGGCGAATGAAGTCACGCCTTGGTGCTGGGCGGATGAAGTCATGCCTTGGAGTTGGGCAGATGAAGTCACGCCTTGGAGCTGGGAGGAAGAAGTCACGCCTTGGAGCTGGGCGGATGAAGTCATGCCTTGGAGCTGGGGGGATGAAGTCTAGAGAGAGAAAGCATGTATGAGAGAGAAAGTCTAGAGAAAGAGTAGTATGCTACCCAGAAATTGGGACCCGAAGTCATGGAGAGTGGAGAGTGGAGAGTGGAGAGTGGAAGGAAAGTATGTGAGAGAGAAAGTGAAATGGCTGCTCCTCTTTTCTTGTGTCAAATGAGATGGGGAGCTCTTCTATTTATAGGCAAAGTTTGGGCTAGTGGGAAGCTTTTTGGGCTTAAATAATGGGAAAGCCCAATAACTTGCATGTCTTTACTAATTTGGGCATAACTTTCTCATACGAACTCTGATTGAGGTGATTCAAAAGCCAAAACGTCCGTAACTCAGAGCTCCACATCTTTCATTTTATGTGTGTAGACCGTAAGGTACACCATTAAGTCCCCCCAGTTTGATGACTTTAGTTTTGACAAAAAATGAAGTCATTAAACTATAAAAAAGAAATCAAGTGCTTCCCTGCCTTAGGAACATATAGTTGCTGTTATCTGCTACTGAAATCATATGTTTTTTAATGATTCTCCAAATAACTTGATTTTGATTATGGAGCCTGTTTTAGAATGTTTGAAAATATTGCCATGTATATATTAATCATGTTATAATTGTTTGACTTCATGAGAAGATTATGTGATTAAAATTTTGCCTTTTACGGACGTAGCATATGTGATGCTCACGCAATTTGTATAAGGGCTTAAGCATAGAAAGCTACCTTCAGGGCTTACGCATAACGGAGAGAGGCCCGATTGATGTCTTAGATTGCTTGTGTTAGTCAAAAAACTCTGAACGGGTATATATTAACATTTCCACGATGCTCTTGTTCATTGTGTATTTTGCGCTTACGCATTGTGCGGCTTAAAAAGTAGTACTTTGAATTATTGACAAAGCTTTATTTGCTCGACTTTAAGTTGAAAGAACTAGTTCTTGTAATTTTGTTTATCGTCGACATTCCGTAGGTTCTAAACTACGATCACTTTGCCGGCTATATGACGGTGGTTAAACCGTTGCCTTTTCAACCTTTTGTTTACGATTGAACTTCTGCCACCGAGACAAGATATCTCTTATGACGGCAGGGATGACACACAGCTATGTGACACCTGGGCTAGAAAATCCTTGGCCGGATAAAAATATGAATATTTTGCCGTAAGAATAATTGTTCTATTTCATACTTTTTAAAGAAATTTTTACGTTTACGACCGTATCCCATGTTCTAGATAGTTGATCGGGCTATCTGAACATACAGTACTACGCATAAAATTTCTTTAAGTTTATTGCCTTTCAAAGTCTTCTCAGTTCTTCTTCGATTGGCGTTGACATCATATATAATCCATTATCATTTACCTTTACTGTTCGATATGATCTTTCCCATTATGGTCTTAATGTTGAATTCTTAGCGAATAGCATGCATATAATGTGATGGGCTTACGCAAATGCGGCCATAAATATATAATGATGGGCTATGAACTAACAAATGTGGTCATGGACTTATAATGTGCCTTCTCTCAAATATCAATGTCAATCATAAAAATGTTCTTGTATCAAATAATACTTGAAGTTTTGAAATTATACCTTGCGCTTGATTGCTATATGATGATCCATGTAGTAGTTGATAACTGTAAGTAGATGTTAAGCTTTTTACAATTTCATATGCATCCTTCCATTGTGCTCCACTATTCTGATTGCATACACTTTTGTTCGTCATACGCTTTGTGCCTTTGTGCTTTATTGCTTCATCACGTGAATCATATGCTTTGCACATGATCTTGGTAATGAATATTCTTCCTTTTATATTTGTGAGCTCGGATTTCAGAATATCTCTTGAATGTGCTACATATTCTTTTTCATGCTTCATATGAATATTGAGTTTCACATTTTGAGACCGAAAATGTTTTGATTACGCGACCGGCTGACGAAACTGAATGTGCAATAAGGTTTCTTCTAATTTTATGTCGTCAACCCAGATGTCAATTCTTGGTACAATCCCTTTCCTGAAAAATATTATTTTACTTTCTTTGCTACACGGATGCTGTTTTGTGAAAATGTACTTTGACGTTGTATAGATGTCATTGTCTCGAAATGATGGTTTGGATAGAAGGTTGATTTGTAACCGACCCATTGTGTAACTCTAGTATTCGATACTTTGTGTTTAGTGTGGACCCCCATTTAATATACACTGTCCATTATTGAGCCTTGTACTAGCTTTGACGAACGATACTCCCACGTTTAATTCTCTTGAACGTATAAATCTCAAATATTGTTGGCGTTCAACTTGCAACCAGTCATGATTACTCGTTTTCGTGATGCATCAAAAAGTTTATTTAATGATGAAGTCTTCCAAATATTCTTGATAGCATGATGTTTGATGAAGTGATATCTGTAGTATTCCTTTCTTTCTGTTCAAACGATGATTGTATTTTGTTTGCTAAACACTAGCCGGATGCAGATGAATTTCTTCAGAGTCCAACGCCTTGAAAATCTATTCCACCATACAAAATAGAGTTCCGTAGTAGAATATATGTATTTTGAGCGATGACCCTTCTTGTACTTTGTTACTTTTTTTTATATGCTTGTAGACGGAACTTGAGTATAAGATTATATTGCATTGGAAACAACTTTTATAACTTTGATAATAATGATGCTGGACAATTTTGGCTTTTCCTGGACCATAATATTTTTCTGACAAGTAGAGTCATTTTAAAATTGACGTACTCAAGTCAATGAGTAAGACGGAACACGGATGACGGAATATTCTTCAAACACATGTATGGTAGCACACCCTTCTATCTGGCTAGTATGGAACCCGGAAAAAGCATTTGTTGTAAATGAAACTTCATGATGTTATACGGATTATGGATGGCGGTGACTGGAAACGAGTACGGTTGTCGGTGCTTTAGAGAAAGAAGTTTCCTCTAGAGCTTTTCCATGAAATATTATATTCTTTCCTTTTGAGCTCTTCCAATAGATCTTGTGATTTCCAATTTGACATAATTCTTTATTGTCTGACACCTCATTTGTTGTTTTATCATAGTCCACAAGTTTAAAGGCTTTTGTGTGGGTGACAAGCGAACAACGAATCCCATGTTATATTTTAAGTATTAGGTGAGAGATATCCACCTTTTTTTTTTTGAGAAGATATCTTTCCGTGTACACAACTCGGAGCACAAAACCAGTATGTGTGAAGATCCAGACATGGAAGTCGAATTAAAGAAATGGGAGTTCTAGATACGTGTTGGAGCCTGGAACCGGGTCACGGCCAGCTATTGATGTGTGTGAATGGCACTGTTCTTTTGCCTTTTGTACTTATGAGCAAGTGTGTCTTCAGTAAACTGCACGCCAAGCACATCTTGAGCAGAAGAGTCTTTTTTGCTGCATACTTCATCATAAACATTTATCTTTAGATTTATCAATTTGTTCTTGGCCTCATCAATTTTTTCTTGAGTACCAGGAGGCATAAGTTTGGCAATGGCAGCCGAAGGAGTTTGAACAGCTTTTCGGTCACATCAGCAATAGCATGGGCGCAGGCAGCATCAACATAATTATTGTAGGGATTCCCTACAAGACTGGATCCAAGCACCTTAGCTATCAGACCTGGCATACCTTTCTTAAGCTCAGCAAAATTGCCCTCGCCTTTCTCCGCCCTCCGGAGTAGCTCAGCAGACTTCTCTCTCTCTGCACTCAGCTGTTTCTCCAGCTCACCCACTTTCACCTGCTCAGCATCCTTTTCCCCTTGCAGAACAGCAGCAACATCTTGAGCACTTTTTAACTCAACTTCTTTAGCCTTTATTATTTTCTGCGCATCATTTAAGGCACGCTCAACATCAGCAGCTCTTTTACGAGCATTTGCACTTTCAGCTATGTCTTTACGAGCAAAGGCAAGAATAGACTCTTGATGTTCCTGCAGTTGCAGCACAGAGTCCAGGTGGTTGGTTAGCAGTACATGAGCGGCCATAGTTGATTCCCTGAGTTGATGAGAACGAAGAGCAGAGAATTGGGGTTTCAGCTCAGGGATAACACAACCCTGTACATCAATAAAATTTTATGAGTTATTTCAAACAGCTCACATCAATAAATTACAAGCATATATATGCAGAGGGTCTTATCGTTCATACCTGAATAAGAGTTGCAAATTCTTTATCTTTAGTGGCGGGGTTTGCAATGATGGCTTGCAAAGCCCTCACATGAGCAGGAAGAGTTGGCTCTTGAACATTGGAGGAGGTGACAGCAGGATTAGTGATATTAGGAAGAGGAGAATCATAAGCAGAGTTGCCTTCAGGCCTATCTTCATGAAATTCAGATTCATCGAAGGGGGCAAAGTTTGGGTCAGGCATTCTCAGGCCCTTCTCTCCTTCACTTTCAAGATTCCTCTCTGGCCTCCGATCACCGCCTTCCGTAGCCTTCCCTTGGCTATCATCCGACTCTGCTAAAATTACTAACAAAAACAAATTAGTATTATGAACAAACATAACAGTTATAAGCAAAAACATGTGCATTTTCAAAAGAGAGCAGAATGGACATACTTCTCCTACGTTTTTGCTTTTTGCCCTCCTCAGTACTCTTCACCCTTTTAGAGCCTATGCTCTTCTTTCTTGTCTTTTGGATTGGAGGAGGAGTAGGGTTGGTTTCACCCGTAATGTCAACTGATGCCGATGTTTGCTGATCGGCGGTGGTGGTATCATCCGTTGTCCGCTCAGTGTCTGTATGATCAGACCCGGATTCGCTGTCTGAGCTGCTCACAGCAATTTCTTTCCCCTTTTCAGCATCAGCAGCAGCTTTAGCTTCAGCTGCAACTCTCTCCGCCTCAAGCTCTTCAACAGTTTTGTCACGAGCAGTGACCTCCACATCATCATCAAGATCAGGGGATAAAAGAGCAGAACGGACCTGCATCACGGAGTTGCCTGCAAAGATTACATATTAATAGCAATATAAGTACAGATGACAAACAGTACACAAAAATCTATATATATAATAGGATGATCATATCACAGCCTACCCTGTTTTTTCTCACGAAGTACTGGCACAGAATTGCTTGGCCATTCTTGGCTCACTTTGCACAGCACAAGGATTCCCTCATACCTTTCGTATGATCTGGGTGGAATACAGAGTCCTTTCAAGCTATTTACTATCTGTTGTTCTGCGGGAGAAATTTTAACACCCTTTCCTATGCCAGCATCAATAGCACCCCACTCCCGGACAGCGGAGTATTCTTCCGGAATAACAGTTTCATCAACAAAGAAAAATGGACTTTTCCAGTCCTTCAAGTTTGAAACTCTATTTAGACCAACAAAATGATTATTTTTCTTACTATCAATAGTAAGCCAGCAATCGCTAATCGTACGGATTCTAAACAAAGAGATAAAAACATTAATGCGAGGCTTTATATTAATAGCATTACAGTACATTTTAAAAAGGATGATTTTTTGAAGACCATGGGGATGTATCTGACTAAGACAGGCCCCGTAATATCTAAGAAGGCGAAGAAGAAAGTTAGTAAGGGGAACACGGAGGTTGCCGTGGGTAATTTGTAAAGCGTATAAAGTAATTTTCCCCTCAGGAGGGTTGTCAGCAGTTTGTCCGATGGTGGGAAGAACAGGGTTGTATTGATTGAGATGGCGAAAGGCAATCTTTAATCCATCTAAATATTCACTAGTCAATGATGAAGCCATCGTGCTAACTTCTGGAATGTCAGCAGTATTTGATGAAGAAGGCTTGGATTGTTCTTGGCCAGTACTCCGTGAAGAAGCCATGATAATACAGTAACAAATATCAACAAGAAGAAAATAGCAGTAAGATGAAGTGTACTGACCTTGGAAGACGGTAAACCTTAAAAAGTTGAAGATTGAAGAAGGCGATGAAGATTTGGGAGAAATATGCTTTTTGGATCTTGGCAAAGGTAAAAGAGTGATGGTAACAGGGTTATGACGGTTTTTATAAGGGTTCATCGGTGTAATTTTTATGGTCATGATTGAGACACGTGTATGGGTGAGTTTAAACGAAGGGTGCAAGATAACACTTTTTACAGCTGGAGGCGCGTGGATGATCTTAGCCGTAAAAAATTAATCATAACAGTGTCAGTAAAATTCGTCTGCATTTAATGCCTAAAATTTTTTCCCTGATGCAAGTGGGCAATGAACAGGCTGGTTTGGCATGCGTTATCAAAAGTTTAACAGCTTAATCATTTTTCAAATGCTTAAGTCCTTAAACTAGGGGGACTTAATGGTGTATCCTATCGTATACACACATAAAAGGCATAATAGTTGCATAAAAATAGCATCAGGAAGGCTGGAAACAACAGTTTTGTGGAGATTGTTCGTCCAGCGTTCTCCGCTGTACAGGCTGCTCCGTCATGCGTAAGCCCTGAAGGCCGCCTAGCGCATAAGCCCTGGCCGGAGAGCGCCGCATTTAGCATAAATTTCGGAGCACATGTAACAGAACGTATCATCATTTGACACGTGTCCCCAAACAAATCTGGTAGATCTGACACTATAAATAGACCCCTTGGGTCGTCATTTTACAAAAGTTCAGATATTCTGACAACTTTGAGAGCTGAGACTTCACTTCTCTTTCTCTCTCTACTTTCTCTCACTAGAAGTCATCCGGCTAGCACTCCTACACTCTACGGATGACAGATTGATTAAGCCACCCCACAAGTTTCTACACTTGTGAACCGGGTCTGCAGGGATTATTTCCCGAGGGTAAAAATCAATCGACAACACCCCGCCTTCCTAAAGCTAGATCACTTCTAGTCTTTTGTTGACATACTAAGCCTTACCTCATAAGGAAATAGGTGTTAACAGAGGATAAAATTGATGAAGTTTGTTACACTTTCTCATAACAGAAGGCGGATGTCGAATGTGACATAGTGTTGTGAATTGTGCGAGACTTTATCAAAAATTATTGCAATGTGTATCATGAATGGCAAATTTTTGTTCGAGTACATAAGAAACCCACGTCATCATCTCAAAGCAAGAGTTAGTCTCGGGAAGGGCTTGATTTTCGTAATATTAGAAATTAAGGAAGTATCACGGAGAACGGCATATGAATATATGATCTTCAGGTACTTGTTGAAATTTATTCATGAAACTTAACTTTAAAATGAACTTGAATTTTGAAAAGCAGAGAACGGAGATCGGATAATTTGGTGAAGGTTGATTTTTCTGATAAATTTGCGGAAGCTGGAACATGATGACAAATCATATAGACTACTTGGGACCTTCAATTTGTACCTTTATCTTTTTCCATTTAAATTTTGTGTGTAAAGATATGATAAGACGTGTCCAAACAGATGTCTTGAAGATGAGATATACATGTACACATGTATGGCTGAAAATGATTCTTCAAATTTTGCAGAATACCACTTGGCGTTTTAACATTTAACTTCCTTCTTTTTGTCATCCAAATGGGGAATGACATAAAAATATTGTGTATTAAACGAGTAAAACTTAGCAAAATTTTTTGCTATCTGGATAACGGATGGCACATTATTGTTCAGTCCTACTGATGATGAATCTTGGAAATTGGAGTAAAACTCTAGATAATTTGTTGCAATCCGTATAAATAGAAAATTCTCTGTTTGCGTCCCATGTGGTAATGAATCACGAAGATTTGAAGTTGGACTATAGATAATTGTTATAATTCGCACGGATGACGGAATAATTTTTATAAGTCAGAATGTAACAATTTTTGCAGTCCGGATGACGAACAACTATATTGTGTATTCTGACTTTTTTATTCTAGTCATAGACACGGATGACGCTATATGATAGTACGTATTTCTCTACAAGAGAGTAGGTACATGAAATGTCCCGTTCTTATTGATTAAAAACGTTCCATATTAACTGATTTCGTTGCGAGGTTTTGACCTCTATATGAGACGTTTTTCAAAGACTGCATTCATTTTTAAAACAAACCATAACCTTTATTTCATAAATAAAGGTTTAAAAAGCTTTACGTAGATTATCAAATAATGATAATCTAAAATATCCTGTTTACACACGACCATTACATAATGGTTTACAATACAAATATGTTACATCGAAATCAGTTTCTTGAATGCAGTTTTTACACAATATCATACAAACATGGACTCCAAATCTTGTCCTTATTTTAGTATGCAACAGCGGAAGCTCTTAATATTCACTTGAGAATAAACATGCTTTAAACGTCAACAAAAATGTTGGTGAGTTATAGGTTTAACCTATATATATCAAATCGTAACAATAGACCACAAGATTTCATATTTCAATACACATCCCATACATAGAGATAAAAATCATTCATATGGTGAACACCTGGTAACCGACATTAATAAGATGCATATATAAGAATATCCCCATCATTCCGGGACACCCTTCGGATATGATATAAATTTCGAAGTACTAAAGCATCCGGTACTTTGGATGGGGTTTGTTATGCCCAATAGATCTATCTTTAGGATTCACGTCAATTAGGGTGTCTGTTCCCTAATTCTTAGATTACCAGACTTAATAAAAAGGGGCATGTTCGATTTCGATAATTCAACCATAGAATGTAGTTTCACGTACTTGTGTCTATTTTGTAAATCATTTATAAAACCTGCATGTATTCTCATTCCAAAAATATTAGATTTTAAAAGTGGGACTATAACTCACTTTCACAGATTTTTTACTTCGTCGGGAAGTAAGACTTGGCCACTAGTTGATTCACGAACCTATAACAATATATACATATATATCAAAGTATGTTCAAAATATATTTACAACACTTTTAATATATTTTGATGTTTTAAGTTTATTAAGTCAGCTGTCCTCGTTAGTAACCTACAACTAGTTGTCCACAGTTAGATGTACAGAAATAAATCGATAAATATTATCTTGAATCAATCCACGACCCAGTGTATACGTATCTCAGTATTGATCACAACTCAAACTATATATATTTTGGAATCAACCTCAACCCTGTATAGCTAACTCCAACATTCACATATAGAGTGTCTATGGTTGTTCCGAAATATATTTAGATGTGTCGACATGATAGGTCGAAACATTGTATACGTGTCTATGGTATCTCAAGTTTACATAATATACAATACAAGTTAATTAAGTTATGGTTGGAATAGATTTGTTACCAATTTTCACGTAGCTAAAATGAGAAAAATTATCCAATCTTGTTTTACCCATAACTTCTTCATTTTAAATCCGTTTTGAGTGAATAAAATTGCTATGTTTTCATATTTAACTCTATTTTATGAATCTAAACAGAAAAATTATAGGTTTATAGTCGGAAAAATAAGTTACAAGTCGTTTTTGTAAAGGTAGTCATTTCAGTCGAAAGAACGACGTCTAGATGACCATTTTAGAAAACATACTTCCACTTTGAGTTTAACCATAATTTTTGGATATAGTTTCATGTTCATAATAAAAATAATTTTCTCATAATAATAACTTTTAAATCAAAGTTTATCATAGTTTTTAATTAACTAACCCAAAACAGCCCGCGATGTTACTACGACGGCGTAAATCCGGTTTTACGGTGTTTTTCGTGTTTCCAGGTTTTAAATCATTAAGTTAGCATATCATATAGATATAGAACAGGTGTTTAGTTGATTTTAAAAGTCAAGTTAGAAGGATTAACTTTTGTTTGCGAACAAGTTTAGAATTAACTAAACTATGTTCTAGTGATTACAAGTTTAAACCTTCGAATAAGATAGCTTTATATGTATGAATCGAATGATGTTATGAACATCATTACTACCTTAAGTTCCTTGGATAAACCTACTGGAAAATAGAAAAATGGATCTAGCTTCAATGGATCCTTGGATGGCTCGAAGTTCTTGAAGCAGAATCATGACACGAAAACAAGTTCAAGTAAGATCATCACTTGAAATAAGATTGTTATAGTTATAGAAATTGAACCAAAGTTTGAATATGATTATTACCTTGTATTAGAATGATAACCTACTGTAAGAAACAAAGATTTCTTGAGGTTGGATGATCACCTTACAATATTGGAAGTGAGCTAGCAAACTTGAAAGTATTCTTGATTTTATGAAACTAGAACTTTTGGAATTTATGAAGAACACTTAGAACTTGAAGATAGAACTTGAGAGAGATCAATTAGATGAAGAAAATTGAAGAATGAAAGTGTTTGTAGGTGTTTTTGGTCGTTGGTGTATGGATTAGATATAAAGGATATGTAATTTTGTTTTCATGTAAATAAGTCATGAATGATTACTCATATTTTTATAATTTTATGAGATATTTCATGCTAGTTGCCAAATGATGGTTCCCACATGTGTTAGGTGACTCACATTGGCTGCTAAGAGCTGATCATTGGAGTGTATATACCAATAGTACATACATCTAAAAGCTGTGTATTGTACGAGTACGAATACGGGTGCATACGAGTAGAATTGTTGATGAAACTGAACGAGGATGTAATTGTAAGCATTTTTGTTAAGTAGAAGTATTTTGATAAGTGTATTGAAGTCTTTCAAAAGTGTATAAATACATATTAAAACACTACATGTATATACATTTTAACTGAGTCGTTAAGTCATCGTTAGTCGTTACATGTAAGTGTTGTTTTGAAACCTTTAGGTTAACGATCTTGTTAAATGTTGTTAACCCAATGTTTATAATATCAAATGAGATTTTAAATTATTATATTATCATGATATTATCATGTATGAATATCTCTTAATATGATATATATACATTAAATGTCTTTACAACGATAATCGTTACATATATGTCTCGTTTAAAAATCATTAAGTTAGTAGTCTTGTTTTTACATATGTAGTTCATTGTTAATATACTTAATGATATGTTTACTTATCATAGTATCATGTTAACTATATATATATCCATATATATGTCATCATATAGTTTTTACAAGTTTTAACGTTCGTGAATCACCGGTCAACTTGGGTGGTCAATTGTCTATATGAAACATATTTCAATTAATCAAGTCTTAACAAGTTTGATTGCTTAACATGTTGGAAACATTTAATCATGTAAATATCAATCTCAATTAATATATATAAACATGGAAAAGTTCGGGTCACTACAGTACATACATACTAGTGCAAGGTAGAATGAACCATGTAAGGAGTAGTTTGCCGATTGACGTTTACTCTCGGGACGAATCCCTGCAGACGCGGATCATGGTCTAAAAACATGGCGTGGCTTAAGTCAATCTTATAATAGGGCTTACATATGTTCTGCCAGTATACTTGGTGCTGGGCGGATGAAGTCATGCCTTGGTGCTGGGCGGATGAAGTCATGCCTTGGAGCTGGGCGGATGAAGTCACGCCTTGGAGCTGGGCGGATGAAGTCATGCCTTGGAGCTGGGCAGAAGAAGTCATGCCTTGGAGCTGGGAGGAAGAAGTCACGCCTTGGAGCTTGGCGGATGAAGTCATGCCTTGGAGCTGGGCGGATGAAGTCTAGAGAGAGAAAGCGTGTATGAGAGAGAAAGTCTAGAGAAAGAGTGGTATGCTACCTGTTAACACCCATTTCCTTATGAGGTAAGGCTTAGTGTGCCAACAAGATACTAGAAGTAATCTAGCTTTAGGAGGGTGGAGTGTTGCCGATTGATTTTTACCCTCGGGAAATAATCCCTGCAGACCCGGTTCACAAGTGTAGAAACTTGTGGGGTGGCTTAATCAATCTGTCGTGTGTAGAGCGTAAGAGTGCTAGCCGGATGACTTCTAGTGAGAGAAAGTAGAGAGAGAAAGAGAAGTGAAGTCTCAGCTCTCAAAGTTGTCAGAATCTCTGAACTCCGTAAAATGTCGACCCAAGGGGTCTATTTATAGTGTCAGATCCACCAAATTGCTCGGGGACACGTGTCAAATGATGATACATTCTGTTATTCGTGATCCGAAATTTATGCTGAAGGTGGCGCTCTCCGGCCAGGGCTTACACGCTAGGCGGCCTTCAGGGCTTACGCATGACGGAGCAGGCTGTACAGCGGAGAATGCTGGATGGACAACTCCACAAGACTGTTGTTTCCAGCCTTCCTGATGCTACTTTTATGCTACCGTTATGCCTTTTATGCGTGTATACGATAGGATACACCATTAAGTCCCCCTAGTTTAATGACTTAAGCATTTGAAAACTGATTAAGTTGTTAAACTTAAAAAAACGCATGCCAACCAAGTCTTCACGCTTCCTTTTTGCATTGGGAAGCACATCATAGGCATTAAATGATAGGCGAATTTTAGTGACATTATGATGATTGCTTATATCGCACGCGCCTCTAGCTGTAAAAAGACCTTTTGATGTATTCACCTTTTTACCTTGTCTTTACACGTGTGTGGCTGAAAATAAAACCCCCAAAATCACCACTGATTACAGCTGTTATATCTTTTGCTTTTTAACCACCATAAACCCTAACCGATCATTTACTTTTACAACTTTCTCCTACAGTATTCATCTTCTTCCATCAATACCTTCGTTACCTCCTGTTTCATTAGAACATTAATGGCAGCCATAAAGGATGTTGCAGCTATTCCTAGCAGAGTAAATGAGAGATATTTATGCGAGCTACTGCAACATTTTCCTAGATTAGCTGGTGCTGAACCAGTGATTCCTGCAATTAATTCCAGAGCCTGCTCACCGCCCCCTGGCAAGGTTGCTATTTATGGCCATTCATTCTTCAAATTTTGCTTACGTCTGCCATTTACACCCTTCTTCTTAGAAGTTTGCAAATTTTACGGTGTTGCTGTTGGTCAATTCGAACCAACATCAATTCGAAAGATCTTGATTTTTGAAATGTATTGTCACGCAAGGAGCATTGAACCATCAATTCGGATATTTTTCCATTTGGTACGTATAGCACGCCATGAAAATGGTTGGTTCACTTTTAATACAGTTCATGGGTTTCTGAAACCTGCACTTAATCATCCTGGCGACAACTGGTATGCTTCATTTATCTTTATTAATGAAGATGCAATTGATAAACAATACTCAGCTACTCGAGTATGGCGCAAATACTCGCATACCGTATCTGTTACCTTTCCAAAACTCGTCACCAAAGAAAACCTTTTGTTTAAAAGGATTAAAGCTGAAGAAATCAATGACATTAAATATGGGGAACACATGCTTTCGCTGACATCCATGAGCCAAGATTGGGATATCTCACAAGGCTATGCCTGTATTCTTGCTGGGAAAAAGAGTAAGCACTTATTTTTGCTACATATGCTTAAATAAAATGCTCTTCTTTATTTATTCATTTAATCACTGTGACTTTTTAATTTTTGTAGAAATTACTCCGCTTACCGCCATGCGGTCATCAGTTTATTGGCAGCTTACTTTACTACCGAGAAAATTATTGATGATACCTCCAAAATAGATGTAATGAGAGATGAGGAAAATGAAGAAGAAGAAGAAGAAGAAGACATAGGTATGAATCGAGTTGCCTCTAGAGAACGTCGTACCTCGGGTAATGCAAATGACAACACCGAGTTATGCAAAATTCCATACCAAAACCTGTACTTGTTTTCTTGCATACCCAGTACTGGTGGATTTTATAATCCAAACCCTTCCTTATACTTTATGCCACCTTTGAAATGTTGCGAAGCATATTGGAACTCTTTTATAAATAACAATTTTCCTTTATCTCCAACAGCTAGTGCAGCACATCAAGATACTACATTAACAACTCTTCCGCCTTCCGCCAAGAGGAGAAGAACTGGTCAAATTCCTCCGTCATCCGCTCAACAAGGCACTGGCCCTAGTTCTTCTCAACAATAAATTACACTTCCCACACAAACATGCTTTCCTCCCTTTTAAAAGGACCACCACACTCGTACGAAGATTTTGTGACTTTTTTGAATGCCATGGTGTGTCCTTCACTAGCCCAATTCTTCAGCAATTTATCTGATGCAGATGCCAAGAAGGTTAAGGCACAAAGTATCATTCTGAACATTGCTTCTGGTTTGAATGACCTTCAACGCCTATCTGACTTGCAAAACAGTGAAGTCACTACAAATAAGGAGCTTTCTGCTGAAAAGGAAAAAGTAGCCAAGACTGAACGAATAGCCACAGAGATAAAGAGGGAATACGAGACAATGAAGAGGCACTATGAAAATTGCAACAGTCAGAGGCCAGAGTATAAGGAGCAAGTCAAAGAACTATCTTTCAGAGAAAAACGGCATCTGAGCAACATTGATGAACTAGTAAAGGAGAACGAAAAAATGCTTGAGCAAAATAACATGTTGAAAGAACAGCTTAAAGCTAAAGAGGAGAACAAAAGACGAATAATAACTGGCATTCATGCGCTAGTAGAGCGTATCTTTAACTGTCAGGCACTATCTCACAGAATCCGTGAGTTTGTCCGCCTTGCCAAATCTGTTGAACGGTTAAAGTTTTTCAATTTTATGAAAAGAAAACTACCAGAACTTCCAAATCCTCTGCCTGAGGTAATCACATCAAAGATTAATGAAAATGCTGATTTAGAAGCTGATGCAGCCGGTGCAACAATCTCAATAGAAAATATGAGGTTTTCTGATCTTGAAAATCTTTGTAAAAGGCCAGATGCAACAATAGATGATGTATTGAATTATACTCCACAGGATGAATGAAACACTATGTTGTTATACTTTTACATAATACTTAATATTGCACTTGGTTATGTATATTAGAAATATATGCTTTAACTTAGTAAGATTGTTGTAATGAACAATGCTCAAGATATTGAGATTGTACATTGCAATCATCATAGTTATGAATATCAAAATCATATTCTCCGTCATACGCCTTCCGTCATGAAACTCATGAGGAAAAGTTATGAATTACTTTCGCCTTTAAGTATTTTGCTGGACACTAAGATCCGTTTTCCGTTGTGCTCTGCATTTTGTGTAAATTGTGTCATGACATTTTTTGTAGATTCGTTTCATCGCTTCGATGCTTTAGTGAGTTCTACATGTCTCACTATCGATACAACCATTTTGAGTATGATTGTAATTCTACCACCGAAATCTTTCTTTCTGCGGGTAGGGATGACACACAGCTATGTGACAACTGGGATAAAAAATCCTTGGCCGGATAAAATTTGTGAAAAATATTGCCATAAGAATAATTGCTATTATTCATATTCTTAAAGAAACTTTTACATTTATGACTATATCTCATGCATTTGACAGTTGATCAAGCTGTCCATGCATATAGTGCTACGCATAAAATTTCTTTAAATTCATTGCATTCCAAGCTCTTTCATATTGCTCGCCGGAAGGCGCAGCAAGCATGTATGATCCATTCTGATTTACTTTCGTGACCTTATAAGGTCCTTCCCATTTTGGGGCTAGCTTTCCAAATTTGATTTGCCTGCTTGCCTCATTATCACGTAGCACTAAATTACCTATTTCAAACTGCACATGCTGTACTTTCTTGTTATAATATTTTGCCATTTTATACTTGTGATCTGCTTGCCGGATGGCGGCCATCAACCTTCTTTCCTCCAACAAGTTGAGATTCTCTCTTAACGCCTCAGAATTAGCGTTGGCACACATATTTCAGCCGGTATCACTGCCTCTGTTCCATACACCAGACTGAAAGGTGTTTCCCCCATGCTTCGCTTTGGCGTCGTCCGGTGTGCCCACAATACATTTGGCAGCTCATCCACCCATCCATTTTGACTCAGACCCAACCGTGCCTTAATGCCAGCAACGATTTCCTTGTTGGTAACCTCTACTTGTCCGTTCGCTTGAGGATGAGCAACAGATGTAAAGTTTTGCTTTATGCCTAGCTCTTCACACCAACTACGAAATGGATTTTCTGCAAATTGCTTGCCGTTATCGCTGACTATTTCATTTGGCACCCCATAACGGCATACAAAATCATGCCAAACAAACTTTTTGACATTTTCTCCTGTGATTTTTGCTAAAGCCTTTGCTTCAACCCATTTTGTGAAAAAATCGATCACTACCACCAAGAACTTAGCATTACCAGTGCTCCTATTGAATGGCCCCACAATATCAATAGCCCATTTACAGAACGGCCAAGCGGATGACACCAGTATCAAATCATACTTTGGAAGATGCTGAATTGTACCATGCCTCTGACAATTCTCACATGTTTTTATGATTTCTGCGACATCCCGATAAAGGGAAGGCCAAAAATACCCTTGTCGCATGATCCGTGATGCCACAGTATGGAAACCGGAGTGTTGAGAACAAACTCCTTCATGCATTTCTTTGACCACTTTTATCGCTTCATCATCGATTAAACATCTTAACAATGGACCATTGTATGACTTTCGATAAAGGACACCACTAACAATCTCATACATTGGTGCAATTACTCTAATTCTCCTTGCTTCCGCCTTATCAACAGGTAACCAGCCGTCATGCAAATATCTCAAATACGGAGTCATCCAAGTTTCCTTAGCTTCTTCAACTATTGCAATAACTGGTTTTCCATGTATTGATTTCTCCTTGAGTTCTTCAACCAACACTCGTTTGTGCAAATGATCGAAGGTTAAAGTAGCTAACTTGCTCAAGACGTCAGCTTTCTTGTTCTTATTTCGAGGGATTTGCACGACTTCAAGGTTATCAAATTTCTTTGAAATTGCTTCCACCAACTTTACATATTTCCTCATGGATGTATCCCTTGCATCGAACGTTCCATTAACCTGCTGGGCGACAATTTGAGAATCAACATATGCTCGTAAATTTGTTATCCCCATTTCTACCGCTATGCGGAGGCCGGAGAGTAATGCCTCATACTCTGCTTCATTGTTTGAAGCATAAAAACAAAATTTCAATGCATAAGTGTACTCTTCACCATCTGGACTTGTTAAAACTATCCCTGCACCTGTTCCCTCTTCACTGGATGCCTCATCAGTGTGTAACTCCCACTCATGCTGTGATGGTTCCCCTTTGTTGTCATACTCTACTTTTTCATTTGTCTCCAAGAGGAAATCTGCTAAAATTTATCCTTTAACTGCATTTCGGGGAGCAAAATTGATTTCATACTCCCCCAACTCGATGGCCCATTTTGCTAAACGGCCAGATGATTCTGGACGCCGGAGTATTTGCTTCAATGGTTGATCTGTTAAAACTAAGATGGGATGACCTTGAAAATATCTTCGTAAACGTCGTGCAGTATGCAAAAGGGCATAAACCATGCAGTGAAGTGGTGGATAATTTATTTCACTAAGCTGCAACACCTTGCTAACAAAATATATAGGCATTTGCACGCCGTTCCGTTCTGCGATTAGAACAGAACTTATTTGTAGTGACCCGAAATTTTCCATGTTTATATATATTAATTGAGATTGATATTTACATGATTAAATGTTTCCAACATGTTAAGCAATCAAACTTGTTAAGACTTGATTAATTGAAATATGTTTCATATAGACAATTGACCACCCAAGTTGACCGGTGATTCACGAACGTTAAAACTTGTAAAAACTATATGATGACATATATATGGATATATATATATATATATAGTTAACATGATACTATGATAATTAAACATATCATTAAGTATATTAACAATGAACTACATATGTAAAAACAAGACTACTAACTTAATGATTTTTAAACGAGACATATATGTAACGATTATCGTTGTAAAGACATTTAATGTATATATATCATATTAAGAGATATTCATACATGATAATATAATAATTTAAAATCTCATTTGATATTTAAACATTGGGTTAACAACATTTAACAAGATCGTTAACCTAAAGGTTTCAAAACAACACTTACATGTAACGACTAACGATGACTTAACGACTCAGTTAAAAGGTATATACATGTAGTGTTTTAATATGTATTTATACACTTTTGAAAGACTTCAATACACTTATCAAAATACTTCTACTTAACAAAAATGCTTACAATTACATCCTCGTTCAGTTTCATCAACAATTCTACTCGTATGCACCCCTATTCGTACTCGTACAATACACAGCTTTTAGATGTTTGTACTATTGGTATATACACTGCAATGATCAGCTCTTAGCAGGCTATGTGAGTCACCTAACACATGTGGGAAACATCATTTGGCAACGAGCATGAAATATCTCATAAAATTACAAAAATATGAGTAATCATTCATGACTTATTTACATGAAAACAAAATTACAAATCCTTTATATCTAATCCATACACCAACGACCAAAAACACCTACAAACACTTTCATTCTTCAATTTTCTTCATCTAATTGATCTCTCACAAGTTCTATCTTCAAGTTCTAAGTGTTATTCATAAATTCTACAAGTTCTAGTTACATAAAATCAAGAATACTTTCAAGTTTGCTAGCTCACTTCCAATCTTGTAAGGTGATCATCCAACCTCAAGAAATCTTTGTTTCTTACAGTAGGTTATCATTCTAATACAAGGTAATAATCATATTCAAACTTTGGTTCAATTTCTATAACTATAACCATCTTATTTCAAGTGATGATCTTACTTGAACTTGTTTTCGTGTCATGATTCTGCTTCAAGAACTTCGAGCCAACCAAGGATCCGTTGAAGCTAGATCCATTTTTCTATTTTCTAGTAGGTTTATACAAGGAACTTAAGGTAGTAATGATGTTCATAACATCATTCAATTCATACATATAAAGCTATCTTATTCGAAGGTTTAAACTTGTAATCACTAGAACATAGTTTAGTTAATTCTAAACTTGTTCGCAAACAAAAGTTAATCCTTCTAACTTGACTTTTAAAATCAACTAAACACATGTTCTATATCTATATGATATGCTAACTTAATGATTTAAAATCTGGAAACACGAAAAACACCGTAAAACCGGATTTACGCCGTCGTAGTAACACCGCGGGCTGTTTTGGGTTAGTTAATTAAAAACTATGATAAACTTTGATTTAAAAGTTGTTATTCTGAGAAAATGATTTTTATTATGAACATGAAACTATATCCAAAAATTATGGTTAAACTCAAAGTGGAAGTATGTTTTCTAAAATGGTAATCTAGACGTCGTTCTTTCGACTGAAATGACTACCTTTACAAAAATGACTTGTAACTTATTTTTCTGACTATAAACCTATACTTTTTCTGTTTAGATTCATAAAATAGAGTTCAATATGAAACCATAGCAATTTGATTCACTCAAAACGGATTTAAAATGAAGAAGTTATGGGTAAAACAAGATTGGATAATTTTTCTCATTTTAGCTACGTGAAGATTGGTAACAAATCTATTCCAACCATAACTTAATCAACTTGTATTGTATATTATGTAATCTTGAGATACCATAGACACGTATACAATGTTTCGACCTATCATGTCGACACATCTATATATATTTCGGAACAACCATAGACACTCTATATGTGAATGTTGGAGTTAGCTATACAGGGTTGAGGTTGATTCCAAAATATATATAGTTTGAGTTGTGATCAATACTGAGATACGTATACACTGGGTTGTGGATTGATTCAAGATAATATTTATCGATTTATTTCTGTACATCTAACTGTGGACAACTAGTTGTAGGTTACTAACGAGGACAGCTGACTTAATAAACTCAAAACATCAAAATATATTAAAAGTGTTGTAAATATATTTTGAACATACTTTGATATATATGTATATATTGTTATAGGTTCGTGAATCAAGCAGTGGCCAAGTCTTACTTCCCGACGAAGTAAAAATCTGTGAAAGTGAGTTATAGTCCCACTTTTAAAATCTAATATTTTTGGGATGAGAATACATGTAGGTTTTATAAATGATTTACAAAGTAGACACAAGTACGTGAACCTACATTCTATGGTTGAATTATCGAAATTGAATATGCCCCTTTTTATTAAGTCTGGTAATCTAAGAATTAGGGAACAGACACCCTAATTGACGCGAATCCTAAAGATAGATCTATTGGGCCTAACAAACCCATCCAAAGTACCGGATGCTTTAATAGTTCGAAATTTATATCATATCCGAAGGGTGTCCCGGAATGATGGGGATATTCTTATATATGCATCTTGTTAATGTCGGTTACCAGGTGTTCACCATATGAATGACTTTTATCTCTATGTATGGGATGTGTATTGAAATATGAAATCTTGTGGTCTATTATTATGATTTGATATATATAGGTTAAACCTATAACTCACCAACATTTTTGTTGACGTTTTAAGTATGTTTATTCTCAGGTGATTATTAAGAGCTTCCGCTGTCGCATACTTAAATAAGGACGAGATTTGGAGTCCATGCTTGTATGATATTGTGTAAAAACTGCATTCAAGAAACTTATTTTGTTGTAACTTATTTGTATTGTAAACCATTATGTAATGGTCGTGTGTAAACAGGATATTTTAGATTATCATTATTTGATAATCTACGTAAAGCTTTTTAAACCTTTATTGATGAAATAAAGGTTATGGTTTGTTTTAAAATGAATGTAGTCTTTGAAAAACGTCTCATATAGAGGTCAAAACCTCGCAACGAAATCAATTAATATGGAACGTTTTTAATCAATAAGAACGGGACATTTCAGTTGGTATCCCAGCGTTGGTCTTAGAGAACCAGAATTTTGCATTAGTATATCTTATCGAGTTTGTTAGGATGCATTAGTGAGTCTGGACTTCGACCGTGTTTACTTGAAAAATGATTGCTTAACAAATTTTGTTGGAAACTATATATTTTTAACATGTGAATATTATGTGATATATTAATCTCTTAACGCGTTTGATATTATGTGATAGATGTCTACCTCTAGAACAAGTTCCATTGACTCACCTAATAATAATGAAGAGTCAAATGTAAATTGGAATGATTCGTGGACTGATTCACAAGTTCCCGAAGAGGAACCGGAAGAAGAGTCGGAACCGGAAGAAGAATCGGAACCGGAAGAAGAATCGGAACCGGATGAAGAATCGGAACCGATGATGGAAATAATAAAACGGTTAAGTAAAAGAAAATCCTCAACCAACCGACCAAGGTTAATTATGGTCAATGGTGTTTCCGCCAAGGAAGAAAAATATTGGGAGGATTACCAATTCTCCGATGAATCGGATTCCGACGAGAATTCCGATGATGTTATAGAAATTACCCCAACTGAATTTAAAAAGGCAAAAGAAAATAATAAGGGAAAGGGCATAAAAATAGAGAAATCTAATTCCAACCTCGATGAACTTTATATGTATCGTCAACCCCCGAAGTCCTTAAGTTGTAACAATGACCCGGGAACCTCTAAACCACCAGGTTTTTCTAAACCAATGTGGAAAACGACGGCTCGTATTAGGGGAACATCATATATCCCTAGAAACTTGGCAAAACGAACCAAAACCGAAGAAGAATAAACAAGCGAGTCGGAATATGATAGTTGTATTCGTGTGGTGTAATATATGTAATATAGTGTGCTTATGCTTTATGATATATGTAAAAATTGCTTGTATTAATAAGTATTTTTTTTTATGAATCTAACTCTTGTCTATTTTACAGTATAAAAACACAAAATGGATAGACAACCCAATATTTTAAGAGACCTACCCGGAGACATGATTGATGAAATCTTGTCTAGAGTCGGTCAGAATTCTTCGGCACAACTATTTAAGGCGAGATCAGTTTGTAAGACATTCGAAGAACGTTCCAAGAGTGCCTTGGTTTATAAAAGGCTTTCGTTCGAAAGATGGGGGATATCACATTGGGAAATCCATAAGTTACGATGTGTTTACTTTGACACATATATTGCGGGGAACCCAAATGCTATTTTACGCAATGGGTTAAGAAATTATTTTGACTCAATATATCTGAATATTGGACTTCGTGATTTAGAAAAAGCGGCTAACATGCAACATAAAGAAGCATGTTATGCTTACGGATTAGTAATGTTCGCTTCTCACCAAAGTGAGAACAAGAACATCGGGCTACAACTATTAAACAAAACGTTCCCACAAGTGACGGAGTCGGTAATTGGGGTAAGAAATGAGGTTTTTAGATTGTTACGGGACTGTTGGACATTACGTAACCCTCGTCCCTTTGACGACGTTACAACACGCTGTCTTATCAACGGCCATAACGGTTATGTTCCACAAGACCAAGGATGGGAAGTAATCCTAGTAAAACCAGAATGCATGACTTGTTTCTGGACGTATGAATTACGTGTCTTTATTGCCTTTGCTGAACGACTTGTGTACTAGCTAGAATTATCTTCACAACCATCTTGTATCAAATTTATTGTGTGCTATATTTCATGCTATATGTAAAATAAGCGGTATTGTAAGTTTGTAAAATATTGTGTAAAAGTTTGAACGCGAAATATTATTATAATCAGTTTTTCATATAGAATTGTAGTAGTTGAATTGTATATTAGCTACTAAGTATGAACTTAACGGGTAGGTACTACCCGAATTTAAACTTATAAAACGCTAATATGAAGAAAAAGCTTTTATAAATGAGTTCATATTATGCTACGAAATACTATTAACTACTCTTAATATTCTGTATGATTAACTTGTTCCATTTGACTATTTTGAAGGAAATGGCACCGACTACTCGACACACCGTGAATATGAATGAAGAGGAATTCCGTACTTTTCTAGCTTCAAACATAGCCGCAGTACAGGCTGCACTATATACCAACAATAACCTTGGATCTAGCAGTACATTAAATCGTGTAGGATGCACCTACAAAGAATTCACTGCCTGCAAACCTTTGGAATTTGATGGAACCGAAGGACCGATCGGATTGAAACGGTGGACCGAGAAGGTCAAATCGGTGTTTGCCATAAGTAAGTGTACTGACGAGGACAAAGTGAAGTACGCTACGCATACCTTCACAGGTTCTGCGTTAACATGGTGGAATACCTATCTAGAGCAAGTGGGACAAGACGATGCGTACGCACTACCGTGGTCAGCATTCAAGCACTTGATGAACGAGAAGTATCGTCCCAGAACCGAGGTCAATAAGCTCAAGACAGAACTTAGAGGGTTACGAACCCAAGGATTTGATATTACCACGTACAAAAGACGATTCACAGAATTGTGCCTATTGTGTCCGGGAGCATTCGAAGATGAGGAAGAGAAGATCGACGCGTTTGTGAAAGGATTACTGGAAAGAATCCAAGAAGATATAAGTTCACACGAGCCCGCCTCCATACAACAGGCATGTAGAATGGCTCACAAACTAGTGAACCAGATTGAAGAAAGAATTAAAGAACAGACTACTGAAGAGGTCAATGTGAAGCAAGTCAAAAGAAAGTGGGAGGAAAACGGTGATAAGAATCACCAATACAACAACAACAGCAATTACAACAATAATCGCAACAATTATCCCAACAATCGCAACATCAATCGCAACTACAACAAACGGCCCAACAACAACAACAACAACAACAACAACAGCAACTACAACAATCATCCCAACAATAATAATAACCGCAACAACAACAACAATCAGAAGCAGCTATGCCAAAGGTGTGAAAAGTATCACTCGGGGTTCTGCACCAAATTTTGCAACAAGTGTAAAAGAAATGGTCATAGCGCGGTGAAGTGTGAGGTCTACGGACCAGGGGTTAATAGAACGAAAGGAACAAATGGTGTCGGAACAAGTAATGGCGGAGCAAGTAGTGTCGGAGCAAGTTATGCCAATGTAGTTTGTTATAAATGTGGAAAACCGGGCCACATTATTAGAAATTGCCCGAACCAGGAGAACACGAATGGACAAGGCCGCAGAAGAGTTTTCAATATTAATGCGGCAGAGGCACAGGAAGACCCGGAGCTTGTTACGGGTACGTTTCTTATTGACAATAAATCTGCTTACGTTTTATTTGATTCGGGTGCGGATAGAAGCTATATGAGTAGAGATTTTTTTGCTAAATTAAGTTGTCCATTGACGCCTTTGGATAGTAAATTTTTACTCGAATTAGCAAATGGTAAATTAATTTCAGCAGATAATATATGTCGGAATCGAGAAATTAAACTAGTTAGCGAAACATTTAAGATTGATTTGATACCAGTAGAGTTAGGGAGTTTTGATGTGATAATCGGTATGGAATGGTTGAAAGAAGTGAAAGCAGAGATCGTTTGTTACAAAAATGCAATTCGCATTATACGAGAAAAAGGAAAACCCTTAATGGTGTACGGAGAAAAGGGCAACACGAAGCTACATCTTATTAGTAATTTGAAGGCACAAAAACTAATAAGAAAAGGTTGCTATGCTGTTCTAGCACACGTCGAGAAAGTACAAACTGAAGAAAAGAGCATCAATGATGTTCCCATTGCAAAAGAATTTCCCGATGTATTCTCAAAAGAATTACCGGGATTACCCCCACATCGATCCGTTGAATTTCAAATAGATCTTGTACCAGGAGCTACACCAATAGCTCGTGCTCCTTACAGACTCGCACCCAGCGAGATGAAAGAACTGCAAAGCCAATTACAAGAACTTTTAGAGCGTGGTTTCATTCGACAAAGCACATCACCACGGGGAGCTCCTGTTTTGTTTGTCAAGAAGAAAGATGGTACATTCAGGTTGTGTATCGACTACCGAGAGTTGAACAAACTTACCATCAAGAACCGCTACCCACTATCGAGAATCGACGACTTATTTGATCAACTACAAGGCTCGTCTGTTTATTCAAAGATTGACTTACGTTCTGGGTATCATCAAATGCGGGTGAAAGAAGATGATATTCCAAAGACTGCTTTCAGAACACGTTACGGTCATTACGAGTTTATGGTCATGCCGTTTGGTTTAACTAATGCACCAGCTGTGTTCATGGACCTTATGAACCGAGTGTGTGGACCATACCTTGACAAGTTTGTCATTGTTTTCATTGATGACATACTTATTTACTCAAAGAATGACCAAGAACACGGTGAACATTTAAGAAAGGTGTTAGAAGTATTGAGGAAGGAAGAATTGTAAGCTAAGTTTTCAAAGTGTGCATTTTTGGTTGGAAGAAGTTCAATTCCTCAGTCACATAGTGAACAAAGAAGGTATTAAGGTGGATCCGGCAAAGATAGAAATTGTTGAAAAGTGGGAAACCCCGAAAACTCCGAAACACATACGCCAGTTTTTAGGACTAGCTGGTTACTACAGAAGGTTCATCCAAGACTTTTCCAGAATAACAAAACCCTTGACTGCATTAACGCATAAAGAGAAGAAATTTGAATGGAATGATGAACAAGAGAAAGTGTTTCAGTTGTTGAAGAAAAAGCTAACTACGGCACCTATATTGTCATTGCCTGAAGGGAATGATGATTTTGTGATTTATTGTGACGCATCAAAGCAAGGTCTCGGTTGTGTATTAATGCAACGAACGAAGGTGATTGCTTATGCGCCTAGACAATTGAAGATTCATGAACAAAATTATACGACGCATGATTTGGAATTAGGCGCGGTTGTTTTTGCATTAAAAACTTGGAGGCACTACTTATATGGGGTCAAAAGTATTATATATACCGACCACAAAAGTCTTCAACACATATTTAATCAGAAACAACTGAATATGAGGCAGCGTAGGTGGATTGAATTATTTAATGATTACGACTTTGAGATTCGTTACCACCCGGGGAAGGCAAATGTGGTAGCCGATGCCTTGAGCAGGAAGGACAGAGAACCCATTCGAGTCAAATCTATGAATATAATGATTCATAATAACCTTACTACTCAAATAAAGGAGGCGCAACAAGGAGTTTTAAAAGAGGGAAATTTAAAGGATGAAATACCCAAAGGATCGGAGAAGCATCTTAATATTCGGGAAGACGGAACCCGGTATAGGGCTGAAAGGATTTGGGTACCAAAATTTGGAGATATGAGAGAAATGGTACTTAGAGAAGCTCATAAAACCAGATACTCAATACATCCTGGAACGGGGAAGATAAACAAGGATCTCAAGAAACAATTTTGGTGGCCGGGTATGAAAGCCGATGTTGCTAAATACATAGAAGAATGTTTGATGTGTTCTAAGGTCAAAGCTGAGCATCAAAAACCATCAGGTCTACTTCAACAACCCGAAATCCCAGAATGGAAATGGGAAAACATTACCATGGATTTCATCACTAAATTGCCAAGGACTGCAAGTGGTTTTGATACTATTTGGGTAATAGTTGATCGTCTCACCAAATCAGCACACTTCCTGCCAATAAGAGAAGATGACAAGATGGAGAAGTTAGCACGACTGTATTTGAAGGAAGTCGTCTCCAGACATGGAATACCAATCTCTATTATCTCTGATAGAGATGGCAGATTTATTTCAAGATTCTGGCAGATATTACAGCAAGCATTAGGAACTCGTCTAGACATGAGTACTGCCTATCATCTACAAACTGATGGGCAGAGCGAAAGAATGATACAAATGCTTGAAGACATGCTACGAGCATGTGTTATTGATTTCGGAAACAGTTGGGATCGACATCTACCGTTAGCAGAATTTTCCTACAACAACAGCTACCATTCAAGCATTGAGATGGCGCCGTTTGAAGCACTTTATGGTAGAAAGTGTAGGTCTCCGATTTGTTGGAGTGAAGTGGGGGATAGACAGATTACGGGTCCAGAGATTATACAAGAAACTACGGAGAAGATCATCCAAATTCAACAACGGTTGAAAACCGCCCAAAGTGGACAAAAGAGCTACGCTGACATTAAAAGAAAAGATATAGAATTGGAAATTAGAGTGATGGTCATGCTTAAAGTTGCACCTTGGAAAGGCGTTGTTCGATTTGGTAAACGAGGGAAATTAAATCCATGGTATATTGGACCATTCAAGATTATTGATCATGTCGGACCAGTAGCTTACCGACTTGAGTTACCTCAACAACTAGCGGTTGTACATAACATTTTCCACGTCTCGAATTTGAAGAAATGTTTTGCTAAAGAAGATCTCACTATTCCGTTAGATGAAATCCAAATCAACGAAAAACTTCAATTCATCGAAGAACCCGTTGAAATAATGGATCGTGAGGTTAAAAGACTTAAGCAAAATAAGATACTAATTGTTAAGATTCGATGGAATGCTCGTAGAGGACCTGAGTTCACCTGGGAGCGTGAAGATCAGATGGAGAAGAAATACCCGCATCTATTTCCAGAAGATTCGTCAACACCTTCAACAGCTTAAAATTTCGGGACGAAATTTATTTAACGGGTAGGTACTTTGGTGACCCGAAATTTTACATGTTTATATATATTAATTGAGATTGATATTTACATGATTAAATGTTTCCAACATATTAAGCAATCAAACTTGTTAAGACTTGATTAATTGAAATATGTTTCATATAGACAATTGACCACCCAAGTTGACCGGTGATTCACGAACGTTAAAACTTGTAAAAACTATATGATGACATATATATGGATATATATATAGTTAACATGATACTATGATAAGTAAACATATCATTAAGTATATTAACAATGAACTACATATGTAAAAACAAGACTACTAACTTAATGATTTTTAAACGAGACATATATGTAACGATTATCGTTGTAAAGACATTTAATGTATATATATCATATTAAGAGATATTTATACATGATAATATCATGATAATATAATAATTTAAAATCTCATTTGATATTATAAACATTGGGTTAACAACATTTAACAAGATCGTTAACCTAAAGGTTTCAAAACAACACTTACATGTAACGACTAACGATGACTTAACGACTCAGTTAAAATGTATATACATGTAGTGTTTTAATATGTATTTATACACTTTTGAAAGACTTCAATACACTTATCAAAATACTTCTACTTAACAAAAATGCTTACAATTACATCCTCGTTCAGTTTCATCAACAATTCTACTCGTATGCACCCGTATTCGTACTCGTACAATACACAGCTTTTAGATGTATGTACTATTGGTATATACACTCCAATGATCAGCTCTTAGTAGCCCATGTGAGTCACCTAACACATGTGGGAACCATCATTTGCCAACTAGCATGAAATATCTCATAAAATTACAAAAATATGAGTAATCATTCATGACTTATTTACATGAAAACAAAATTACATATCCTTTATATCTAATCCATACACCAACGACCAAAAACACCTACAAACACTTTCATTCTTCAATTTTCTTCATCTAATTGATCTCTCTCAAGTTCTATCTTCAAGTTCTACGTGTTCTTCATAAATTCTACAAGTTCTAGTTACATAAAATCAAGAATACTTTCAAGTTTGCTAGCTCACTTCCAATCTTGTAAGGTGATCATCCAACCTCAAGAAATCTTTGTTTCTTACAGTAGGTTATCATTCTAATACAAGGTAATAATCATATTCAAACTTTGGTTCAATTTCTATAACTATAACAATCTTATTTCAAGTGATGATCTTACTTGAACTTGTTTTCGTGTCATGATTCTGCTTCAAGAACTTTGAGAAAACCAAGGATCCGTTGAAGCTAGATCCATTTTTATTTTTTCCAGTAGGTTTATCCAAGGAACTTAAGGTAGTAATGATGTTCATAACATCATTCGATTCATACATATAAAGCTATCTTATTCGAAGGTTTAAACTTGGAATCACTAGAACATAGTTTAGTTAATTCTAAACTTGTTCGCAAACAAAAGTTAATCCTTCTAACTTGACTTTTAAAATCAACTAAAGACATGTTCTATATCTATATGATATGCTAACTTAATGATTTAAAATCTGGAAACACGAAAAACACCGTAAAACCGGATTTACGCCGTCGTAGTAACACCGCGGGCTGTTTTGGGTTAGTTAATTAAAAACTATGATAAACTTTGATTTAAAAGTTGTTATTCTGAGAAAATGATTTTTATTATGAACATGAAACTATATCCAAAAATTATGGTTAAACTCAAAGTGGAAGTATGTTTTCTAAAATGGTTATCTAGACGTCGTTCTTTCGACTGAAATGACTACCTTTACAAAAATGACTTGTAACTTATTTTTCTGACTATAAACCTATACTTTTTCTGTTTAGATTCATAAAATAGAGTTCAATATGAAACCATAGCAATTTGATTCACTCAAAACGGATTTAAAATGAAGAAGTTATGGGTAAAACAAGATTGGATAATTTTTCTCATTTTAGCTACGTGAAGATTGGTAACAAATCTATTCCAACCATAACTTAATCAACTTGTATTGTATATTATGTAATCTTGAGATACCATAGACACGTATACAATGTTTCGACCTATCATGTCGACACATCTATATATATTTCGGAACAACCATAGACACTCTATATGTGAATGTTGGAGTTAGCTATACAGGGTTGAGGTTGATTCCAAAATATATATAGTTTGAGTTGTGATCAATACTGAGATACGTATACACTGGGTCGTGGATTGATTCAAGATAATATTTATCGATTTATTTCTGTACATCTAACTGTGGACAACTAGTTGTAGGTTACTAACGAGGACAGCTGACTTAATAAACTTAAAACATCAAAATATATTAAAAGTGTTGTAAATATATTTTGAACATACTTTGATATATATGTATATATTGTTATAGGTTCGTGAATCAACCAGTGGCCAAGTCTTACTTCCCGACGAAGTAAAAATCCGTGAAAGTGAGTTATAGTCCCACTTTTAAATTCTAATATTTTTGGGATGAGAATACATGCAGGTTTTATAAATGATTTACAAAATAGACACAAGTACGTGAAACTACATTCTATGGTTGAATTATCGAAATCGAATATGCCCCTTTTTATTAAGTCCGGTAATCTAAGAATTAGGGAACAGACACCCTAATTGACGCGAATCCTAAAGATAGATCTATTGGGCCTAACAAACCCCATTCAAAGTACCGGATGCTTTAGTACTTCGAAATTTATATCATATCCGAAGGGTGTCCCGGAATGATGGGGATATTCTTATATATGCATCTTGTTAATGTCGGTTACCAAGTGTTCACCATATGAATGACTTTTATCTCTATGTATAGGATGTGTATTGAAATATGAAATCTTGTGGTCTATTATTATGATTTGATATATATAGGTTAAACCTATAACTCACCAACATTTTTGTTGATGTTTTAAGTATGTTTATTCTCAGGTGATTATTAAGAGCTTCCGCTGTCGCATACTTAAATAAGGACGAGATTTGGAGTCCATGCTTGTATGATATTGTGTAAAAACTGCATTCAAGAAACTTATTTTGTTGTAACTTATTTGTATTGTAAACTATTATGTAATGGTCGTGTGTAAACAGGATATTTTAGATTATCATTATTTGATAATCTACGTAAAGCTTTTTAAACCTTTATTGATGAAATAAAGGTTATGGTTTGTTTTAAAATGAATGCAGTCTTTGAAAAACGTCTCATATAGAGGTCAAAACCTCGCAACGAAATCAATTAATATGGAACGTTTTTAATCAATAAGAACGGGACATTTCATTATTGCTTCATTTGAGACAGCTAAGTATAAAATTAGGGTTTCCCCCTCTTTTGGTGCTGTTAATGTAGGTAATGTTTTTAACAACTGCTTGATCTCTTGGAATGCATTTTCGGCTTCCGCCGTCCACACAAAATCTTTTTTATTTAAACAGCCCTTTAACACCTTCATGAATGGAAGTGACTTTTCAGCTGCTCTGGACAAGAATCTTGTTAATGCTGCTAGACATCCATGCAGCCGCTGAACATCCTTTTTGCTAGTTGGTGACTTCATATCTTCAATTGCTTGAATTTTCTTAGGATTAGCTTTAATTCCACGTTCTGTTACAATATGACCTAAGAATTTTCCTTCTTCCACACCAAACGTGCACTTCTTGGGATTTAATTTCATGTTAATTTTTCGTAGAGATGCAAAAGTTTCCTGTATATCTCGTAACATCTTTTCTTCAGTATGACTTTTGATGACAATGTCATCAACATAAGCTTCTAAGTTTCGCCCAATTTGATCCATAAATGCCATATCAATAAATCGTTGATATGTTGCTCCTGCATTCTTCAAACCAAAAGGCATTTTCATGTAACAAAATATGCCTTCTGTCGTGTGAAAAGCCGTTTTGTCTTCATCTTTTAAAGCCATTGGGATTTGATGATATCCCTTCGCAACATCTAGGAAACATTTGAATCGATATCCTGCCAATGATTCAACCTTCCAATCAATTTCAGGTAACGGATAATTGTCATTTGGACATGCTTTGTTGATATCCGTGAAATCCACACACATCCGCCATGAATTGTCCGGCTTCCTAACCATGACCGGATTAGCTACCCATGTTTGATATTTGACCTCTCGCAAGATCCCAGCATCCACCAAACTTCTTACCTCATCACGGAGGAATTTGCTTCTTTCTGGCGCCATGCCACGCTTTTTCTGACAAATAGGATGTATGTTGGGATTCACGTTCAACCTATGCTCTGCAATTACCCTTGGAACACCGGTCATATCAGACGGCTGCCATGCAAAAACGTCTAGATTTGTTGTCAAAATATTGTATAATTTTTCTTTACATTCGGCGGACAACGTGTGCCCAATTATGATTTTCTGATCTGAAAATTTAAGATTTAGTGAAATTGACCCATCATCGTGTATGATTGGCTTAATTACTGCCTTTGTTACTTGGGAACACTCAATTAACTTCTGCCATTCTGCATATAACGTTGCTACTCCGCCTGGCGTTGGAAACTTCATCATACCATGTACAGTTGATGTTACAGCTCCAAACGTCATTAAAGCAGTTCTTCCCAAAATTATGTTGTACTGTGAATTTGCTTTAACCACCAAGAACTCAATGTTGGCTGTACGTCTTAGGGGTGGCTTGCCCAAGGTTACTTCAAGTAAAATACTTCCTTCAGACCAGGACGGCTCACTTGTAAAACTTGCCAACGGCACATATGTTTCCTTCATTTTTTCTTGTATATCTTTGGGTAGCTGTAAGAAGCAATGTTCATACATAATGTCTGCTCCAGCTCCTGTGTCTGTGTAAATGTTGCGTATTAAGCAATAAACAACTCGCGCTTCTATAATTACTGGACCATCGGATGGATTTGTGTTACACATAGAAGGAAAGGATATTAATTGCTCTTCCCAATCTTCTAATACTTCTGCCTTCCTCCGTTGTCCAGCTTTCCATGGGTGTATCATGCCCACGTCTATGGGTATGAATTCATTATATTCACCGTCTTTATCAGTGTTGTTGAGATGATTTGTCTTAATAATGGATGGCGCCATTGTTAACACCTATTTCCTTATGAGGTAAGGCTTAGTGTGCCAACAAGATACTAGAAGTAATCTAGCTTTAGGAGGGCGGAGTGTTGCCGATTGATTTTTACCCTCGGGAAATATTCCCTTCAGACCCGGTTCACAAATGTAGAAACTTGTGGGGTGGCTTAATCAATCTGTCATCCGTAGAGTGTAAGAGTGCTAGCCGGATGACTTCTAGTGAGAGAAAGTAGAGAGAGAAAGAGAAGTGAAGTCTCAGCTCTCAAAGTTGTCAGAATCTCTGAACTCCGTAAAATGACGACCCAAGGGGTCTATTTATAGTGTCAGATCCACCAAATTGCTCGGGGACACGTGTCGAATGATGATACGTTCTGTTATTCGTGATCCAAAATTTATGCTGAAGGTGGCGCTCTCCGGCCAGGGCTTACACGCTAGGCGGCCTTCAGGGCTTACGCATGACGGAGCAGACTGTACAACGGAGAATACTGGACGGACAACTCCACAAGACTGTTGTTTCCAGCCTTCCTGATGCGACTTTTATGCAACTGTTATGCCTTTTATGCGTGTATACGATAGGATACACCATTACTACCCAGAAATTGGGACCCGAAGTCATGGAGAGTGGAGAGTGGAGAGTGGAAGGAAAGTGTGTGAGAGAGAAAGTGAAATGGCTGCTCCTCTTTTTTTGTGTCAAATAAGATGGGGAGCTCTTCTATTTATAGGCAAAGTTTGGGCTAGTGGGAAGCTTTTTGGGCTTAATTAATGGGAAAGCCCAATAACTTGCATGCCTTCACTAATTTGGGCATAACTTTCTCATACGAACTCCAATTGAGGTGATTCAAAAGCCAAAATGTCCGTATCTCAGAGCTCCACATCTTTCATTTTATGCGCCTAGACCATAAGGTACACCATTAATCGTTATTCTTATTATGATTGTCTAATACCAAGAATTCATAAGTCACATCTATCAGTACATCACACAACAGATAAACATAAACGTTCAAATCAGTCATTACTAATCAAATATCAATTCTCTGTACAGTAATTTCTTTACGTCCAATAGATTAATCAAAACAAGCTCATTTTCAGATTTTTCAACTTTTTATGATTTTCTGGGTGAGGCATTTTCCACTTTTTAGGTTTTTTTCTACTGATAACATATACTCCCCCTAAAATATTAAAATATAAAATCTTTTTGTGTTTTAGCATTTTAACCAAACAGAAAATATCTACAGACTAGCATGCAATCATGAATGAAATCATGTAAAGAAATGTAGACAGGAAGCAAAAATATGCAATACAGATAATCAGAAATTAAAAAATCTATATGCCATGCATCCTACATGCAAAGTCTAAAAGTCTTGACTAAACCTCGCACACAACATCCGAAATCACTTTGTCTCGATCAACAATGCCATTCATCTCTAGTACGAATAAGAACCTAGGTCTATCAAAAGCCTTAGTAAATAAGTCAGCCCTCTGGTCCTTAGTATTCTCTTAACCTCAATAACCTTTTTCTCATGGCAATCCCTAAGAAAATGATATTTAACACCTATGTGTTTGGTCTTTGAATGTTGCACAGGATTCTTAGTGATCGCTATAGCCGCAGTATTATCAATATAAAGAGGATAGAAAGAGATTCTTAGCCCGTAATCGCGAAGTTGTTGTTGGATCCAAACAACTTGCGAACAATAACTAGCAGCAGCTATATATTCAGCTTTACACGTGGAAAGAGCCACTGCAGTTTGTTTCTTGCACTGCCAGGTCACCAGCCTTTCACCTAAAAATTGACATCCTCCTGATGTAGATTTGTTGTTGATTTTGCAACCTGCATAATCTGAATCGCTGTAAGCTACAAGATCAAACTTCTCAGCGTTCGAATACCAGATGCCGAGATTTGGCGAATGCAACAAATAACGTAGGATTCGCTTTGCAGCTGTAAGATGAACTATATTCCGATTAACTTGATAACGAGTATACAGACATGTTGCGAACATAATATCCGGCCTAGACGCAGTGAGATACATAAGCTGAAATGTCCCGTTCATATTGATTATAAACGTTCCATATTAATTGATTTCGTTGCGAGGTTTTGACCTCTATATGAGATGTTTTTCAAAAACTGCATTCATTTTTAAAACAACCATAACCTTTATTTTATCAATAAAGGTTTTAAAAGCATTACGTAGATTATCAAATAATGATAATCTAAAATATACTGTTTACACATGACCATTACATAATGGTTTACAATAGAAATATATTACATCGACATATGTTTCTTGAATGTGGTTTTTACACAATATCATACAAAGATGGACTCCAAATCTTGTCCTTATTTTAGTATGCAATAGCGGAAGCTCTTAGTATTCACCTGAGAATAAACATGCTTTAAACGTCAACAAAAATGTTGGTGAGTTATAGGTTTAACCTATATATATCAAATCGTAACAATAGACCACAAGATTTCATATTTCAATACACATCCCATACATAGAGATAAAAATCATTCATATGGTGAACACCTGGTAACCGACATTAACAAGATGCATATATAAGAATATCCCCATCATTCCGGGACACCCTTCGGATATGATATAATTTCGAAGTACTAAAGCATCCGGTACTTAGGATGGGGTTTGTTAGGCCCAATAGATCTATCTTTAGGATTCGTGTCAATTAGGGTGTATGTTCCCTAATTCTTAGATTACCAGACTTAATAAAAAGGGGCATATTCGATTTCAATAATTCAACCATAGAATGTAGTTTCACGTACTTGTGTCTATTTTGTAAATCATTTATAAAACCTGCATGTATTCTCATCCCAAAAATATTAGATTTTAAAAGTGGGACTATAACTCACTTTCACAGATATTTCCTTCCTCGGAAATAAGACTTGGCCACGGATCGATTCACGAACCTATACAAATATGTACATATATATTAAAGTATGATCAAAATATAATTACAACCATTTTTATTATGTTTTAAAGATTTGAGTGTATTAAGTCAGCTGTCCTCGTTAATAACCTACAACTAGTTGTCCACAGTTAGATGTACAGAAATAAATCGATATATATTATCTTGAATCAATCCACGACCCAGTGTATACACGTCTCAGGCTAGATCACAACTCAAAGTATATATATTTTTGGAATCAACCTTAACCCTGTATAGCTAACTCTAACATTACTGCATATAGAGTGTCTATGGTTGTTCCAAATAATATATATACATGGGTCGATATGATATGTCAAAACATTTACATACGTTTCTATGGTATCCCAAGATTACATAATATTTTAGAATACATGTATAATACAATATAAGTTAGGTAGGATATGATTTGTATAGATTTGTTAAACATTTCTCGTAGCTAAAAAGATCAAAAATATCCAATCTTGTTTTACCCATAACTTCTTCATTTTAAATCCATTTTGAGTGAATCAAATTGCTATGGTTTCATATTGAACTCTAATTTAAGAATCCAAACATAAAAATTATAGGTTTATAGTCGGAAATTTAAGTTACATGTCAATTACTAAAGAGGTAGTCATTTTCGTTGAAAGAACGACATCTTGATGACCATTTTGAAAAACATACTTTCACTTTGAGTTTAACCAAGATTTTTGGATATAGTTTCATGTTCATATGAAAAATCATTTTCCCAAAAGAATAACTTTTAAATCAAAGTTTATCTTAGTTTTTAATTATCCAAACGAAAACAGCTCCCGGTTTCATTACTACGGCGTATATCCGATTTTATGGTGTTCATCGTGTTTCCAGGTTTTAAATCATTAAGTTCGCATATCATATAGATATAGAACATGTGTTTAGTTGATTTTAAAAGTCAATTTAGAAGGATTAACTTTTGTTTGAGAACAAGTTTAGAATTAACTAAACTATGTTGTAGTGATTACAAGTTTAAACCTTCGAATAAGATAGCTTTATATGTATGAATCGAATGATATTATGAACATCATTACTACCTCAAGTTTTCTGGATAAAACTACTGGAAATGAGAAAAATGGATCTAGCTTCAAAGGATCCTTGGATGGCTTGAAAGTTCTTGAAGCAGAATCATGACACGAAAACAGTTCAAGTAAGATTTTCACTCGAAATAAGATTGTTATAGTTGTAGAAATTGAATCAAAGTTTGAATATGAATATTACCTTGAATTAGAAAGATAACCTACTATAAATAACAAAGGTTCCTTGATCTTAGATGATTACTTGGAATGGATTAGAAAGCTTGGAAGTAGACTTTCAAACTTGGAAGTATTCTTGATTTTTATGAAACTCTGCTTATGAAATTTATGAAGAACACTTAGAACTTGAAGATGTAACTTGAGAGAGATCAATCAGATGAAGAAAATTGAAGAATGAAAGTGTTTGTAGGTGTTTTTAGTCGTTGGTATATGGATTAGATATAAAGGATATGTAATTTTGTTTTCATGTAAATAAGTCATGAATGATTACTAATATTTTTGTAAATTTATGAGATATTTCATGCTAGTTGCCAAATGATGGTTCCCACATGTGTTAGGTGACTCACATGGGCTGCTAAGAGCTGATCATTGGAGTGTATATACCAATAGTACATACATCTAAAAGATGTGTATTGTACGAGTACGAATACGGGTGCATAAGAGTAGAATTGTTGATGAAACTGAACGAGGATGTAATTGTAAGCATTTTTGTTAAGTAGAAGTACTTTGATATGTTTCTTGAAGTCTTTCAAAAGTGTAAGAATACATATCAAAACACAACATGTATATACATTCTATTGGAGTCGTTAAGTCTTCGTTAGTCGTTACATGTAAGTGTTGTTTTGAAACCTTTAAGTTAACGATCTCAATTAATGTTGTTAACCCAATGTTTATTTTATCAAATGAGATTTTAAATTATTATGTTATCATGATATTATGATGTATGAATATCTCTTAATATGATATATACATTAAAATATCGTTACAACGATAATCGTTACATATAAGTCTCGTTTCGTAATTCTTGAGTTAGTAGTCTTGTTTTTACATATGTAGTTCATTGTTAACATACTTAATGATATATTTAAATATCATTTTATCATGTTAAATATAGTGTATCAATATCTTAATATGATACATATGTATTTAGTAGACGTTATCATAACGATAATCGTTATATATATCATTTCGAGTTTCTTAACTTAGTAATCTCATTTCTTATGTATATCACACATTGTTAATATACTTAGTGAGATACTTACCAATCATAATATCATGTCAACCATATATATATGTCTATATATACCACAACATGTAGTTTTTACAAATTTGTAATGTTCGTGAATCGCCGGTCAACTTGGGTGATCAATTGTCTATATGAAACTTATTTCATTTAATCAAGTCTTAACAAGTTTGATTGCTTAACACGTTGGAAACATTTAGTCATGTAAATATCAATCTTAATTAATATATATATAAACATGGAAAAGTTCGGGTCACTACAGTACCTACCCGTTATTTCATCGAACCTTAACAATCGGTATCTTGTTTTGCTTAAGTCTCTTAACCTCACGATCCATTATTTCGACGGGTTCTTCAATGAATTGAAGTTTTTCATTGATTTGGATTTCGTCCAACGGAATAGTGAGATCTTCTTTAGCAAAACATTTCTTCAAATTCGAGACGTGGAAAGTGTTATGTACAGCCGCGAGTTGTTGAGGTAGCTCCAGTTGGTAAGCTACTGGTCCGACACGATCTATAATCTTGAATGGTCCAATGTACCTTGGATTTAGTTTTCCCCGTTTACCAAATCGAACAACGCCTTTCCAAGATGAAACCTTAAGCATGACCATTTCTCTAATTTCAAACTCTATATCTTTTCTTTTACTGTCCGCGTAGCTCTTTTGTCGACTCTGGGTGGTTTTCAATCGTTGTTGAATTTGGATGATTTTCTCGGTAGTTTCTTGTATTATCTCCGGACCCGTAAACTGTCTATCCCCCACTTCATTCCAACAAATCGGAGACCTGCACTTTCTACCATACAGTGCCTTAAACGGTGCCATCTCAATACTAGAATGATAACTGTTGTTGTAGGAAAATTCTGCTAACGGTAGGTGTCGGTCCCAACTGTTTCCAAAATCAATAACACATGCTCGTAGCATGTATTCAAGCATTTGTATCGTCCTTTCACTCTGCCCATCAGTTTGTGGATGATAGGCAATACTCATGTCTAGACGATTCCCCAATGCTTGTTGCAACATCTGCCAGAACCTTGAAACAAATCTATCATCCCTATCAGAGATAATAGAGACGGGTATTCCATGTCTGGAGACAACCTCCTTCAAATACAATCGAGCCAACTTCTCCATTTTGTCATCTTCTCTCATTGGCAGAAAGTGTGCTGACTTGGTGAGACGATCAACTATTACCCAAATAGTATCATAACCACTTGCAGTCCTTAGCAATTTAGTAATGAAATCCATGGTAATGTTTTCCCATTTCCATTCCGGGGTTTCAGGTTGTTGTAGTAGACCTGATGGTTTTTGATGTTAAGCTTTGACCTTAGAACACGTCAAACATTCTCCTACATATTTAGCAACATCAGCTTTCATACCCGGCCACCAAAGTGTTTCTTGAGATCTTTATACATCTTCCCCCCTCCGGGATGTATTGAATATCTGGTTTTATGTGCTTCCTTATATACCATTTCTCTCACATCTCCAAACCTTGGCACCCAAATTCTATCAGCCCTATATCGGGTTCCGTCTTCCTGAATATTAAGATGTTTCTCTGATCCTTTGGGTATCTCATTCTTCAACTTTCCTTCTTTTACAACCCCCTGTTGCACCTCCTTTTTTTGAGTAGTAAGGTTAGTACGAATAATTATATTCATAGCTTTTACCCGTATAGATTCTCTGTCCTTTCTACTCAAAGCGTCAGCTACGACATTCGCCTTCCCCGGGTGGTATCGAATCTCAAAATCATAATCATTCAACAGTTCAATCCACCTGCGTTGTCTCATATTCAGTTGCTTCTGATTAAATATATGTTAGAGACTTTTTTGGTCGGTATATATAATACTTTTGACCCCAAGTCTTTAATGCAAAAACAACAACACCCAATTCCAAATCATGAGTCGTATAATTTTGCTCGTGAATCTTCAATTGTCTAGACGCATAAGCAATCACCTTCGTGAAAGTGTTGAAGGTATTTCGTATGCCCGAGAGACATATTAAAGTAATGCGGCTAATGTGTTATGATCCAAGTCGGGTCATACCCAATAACGAACTTACCGACACCTTATTAGTATTTGATCTTAACGATTGAATCATTGATTAAATACGCGACACTTGAATTTTAAGGAAAAGGTTTCTTAAATAATGTTACTTGATATGTTTATATATAAGTTATGGAATAACTTATATAACAAGGATTTAATTATTTATAGGTTAAATAATTAATTAAGTTAGTTATATTTTATAAAATTGGTTTTATAAAATATACATAACAAATAATATACAAGTTTATAATATGTGTTTTATAAAATCATGTTTTATAAAAACTGATTTTATAAATTCAGTTTTTTTTATATAAATGTATATTATAACATGATCCTTGTAGTGGCATTGGGAGTTCAAGAAACATGCTAGAGATTCTTCATTGAATGGCCCATACTTTTCCTAGTATCTATAAGCATGCTCCTTGACTAAATGCTAACCAAGACATGCAAACATATGAAGTGAGAGAGCAACAAAAAAAACTGCAAAACAGTCCTGCTGCAGCTGCTGAATGCCGTGGCTGTTAGGGACCAAAAGAAGGTTCAAAATTTGGGTTTTGCAAGTTTGATTCAAGTGTAATTAAATCCTAACCATAGTACAAGGTGTTGGTGTTAAGTTTGGGGTATAATCCCTTGAGGTTTCATTATTTTGAGGCTTCATTCATCATCATCCTACCAACTTGCTGCTGTCCAGAATTTAGGGTGTAAACATAAAGGGTTTTGAGCTTGTTTAAAGGTGATTAAGGATCTTAATACCTAACAAGCTTAAGGGTGGTGTTGGTGCACAATAGTTTGAGGTTCTACACAATTGTTCACCATCTTAGTCATTTGAAATAACCCTCAACTAGCTTGAGGAGGTAAATATATCTTCTCTACCTTTTATATTTGTAAGCATCTATCCAAGACTTAATATTATTATGGAATTTAACTTAAAAGCTTATCATGTTAACATGAACTTTACATAATGCTTCCGCTTGTTTTAACTACATTAAATTGGTTTAATGATCAAGTTAACTATAAGTACATGTTGTTTATGAAACTTGTTAAATTCCATCAAGTGAGTTATAGTCCCACTTTTAAAAGCTAATATTTTGGGATGAGAATACATGCAGTTTTATAAATGTTTTACGAAATAGACACAAATAATTGAAACTAGATTATATGGGTGAATGATCGAAGCCGAATATGCCCCTTTTGCTTGGTAACCTAAGAATTAGTAAACCGATCTACTAATTGACGCGAATCCTAAATGATCATATATATAGTATTGTATATGTATATTTTATTTGCCAAAAGCCAAGAACGGAGTTATGCGGATTATAATGAAAAGTCATGAAGTATCCGCTGAAAATAAGCATAGCAGCTGTATTTCCGCACTAATCGGGGACTGCTGTTCAATCCGCTGAGTTTTCGTGGAAGGATAAGCAATCCGCGGATCGCGGTTATCTCGAACACTATAAATAGAGAGCTTGGCCTCTCATTTATAGGTTGTTGATTCTCTGCCATTTTGCCTAAGCCTTTGTAATTTCCACTTGTGATCTTGTCCAAGGGATTTTTACACCGCGCAAAGGTGAATTAAGCTAATTAACAATCAAGACTGGGTCGGGGTGGTTGATCACTTGATAGTTAAAGTGAAAGATAATCATCGGGGCCTAAAATAATCATCAAACATTCCATCCTCCATTACATTCTTATTGCACTCAATCCGTAATTAAGTAACATCGCTAATTATGGATTGATCAATTGGCTCCATCCGTGGGACCCGTTTTATGAATTAAACTGAAATTTTTTTGTTTTATGCCGTTAAACAATTAATTCGACGGTTTAATTTCAATCGTGTTTTTTTTGTTGTGATGATTTGAAGGTGCTTTTGGAATACGCAATCAGTCGATCTGCTCGACAATCACGATGACAAATGCAAAGCAAGCTGGTGTTTCTGCGAATGCTGATGCACTGCCCGGTGATTCGCAGAACGTTGTGATATTTCCATTCCAAACAAATGCTAGTATAACCGCGGGAAAATCGATTCAAGAACCGATCGCTAAAACACCTGCTGAAAACAATGCTAGTGATTTGCAGCCAGAAGTTGCTGCTGAAAAAATGATTGCGCGAAGAACTTTGCTGCAAAATCGCAATGAAATAATTGCTGATGGGAAGCGACCAAAAGCTTTGTCTGGAAAATCTAGTCTGCGAACTAACAAAATTGTTGGTACTGCAATCGAGCAAGCTAAGAGAGATGCTAAGCGTAATTGTGAATCTCGCATACCGCGCACTTACTTATGGCCATTGAATGATTCAGGATCACAAGTTGATCGTCTAGTTCTTGAGCATAATGATAGCGATAGTGACAATGCAGAAGATCGCATTCATTTGAATTCTACGTACAAATCAAAAATGGCAAAAGCACCAAGAGAAGAGAGCGAATTTTCTGATGATTCGGACAGCGTAGAAGAGTTTGTTAAAAATCTACAAATTAAGCGAAAGCGACCACCAACACCTTTCCCTGGCTATGGGGAAGAAGTTGACACATCTGACGCTGCTCGCAGAGAGAATGCTCAGAATTTTTTGGCGGATGCTTTCAGAAGTATTGCGCCAAAGTCCATGCAACATAAGTTTGATCAGCCAAACTTTTTGCAAGACATGCTTGCCAAGTTTTGTGCGGAGAATGCAGATACTCGTACAAAGAAGGCAACAGAAATCACTACTTATGCGGACAAGTTTGCCCATCATATTTTTGACTATCCAATTGTTTCTCTGCCGATCGTGCCGGCAACTCTGGGAGTCTATTCGGGTCTAACTGATCCTTTGGATTTTCTGCAACGCTTCGAAGGCGTAGTAAGCACTTATAACTGAGATGAACTAGTCGCGTGTAGGGTATTCCCCATGGCCTTGCAAGGGTCCACAAGGGAATGGTTTCATAGTTTGCAATCTCGCAGTATCATTGGCTTTGTAGATTTGCGCGAAATTTTTTTGCTGCAGTTTCAAAATCTATTATCGCAGAAAAAGACACACATAGAATGTCATGATATTAAGCAAGGCAACAAGGAGACTTTGAACGCATTACTTACACGGTACATTTATGAGTGCCAAAAAATTCCACGATTGAATGAAGATCAGAAAATTTCTGGTTTTTTGCATGCTATTAACCCACAGCGACATCCTACTCTTGTGCGGAGATTGCGAAGAGACGTTCCGCTGACTTTTGCAAAAGTTCAACAGGAAACATATGATTATCTCCGCGGTGGAGAGGATAGCAATATAACCCCTGCGTGTTGATGGGGTAGAGACAAAAGTTGGCTAGATGACAATGACTCTCTTCACGATGGTAACAGTGATAATTACCGCGGATCAGGTTTTCCGCGAAGAAATGTCGGTGGTGGATACCCGCGAAATGACAGGTTTCAAGGCCAAAATGATAACCATGGATATGGCCGCCGTGATCGCTATTCTACGCGAAAGTGGAGTAATGAATCATTCAACATCATTCAGACGTTAACAAAAACGCCCAAAGAAATTTTGTTGCAAGAAAGAGTTGCTAAGTCTTTTCCTGATCCGCAGCCTTTGAGAGAAAATAGTAGGCACGATAGATCAAAATTTTGTGTTTTCCATGACGATTACGGTCATGACACTAATCGTTGCAGAGATTTGGCGGAATTCATTGTAGAAGCATACGAGCAAGGCAAACTGGACCATTTAATCGCACAAAACACCGCGAATGCGATTATAATGCCTACAGAAGCTAACATCTTGAATGCGTCAAACGCGGTTGAGCGAAAGGCTCCCGCAGTAAAAAATCTGGGAATAAAAATGGTGAGCAAAAAAGAAAATCAGCGCAGAATCCAGGTAATCAACATGGTAGAAGTGCAGGGCGAAACGTCGGTAATGCAAATTTCAGAACAGATTGTCAGTTGGAAATGTCCTTCTATTACGTTTCCTCCTGCAAGTTTGACCGCGAATGATGATAAACCTGTAGTGGTTTCATGTCACGTTGCAAATACTGGAATAATGATAATGAAGGTACATGTGGACACGGGTAGCAGTTTCGACGTCATGTACGAACAATGCTTTAGCAAGTTGCCCGCGAACATTCAAGCTTTGATGAAACCTACTGCGGTTTCACTTGCCGGGTTCTCAGGAGAGTCATCCTGGCCCGTTGGCCAGTTGGAATTACAAATGGAGTTAGTTGATGACAGCGATGAGTCGCTAAGGCGCCAAGCTTTATTAAATCTGTACATAATGCGAAATCAATCGCGATTCAATATGATACTTGGGCGCACAGCTTTACGCATGTTTGGCGCTATACCATCTACCCTACACGGTATGCTACACTTTTCTGCCAACAAGGGCATTGGCACACTGATTTCTGCAGAAGTGGAGCCATTCTGCGCCATGATTATGGCAAATGCGAATTCGAGTATTGAAGGACGTTCAGTTAATCCTGAGTAGTATGAAAATTTAAAAAGTTGTAATAAGATGCTAAGGCAAAATTCATAAATGCATGGTATTAAGATGCGAATATCATAGTTTTGTTTATGTTTCGAATGCGAAATTGTAATGAATAAAGCAAAGTTAATTTCAGTGTTAGTAATTGTTTCTTTACAAAGCGAAAATGCTGCGTGTGGCCACGCGTAGTGCTTATTTCGAAGAATGCAATTACTTGTCTTTTACAACACTAAGTTAATGTTTGTTCTGCGGATATTTTAAGTAAGGTGGCATGATTTTCGTAAAGCATAGCCTGCTTAGGTGTTATGAAAATGCAAAACTGCATTGCGGAATAGTTTGCTAAAAACCAAGTGATGAAATTGCCCACTTGTGTTAATTTGAAAATAATTGCGAAAGGATAACACTTCCTAAGTATTTGATCTTGCCAATACTTAGATGCTTCGCAATGCTAAATTTGCCTAAGGATCGTTATGGCGGACTTAGAAGATTCATAAAGTATAAGTATATACGCATACAGATTGTTTCACAAAAGTACACATTTATTATGTGCACAATAATAAAAGTTGGAAATCGCAAAGGACAAGTCCGTGTTATGAATATTGATAATAAAGCGCTATATAAATAAAAGAAGTTGCAACTGCAAACTGTGCATAAGTGATTAATATTAAGCGTGTACGCAACGTGGATTCTTACAACAAATGCAATTCGTAATTGCGAAAATACATTCAAAAACAAATTAGTTAAGGCAAAACTAAAGTTCTAATGCTTTAATATCTGCAAATGAAACGCCTTCATGCTGACTGAGCTCCTCAAGAACAGGTATGCTAATTTTCTCAACCTCCTTCTTCGCCCTCTTGAGTATTTCGCGAGCATCATCTGTTGCGCATATTTCTTTCGCCATGTCAGAAGGAAGAGGTTGCGAAAGATCGCCAAGTTTGCATAATAAATCATACCACTCGCAGCGAGTGGCAAGCTTTGCTGCTTGAGCATATGTTTGAAATTTTTTAGTGACTGGCTCGGAGTCCATCACTTTATCCGCGAATGTTGGGAGATACTTGACTAGCTGTGCGAACTCACGTTCCGCGACTTCTACCCTTCTTTTGAGTTTGGCGTTCTCTTCCATCACCTTTTCAAGACGCGTCTCAGCCCTTTGCGTGTAGTGACCCGAACTTTTCCGAACCTTTCTATGATTATATGTTTAATGAAAACTATATTTACATGATTAAATGTTTCCAACATGTTAAGCAATCAAACTTGTTAAGACTTGGTTAATTGAAACGGAAATTTTGTAAACGTCTGATTACCCAGTTTGACCAATGATTCACGAACGCTATAAGTTGTATATGACATGATGATACATAAATGAATAAATATATATGTTTAACATGATATAATGATCATCAAGTATCTCATTAAAAATAGTAACAATAAGTTATATACATAAAAAGGAGACTATTGACGTATGAAACTCGAAACGATACATATAACGATTATCGTTATAACCATGTCTTACTAAATATATATGAAGCATATTAATACATTGTTATATTATATATAACATGATAATATGATAATTAAATATATCATTAAGTGTATTAACAATGAAATACATAAGTAAAAACAAGACTACTAACTTAAGGATTTCGAAACGAGACATATATGTAACGATTATCGTTGTAACGACATTTAAATGTATATATCATATTAAGATATATTAATATATCATAATATCATGATAATATAATAATTTAAAATCTCATTTTATATTATAAACTTTGGGTTAACAACATTTAACAAGATCGTTAACCTAAAGGTCTCAAAACAACACTTAAATGTAACGACTAACGATGACTTAATGACTCAGTTAAAATGTATATACATGTAGTGTTTTAATATGTATTCATACACTTTTGAAAGACTTCAAGAAACTTATAAAAATACTTCTACTTAACAAAAATTCTTACAATTACATCCTCGTTCAGTTTCATCAACAATTCTACTCGTATGCACCCGTATTCGTACTCGTACAATACACAGCTTTTAGATGTATGTACTATTGGTATATACACTCCAATGATCAGCTCTTAGCAGCCCATGTGAGTCACCTAACACATGTGGGAACCATCATTTGGCAACTAGCATGAAATATCTTATAAAATTACAAAAATATGAGTAATCATTCATGACTTATTTACATGAAAACAAAATTACATATTCTTTATATCTAATCCATACACCAACGACCAAAAACACCTACAAACACTTTCGTTCTTCAATTTTCTTCACCTAATTGATCTCTCTCAAGTTCTAACTTCAAGTTCTAAGTGTTCTTCATAAATTCTACAAGTTCTAGTTACATAAAATCAAGAATACTTTCAAGTTTGCTAGCTCACTTCCAATCTTGTAAGGTGATCATCCAACCTCAAGAAATCTTTGTTTCTTACAGTAGGTTATCATTCTAATACAAGGTAATAATCATATTCAAACTTTGGTTCAATTTCTATAACTATAACAATCTTATTTCAAGTGATGATCTTACTTGAACTTGTTTTTGTGTCATGATTCTGCTTCAAGAACTTCGAGCCATCCAAGGATCCGTTGAAGCTAGATCCATTTTTCTCTTTTCTAGTAGGTTTATCCAAGGACCTTAAGGTAGTAATGATTTTCCTAACATCATTCGATTCATACATAAAAAGCTATCATATTCGAAGTGGTAAACTAGTAATCACTATAACATAGTTTAGTTAATTCTAAACTTGTTCGCAAATAAAATTAATCCTTCTAACTACACTTTTAAAATCAACTATCCACATGATCTCTATCTATATAATATGCTAACTTAATGATTTAAAACCCAGAAACACGATAAACACCATAAAACTGGATATACGCCTTCGTAAGAAAACCGGGGGCTGTTTTGGTTGGGATAATTAAAAGCTAAGAAGAACTTTGATTTAAAAGCTATACTTCTGGAAAAATTATTTTTCTTATGAACATGAAACTATATCCAAAAATCATGGTTAAACTCAAAGTGAAAGTATGTTTTTCAAAATGGTCATCAAGATGTCGTTCTTTCGACGGAAATGACTACCTCTTTCAAAAATAACTTGTAACTTGTATTTCTGACTATAAAATTATATATTTTATATTTAGATTCATAAATTTAAGTTCAATACGAAACCGTGGCCACTGGAATCACTCAAAACGGATTAGAAACGAAGAAATGGCGAGTAAAACAAGATTGATAAAAACTACTCATTTTACCTACGTGAAAGTTAGTAATAAATCTATTCAAACATAACCTAATCAACTTATATTGTATATTATGTAATCATGAGATACCATAGACTCGTATACAATGTTTCGACCTATCATGTCGACCCATCTATATATATATATATATATATATATTGCGAAATAACCATAGACACTCTATATGTGAATGTTGGAGTTAGCTATACAGGGTTGAGGTTGATTCCAAAATATATATAGTTTGAGTTGTGATCAATACTGAGATACGTATACACTGGGTCGTGGATTGATTCAAGATAATATTTATCGATTTATTTCTGTACATCTAACTGTGGACAACTAGTTGTAGGTTACTAACGAGGACAGCTGACTTAATAAACTTAAAACATCAAAATATATTAAAAGTGTTGTAAATATATTTTGAACATACTTTGATATATATGTATATATTGTTATAGGTTCGTGAATCAACCAGTGGCCAAGTCTTACTTCCCGACGAAGTAAAAATCTGTGAAAGTGAGTTATAGTCCCACTTTTAAATTCTAATATTTTTGGGATGAGAATACATGCAGGTTTTATAAATGATTTACAAAATAGACACAAGTACGTGAAAGTACATTCTATGGTTGAATTACCGAAATCGAATATGCCCCTTTTTTATTAAGTCTGGTAATCTAAGAATTAGGGAACAGACACCCTAATTGACGCGAATCCTAAAGATAGATCTATTGGGCCTAACAAACCCCATCCAAAGTACCGGATGCTTTAGTACTTCGAAATTTATATCATATCCGAAGGGTGTCCCGGAATGATGGGGATATTCTTAAATATGCATCTTGTTAATGTCTGTTACCAGGTGTTCACCATATGAATGATTTTTATCTCTATGTATGGGATGTGTATTGAAATATGAAATCTTGTGGTCAATTATTATGATTTGATAATATATAGGTTAAACCTATAACTCACCAACATTTTTGTTGACGTTTTAAGCATGTTTATTCTCATGTGATTATTAAGAGCTTCTGCTATCGCATACTTAAATAAGGACGAGATTTGGAGTCCATGCTTGTATGATATTGTGTAAAAACTGCATTTAAGAAACTTATTTCGTTGTAACATATTTGTATTGTAAACCATTATGTAATGGTCGCGTGTAAACAGGATATTTTAGATTATCATTATTTGATAATCTACGTAAAGCTTTTTAAACCTTTATTGATGAAATAAAGGTTATGGTTTGTTTTAAAATGAATGCAGTCTTTGAAAAACGTCTCATATAGAGGTCAAAACCTCGTAACGAAATCAATTAATATGGAACGTTTTTAATCAATAAGAATGGGACATTTCAGTTGGTATCCGAGCGTTGGTCTTAGAGAACCAGAATTTTGCATTAGTGTGTCTTATCGAGTTTGTTAGGATGCATTAGTGAGTCTGGACTTCAACCGTGTTTACTTGAAAAATGATTGCTTAACAAATTTTGTTGGAAACTATATATTTTTAACATGTGAATATTATGTGATATATTAATCTCTTAACGTGTTTGATATTATGTGATAGATGTCTACCTCTAGAACAAGTCCCATTGACTCATCTAATAATAATGAAGAGTCAAATGTAAATTGGAATGATTCGTGGATTGATTCACAAGTTCCCGAAGAGGAACCGGAAGAAGAGTCGGAAGCGGAAGAAGAATCGGAACCGGAAGAAGAATCGGAACCGGAAGAAGAAATAGAACCAGTGGGGGAAATAATAAAACGGTTAAGTAGAAGAAAATCCTCAACCAACCGACCAAAGTTAATTATGGTCAATGGTGTTTCCGCCAAGGAAGCAAAGTATTGGGAGGATTACCAATTCTCCGATGAATCGGATCCCGACATGGATTCCGATGATGTTATAGAAATTACCCCAACACAATTTAATAAGGCAAAAGAGAACAATAAGAGAAAGGGCATAAAAATAGAGAAATTTGATTCCAAACCCGATGAACTTTATATGTATCGTCAACACCCGTATTTCTTAAGTTGTGACAATAACCCGGGAACCTCTAAACCACCAGGTTTTTCTAAACCAATGTGGAAAATGACGGCTCGTATTAGCGGAACATCATATATCCCTAGAAACTTGGCAAAACGAACCAAAACCGAAGAAGAAGAAACGAGCGAGTCGGAATAAGATAGTTGTATTCGTGTGGTGTAATATATGTAATATAGTGTGCTTATGCTTTATGATATATGTAAAAATTGCTTGTATTAATAAGTATTTTTTTTTTTTTTATGAATCTAACTCTTGTCTATTTTACAGTATAAAAACACAAAATGGATAGACAACCCAATATTTTAAGAGTCCTACCCGGAGACATGATTGATGAAATCTTGTCTAGAGTCGGTCAGAGTTCCTCGGCACAACTATTTAAGGCGAGATCAGTTTGTAAAACATTCGAAGAACGTTCCAAGAATGCCTTGGTTATAAAAGGCTTTCGTTCGAAAGATGGGGGTTATCACATTGGGAAATCCATAAGTTAGTGTTTACTTTGACGCATATATTGCGGGGAACCCAAATGCTATTTTACGCAACGGGTTAAGAAATTATTTTGACTCAATATATCCGAATATAGGACTTCGTGATTTAGAAAAAGCGGCTAACATGCAACATAAAGAAGCATGTTATGCTTACGGATTAGTAATGTTCGCTTCTCACCAAAGTGAGAACAAGAACATCGGGCTACAACTATTAAACAAAACCTTCCCACAAGTGACGGAGTCGGTAATTGGGGTAAGAAATGAGGTTTTTAGATTGTTACAGGACTGTAGGACATTACGTAACCCTCGTCCCTTTGACGACGTTACAACACGCTGTCTTATCAACGGCCATAACGGTTATGTTCCACAAGACCAAGTATGGGAAGTAGTCCTAGTAAAACCAAAATGCATGACGTGTTTCTGGACGTATGAATTACGTGTCTTTATTGCCTTTGCTGAACGACTTGGGTACTAGCTAGAATTATCTTCACAACCATCTTGTATCAAATTTATTGTGTACTATATTTCATGCTATATGTAAAATAAGCGGTATTGCAAGTTTGTAAAATATTGTGTAAAAGTTTGAACGCGAAATATTATTATAATCAGTTTTTCATATAGAATTGTAGTAGTTGAATTGTATATTAGCTACTAAGTATGAACTTAACGGGTAGGTACTACCCAAATTTAAACTTATAAAATGCTAATATGAAGAAAAAGCTTTTATAAATGAGTTCATATTATGCTACGAGATACTATTGACTACTCTTAATATTCTGTATGATTAACTATGGCACCAACTACTCAACACACCTTGAATATGAGCGAAGAGGAATTTCTTGCTTCAAACATAGCCGCAGTACAGGCTGCGCTACATACCAACAATAACCTTGGATCTAGCAGTACAGGAAATCGTGTAGGATGCACCTACAAAGAATTCACTGCCTGCAAACCTTTGAATTTGATGAAACCGAAGGACCGATCGGATTGAAACGGTGGACCGAGAAGGTCGAATCGGTGTTTGCCATAAGTAAGTCTACTGAAGAGGACAAAGTGAAGTACGCTACGCATACCTTCACAGGTACTGCGTTAACATGGTGGAATACCTATCTAGAGCAAGTGGGACAAGATAATGCTTACGCACTACCGTGGTCAGCATTCAAGCACTTGATGAACGAGAAGTACCGTCCCAGAACCGAGGTCAATAAGCTCAAGACAGAACTTAGAGGGTTACGAACCCAAGGATTTGATATTACCATGTATGAAAGACGATTCACAGAATTGTGCCTATTGTGTCCGGGAGCGTTCGAAGATGAGGAAGAGAAGATCGACGCGTTTGTGAAAGGATTACCAGAAAGAATCCAAGAAAATATAAGTTCACACGAGCCAGCCTCCATACAACAGGCATGTAGAATGGCTCACAAACTAGTGAACCAGATTGAGGAAAGAATTAAAGAACAGGCTGCTGAAGAGGCCAATGTGAAGCAAGTCAAAAGAAAGTGGGAGGAAAATGGTGATAAGAATCACCAATACAACAACAACAGCAATTACAACAATAATCGCAACAACTATCCCAACAATCGCAACATCAATCGCAACTTCAACAAACGGCCCAACAACAACAACAACAACAACAACAACAGCAACTACAACAATCATCCCAACAACAAAAACAACCGCAACAACAACAATAATCAGAAGCAGCTATGCCAAAGGTGTGAAAAGTATCACTCGGGGTTCTGCACCAAATTTTGCAACAAGTGTAAAAGAAATGGTCATAGCGCGGCGAAGTGTGAGGTCTACGGACCAGGGGTTAACAGAACAAAAGGAACAAATGGTGTCGGAACGAGTAATGGTGGAGCAAGTAGTGTCGGAGCAAGTTATGCCAATGTAGTTTGTTATAAATGTGGAAAACCGGGCCACATTATTAGAAATCGCCCGAACCAGGAGAACACGAATGGACAAGGCCGCAGAAGAGTTTTCAATATTAATGCGGCAGAGGCACAGGAAGACCCGGAGCTTGTTACGGGTACGTTTCTTATTGACAATAAATCTGCTTACGTTTTATTTGATTCGGGTACGGATAGAAGCTATATGAGTAGAGATTTTTGTGCTAAATTAAGTTGTCCATTGACGCCGTTGGATAGTAAATTTTTACTCGAATTAGCAAACGGTAAATTAATTTCAGCATATTATATATGCCGGAATCGAGAAATTAAACTGGGTAGCGAAATATTTAAGATTGATTTGATACCAGTAGAGTTAGGGAGTTTTGATGTAATAGTTGGCATGGACTGGCTGAAGAAGGTGAAAGCAGAGATCGTATGTTATAAAAATGCAATTCGCATTGTACGAGAAGAAGGAGAACCCTTAATGGTGTATGGAGAAAAGGGCAACACGAAGCTACATCTTATTAGTAATTTGAAGGCACAAAAACTAATAAGAAAAGGTTGCTATGCTGTTCTAGCACATGTCGAGAAAGTACAAACTGAAGAAAAGAGCATCAATGATGTTTTTGTCGCAAAAGAATTTCCCGATGTATTTCTGAAAGAATTACCGGGACTACCTCCACATCGATCTGTTGAATTTCAAATAGATCTTGTACCAAGAGCTGCACCAATAGCTCGTGCTCCTTACAGACTCGCACCCAGCGAGATGATAGAACTGCAAAGCCAACTGCAAGAACTATTAGAACGTGGTTTCATTCGACCAAGCACATCACCATGGGGAGCTCCTGTTTTGTTTGTAAAGAAGAAAGATGGTACATTTAGGTTGTGTATTGACTACAGAGAGTTGAACAAACTTACCATCAAAAACCGTTATCCACTGCCGAGAATTGACGACTTATTTGATCAACTACAAGGCTCTTCGGTTTATTCGAAGATCGATTTACGTTCTGGATATCATCAAATGCGAGTAAAGGAGGATGATATTCCAAAAACTGCTTTTAGGACGCGTTATGGTCATTACGAGTTTATGGTTATGCCGTTTGGATTGACTAACGCACCAGCTGTGTTCATGGACTTATATGAACTGAGTGTGTGGGCCATATCTTGACAAGTTTGTCATTGTTTTCATCGATGACATACTTATTTACTCAAAGAATGATCAAGAGCACGAAGAACATTTGAGAAAAGTGCTAGAAGTATTGAGGAAAGAAAAACTGTACGCTAAGTTTTCAAAGTGTGCATTTTGGTTGGAAGAAGTTCAATTCCTCGGTCATATAGTGAACAAAGAAGGTATCCAGGTGGACCCGACAAAGATCGAAACCGTTGAAAAGTGGGAAACCCCAAAAACTCCAAAGCATATACATCAATTTTTAGGATTGGCTGGTTACTACAGAAGATTCATCCAAGATTTCTTCAAAATAGCAAAACCCTTGACTGTATTAATGCATAAAGGGAAGAAATTTGAATGGAAGGATGAACAAGAGAAGGCGTTTCAGTTATTGAAGAAAAAGCTAACTACGGCACCTATATTGTCATTGCCTGAAGAGAATGATGATTTTGTGATATATTGTGATGCCTCAAAGCAAGGTCTCGGTTGTGTATTAATGCAACGAACGAAGGTAATTGCTTATGCGTCTAGACAATTGAAGATTCACGAGCAAAATTATACGACGCATGATTTTGAATTAGGCGCGGTTGTTTTTGCATTCAAGACTTGGAGGCACTACTTATATGGGGTCAAAAGTATTATATATACCGACCACAAAAGTCTTCAATACATATTTAATCAGAAACAACTGAACATGAGGCAGCGTAGGTGGATTAAATTGTTGAATGATTAGGACTTTGAGATTCGTTACCACCCGGGGAAGGCAAATGTGGTAGCCGACGCCTTGAGTAGAAAGGACAGAGAACCCATTCGAGTAAAATCTATGAATATAATGATTCACAATAACCTTACTACTCAAATAAAGGAGGCGCAACAAGGAGTTTTAAAAGAGGGAAATTTAAAGAATGAAATACCCAAAGGATCGGAGAAGCATCTTAATATTCGGGAAGATGGAACCCGGTATAGGGCTGAAAGGATTTGGGTACCAAAATTTGGAGATATGAGAGAAATGGTACTTAGAGAAGCTCATAAAACCAGATACTCAATACATCCTGGAACGGGGAAGATGTACAAGGATCTCAAGAAACATTTTTGGTGGCCAGGTATGAAAGCCGATGTTGCTAAATACGTAGGAGAATGTTTGACGTGTTCTAAGGTCAAAGCAGAGCATCAGAAACCATCAGGTCTACTTCAACAACCCAAAATCCTGGAATGGAAATGGGAAAACATTACCATGGATTTCATCACTAAATTGCCAAGGACTGCAAGTGGTTTTGATACTATTTGGGTAATAGTTGATCGTCTCACCAAATCAGCACACTTCCTGCCAATAAAAGAAGATGACAAGATGGAGAAGTTAGCACGACTGTATTTGAAGGAAGTCGTCTCCAGACATGGAATACCAATCTCTATTATCTCTGATAGGGATGGCAGATTTATTTCAAGATTCTGGCAGACATTAAGTAAGCATTAGGAACTTGTCTAGACATGAGTACTGCCTATCATCCACAAACTGATGGGCAGAGTGAAAGGATGATACAAACGCTTGAAGACATGCTACGAGCATGTGTTATTGATTTCGGAAACAGTTGGGATCGACATCTACCGTTAGCAGAATTTTCCTACAACAATAGCTACCATTCAAGCATTGAGATGGCTCCGTTTGAAGCACTTTATGGTAGAAAGTGCATGTCTCCGATTTGTTGAAGTGAAGTGGGGGATAGACAGATTACGAGTCTGGAGATAATACAAGAAACTACTGAGAAGATCATCCAAATTCAACAACGGTTGAAAACCGCCCAAAGTCGACAAAAGAGCTACGCCGACATTAAAAGAAAAGATATAGAATTTGAAATTGGAGAGATGGTCATGCTTAAGGTTGTACCTGAAGATTTTCGTATGCCCGAGAGACATATTAAATTAATGTGGCTAGTGTGTTATGATCCAAGTCGGGTCATACCCAATAACAAGCTTACCGACACCTTATTCGTATTTGATCTTAACGATTGGATCGTTGATTAGAATACGTGACACTTGGATTTTAGAAAATGGTTTCTAAAATAATATCACTTGATATGTGTATATATAAATTATGGATTAATTTATATGATAAGGAATTAATTATTTATAGGCTAAATAATTAATAAGTTATGTTACATTTATATATAAATAGGTTTTATATATAGTAATGTACACATAACAAATTAAAATGGAAGTATTATATAATACATTTTATATAATCTAATTTTATTAATTTTATTTAATAAAATTATGGGTGGCCTTGGAAGTAGTAGTTTGCTTCCCCTAGACTCTTTTGAGTGGTCACTTGAATCCCACTTCCATATGTATGTACCTAGACTTCTTTTGGGCACATTACACATACATACACATTTCAAATCTTGAAAAACCTCTCCATTTTTCTGCATGCTGGCCGAAACTTTTGGGGGTGAAGAGAGGGTTCTTGAGTTAATTTTTCAAGCTATTTTCAAGTGATAATCAAATCCTAACTAAAGTACAAGGTGTTGGTGATAAGCTTTGGGTATTACAACTTGAGGTTTCATACTTTTGAAGCTCCATTTCATCATCCTCTTGATTAACCCTCAACTTGCTTGAGGAGGTAATACTTCTAATCCCACTTGTTATTTGTAAGCATATCTTCATGACTTGATCTATTATGGAATTTGTCTTTTAAAATGGTTAACTTGTAACATGGTACTTGCATGCTTCCGCTCACTTTATCTTCATAAAATGGGTTTATGAACTTGTTAAAATGTAGAACATGTTATTTTAAAGGTTTGTCAAATTCCAACAATGGTATCAAGAGCCAAAGTCTTGTTAATATGCTTCTTGTTTTTGGCTAGTAAACTCATTTATTTTACAATCTACCAACATGCATGAAAGTAGAATGTAAAAATCTTGAGTTTTGGTGGGGTTTTTGGTTTTGGCCGAAATTTTGAACCCAAAAATGGGTTTTGGGACTTCAAGTTTGGCCAAGATTTGTTGTTGTTTTGGTTCACAATCATGCCTTGACCTTGTGGTTGGATTTGTGTGTGATTTGGTTGATTATTCATTCTTATGGTTTGTAATAATTATTCATTCATTTTGGTTTGTAATAAGTTGTAATTAATCTTGTAATTTCTTGATGTAATTTATTCTATTTGGTTTGTAAAATAGAATAGGTTGTTATTTCATTTTCTAGAAAAGAATTGTATTAGGATATAATTTTGTAAAGAGAAAATGAAGATTCATGAAGAAGATTACAAGATGGAGCTTTGAAGATTACAAGATTAAGTGGGAGATTTTGTTTAAAATCTCTTACTTGTTTTAACCCTTTAGGTAACACTTGTTTTGGCTAAACAAGTGCTTACCACTTAGGCATGATTGTGGACTTTTATTTTGCATGCTTGTATGGTTTTGTGTATGTGTTTGGTTGCTACAACAATTTCACATGTTTACAACTTGCAAAATACATTTTAAATGGTTATAATAAAACATAACATGAATGACACTAATAATTGGTTATTAGACCTAAATAAAATGGTTTATTTAAAAGATAATGAAATAGTTTATAACTAGTAATTGGTTTACTAAAAGGACATGAAAATAGGTTTTTCATAAAACACTACACACCAAATGCATGTTGGTGTATAGCATTTTGTTTTCTAAAACTAGAATGTAGAAAACATAAAATCCCTTTAACTAAAACAAGGTAAACAAGTTAAACGTCATTCTTTTGTATGAACACTTAGACATATTAGGAAACTCTTGATGGGATAAAGGTCACCTAACCATCATGAGTGAACTAATATGAATAAGGTACACTTCGCATACATGTGGGATAAAGGTCACCTAACCACTTGTATGTTAAGTCTACATGTTCACGCAAGTAGGACGACTTGATTTGGGAATCATGAACTTAGGGTCACTGGAGCATGAGGAACAAATAGGCGTTGATGGGATTAATATGCCATGCAAAAGGATTGCATGATCCCATAACTTAGAAGTTGCAAAAGGATTGCAATTGTCATTATGACTACCTAGCTAAATCAAATGACGGGATAAAGGTCACCTAACCGAAATTTGATTTACCGTTGGATTCTAATATTTAATAAAACAAATTAAAAGGGTATTGTTTATTAAATTTAAAATCGATACTTAAAAGGACTTTGTTGTATTTTGTAGATGGCCGCTAATAACAACAACAACATGCAAAACGCACCACTTAACATGAACAACCTATCGTTACGGTCTCTCCTCGAGAAAGACAAACTCAATCATACCAACTTTATGGATTGGTTCCGCAATCTTCGGATTGTCCTCAAACAAGAGGATAAAGCGTATGTACTTGAGGACCCCATTCCCGATCAACCGGATGAGAATGATGTGGAGGCAATGGCCTCTTACGATAAGTATTGCCACGACTCCCTTCAAGTCTCATGCCTAATGCTTGGGACTATGATACCCGAACTCCAAAAGGATTTCGAGCATCATAGTGCATACGACATGATAACGCAATTGAAGGCGATGTTCCTCCAACAAGCGCGTGTCGAGCGCTTCGAAACGGTTCGGGCGCTACATGCTTGTCGTATGGACGATACCCAATTGGTTTCATCTTATGTACTTAAGATGAAAAGCCTTATCGATCGTGCCAACCATCTTAACCTAAACATATCTAATGAGTTAGCCACTGATCTTATCCTTAACTCCCTATCAAAAAGGTTTGATCAATTTGTAATTAATTACAATATGAATGGGATGGATAAGAGCATAGGTGAGCTTCACGGTATGCTTAGAACGGCGGAAACTAGCATGGGTAAAAGGGCTTTACCCGTGTTAGCAATCGATCAAGGTGGATCCAAAGGTAACACCTCTAGGCCAAAGGTGGCTAAGAGAAAAGGACCCGCCAATCAAGGCAAAGGGAAGGGGAAGATGGTTACCCCAACCATCAACAAGGCTAAGAAGCAAAAGGTAGCCGAGAAGGCAAACCCCAAGGAAGACCCATGTTTCGGTTGCGGTGAGATGGGTCATTGGAAACGAAACTGTCCGGTCTATCTTAAGGAGTTGAAGGACAAGAGGGATGCAGGGCAAACCTCAGGTAATATATATATGGTATATATAGAGCTTAGTATTACTTCTTCTAATACATGGGTATTAGACACTGGATGTGGAACTCATATTTGAAATTCTTTGCAGGGGTTCAAAAGAAGTGATCATAAAGCGGGAACATCAAGTCTCTATATGGGCAATGGTGCAAAGGTGCATGTTAAAGCTCAAGGAGATTTTATTTTGAAGCTTCCAAGCGGATTGGAACTTATTTTAGAAAATGTTTTGTATGCTCCGGATTTGTGTAGAAACATTATTTCTATTTCTCGCTTAAAACAATGTGGTTACGTTGTTAATTTTATTGATGATGATATTCATGTTTCTAAAGATAATGTATTCTATTTCAAGGCTTCGCCTTCAAATGGAATTTATGAATTGGTTCATGATGACGCATCATCGAGCTCTATATACCATACTAGCACCAAGAAACTCAAAAGGGATTTGAGTGATTCCTATTTATGGCATTGTCACCTTGGTCACATAAACAAGAACCGAATGCATACACTTCAAAGGAATGGACTTTTGAAATCAAATGAAATGGATTCGTTTGATGTATGCGAATCTTGTTTACAAGGCAAGATGACTAAAGCACCTTTAAAAGGGACTTATGAAAGGGCAAAAGATTTATTGGGATTAATACATTTGGATGTATGTGGACCCTTTAAACCCATGACTAGGAATGGTGAAAGATACTTTGTTACTTTCATTGATGACTTTAGTCGTTTCGGATATGTCTACTTATTAAGACACAAGGACGAAACGTTTGAAGCATTCAAAGAATATCAAAACGAAGTACAAAATCAACTCAATAGGATAATTAAGGTACTTCATACCGATAGAGGAGGTGAATACCTAAGCGATGCCTTCCAAGATCATCTTAGGAGTTGTGGGATTATCTCACAACTTACTCCACCCGGAACACCCCAACTTAATGGAGTTTCCGAAAGGAGGAACCGAACCCTAATGGATATGGTTCGATCTATGATGGCAAGAAGCTCGTTACCTCTATCATTTTGGGGTTATTGTCTAAGCTCCGCGGCTCGTATTTTAAATATGGCCCCAACCAAGAAAGTGGAACGAACTCCTCATGAGATGTGGTTTGGAAAACCACCTTTGTAGTGACCCGAACTTTTCCATGTTTATATATATTAATTGAGATTGATATTTACATGATTAAATGTTTCCAACATGTTAAGCAATCAAACTTGTTAAGACTTGATTAATTGAAATATGTTTCATATAGACAATTGACCACCCAAGTTGACCGGTGATTCACGAACGTTAAAACTTGTAAAAACTATATGATGACATATATATGGATATGTATATAGTTAACATGATACTATGATAAGTAAATATATCATTAAGTATATTAACAATGAACTACATATGTAAAAACAAGACTACTAACTTAATGATTTTTAAACGAGACATATATGTAACGATTATCGTTGTAAAGACATTTAATGTATATATATCATATTAAGAGATATTCATACATGATAATATCATGATAATATAATAATTTAAAATCTCATTTGATATTATAAACATTGGGTTAACAACATTTAACAAGATCGTTAACCTAAAGGTTTCAAAACAACACTTACATGTAACGACTAACGATGACTTAACGACTCAGTTAAAATGTATATACATGTAGTGTTTTAATATGTATTTATACACTTTTGAAAGACTTCAATACACTTATCAAAATACTTCTACTTAACAAAAATGCTTACAATTACATCCTCGTTCAGTTTCATCAACAATTCTACTCGTATGCACCCGTATTCGTACTCGTACAATACACAGCTTTTAGATGTATGTACTATTGGTATATACAATCCAATGATCAGCTCTTAGCAGCCCATGTGAGTCACCTAACACATGTGGGAACCATCATTTGGCAACTAGCATGAAATATCTCATAAAATTACAAAAATATGAGTAATCATTCATGACTTATTTACATGAAAACAAAATTACATATCCTTTATATCTAATCCATACACCAACGACCAAAAACACCTACAAACACTTTCATTCTTCAATTTTCTTCATCTAATTGATCTCTCTCAAGTTCTATCTTCAAGTTGTAAGTGTTCTTCATAAATTCCAAAAGTTCTAGTTTCATAAAATCAAGAATACTTTCAAGTTTGCTAGCTCACTTCCAATCTTGTAAGGTGATCATCCAACCTCAAGAAATCTTTGTTTCTTACAGTAGGTTATCATTCTAATACAAGGTAATAATCATATTCAAACTTTGGTTCAATTTCTATAACTATAACAATCTTATTTCAAGTGATGATCTTACTTGAACTTGTTTCGTGTCATGATTCTGCTTCAAGAACTTCGAGCCATCCAAGGATCCATTGAAGCTAGATCCATTTTTCTCTTTTCCAGTAGGTTTATCCAAGGAACTTAAGGTAGTAATGATGTTCATAACATCATTCGATTCATACATATAAAGCTATCTTATTCGAAGGTTTAAACTTGTAATCACTAGAACATAGTTTAGTTAATTCTAAACTTGTTCGCAAACAAAAGTTAATCCTTCTAACTTGACTTTTAAAATCAACTAAACACATGTTCTATATCTATATTATATGCTAACTTAATGATTTAAAACCTGGAAACACGAAAACACCGTAAAACCGGATTTACGCCGTCGTAGTAACACCGAGGGCTGTTTTGGGTTAGTTAATTAAAAACTATGATAAACTTTGATTTAAAAGTTGTTATTCTGAGAAAATGATTTTTATTATGAACATGAAACTATATCCAAAAATTATGGTTAAACTCAAAGTGGAAGTATGTTTTCTAAAATGGTCATCTAGACGTCGTTCTTTCGACTGAAATGACTACCTTTACAAAAACGACTTGTAACTTATTTTTCCGACTATAAACCTATACTTTTTCTGTTTAGATTCATAAAATAGAGTTCAATATGAAACCATAGCAATTTGATTCACTCAAAACGGATTTAAAATGAAGAAGTTATGGGTAAAACAAGATTGGATAATTTTTCTCATTTGAGCTACGTGAAAATTGGTAACAAATCTATTCCAACCATAACTTAATCAACTTGTATTGTATATTATGTAATCTTGAGATACCATAGACACGTATACAATGTTTCGACCTATCATGTCGACACATCTATATATATTTCGGAACAACCATAGACACTCTATATGTGAATGTTGGAGTTAGCTATACAGGGTTGAGGTTGATTACAAAATATATATAGTTTGAGTTGTGATCAATACTGAGATACGTATACACTGGGTCGTGGATTGATTCAAGATAATATTTATCGATTTATTTCTGTACATCTAACTGTGGACAACTAGTTGTAGGTTATTAACGAGGACAGCTGACTTAATAAACTTAAAACATCAAAATATATTAAAAGTGTTGTAAATATATTTTGAACATACTTTGATATACATGTATATATTGTTATAGGTTCGTGAATCAACCAGTGGCCAAGTCTTACTTCCCGACGAAGTAAAAATCTGTGAAAGTGAGTTATAGTCCCACTTTTAAAATATAATATTTTTGGGATGAGAATACATGCAGGTTTTATAAATGATTTACAAAATAGACACAAGTACGTGAAACTACATTCTATGGTTGAATTATAGAAATCGAATATGCCCCTTTTTATTAAGTCTGGTAATCTAAGAATTAGGGAACAGACACCCTAATTGACGCGAATCCTAAAGATAGATCTATTGGGCCTAACAAACCTCATCCAAAGTACCGGATGCTTTAGTACTTCGAAATTTATATCATATCCGAAGGGTGTCCCGGAATGATGGGGGTATTCTTATATATATGCATCTTGTTAATGTCGGTTACCAGGTGTTCACCATATGAATGATTTTTATCTCTATGTATGGGATGTGTATTGAAATATGAAATCTTGTGGTCTATTGTTACGATTTGATATATATAGGTTAAACCTATAACTCACCAACATTTTTGTTGACGTTTTAAGCATGTTTATTCTCAGGTGATTATTAAGAGCTTCCGCTGTCGCATACTTAAATAAGGACGAGATTTGGAGTCCATGCTTTGTATGATATTGTGTAAAAACTGCATTCAAGAAACATATTTTGTTGTAACATATTTGTATTGTAAATCATTATGTAATGGTCGTATGTAAACAAGATATTTTAGATTATCATTATTTGATAATCTACGTAAAGCTTTTTAAACCTTTATTGATGAAATAATGGTTATGGTTTGTTTTAAAATGAATGCAGTCTTTGAAAAACGTCTCATATAGAGGTCAAAACCTCGCAACGAAATCAATTAATATGGAACGTTTTTAATCAATAAGAACGGGACATTTCAGTTGGTATCCGAGCGTTGGTCTTAGAGAACCAGAAAATTTGCATTAGTGTGTCTTATCGAGTTTATTAGGATGCATTAGTAAGTCTGGACTTCGACCGTGTTTTCTTTAAAAAATGATTGCTTAACATTTTTGTTGGAAACTATATATTTTTAACATATGAATATTATGTGATATATTAATCTCTTAACGTGTTTGATATTATGTGATAGATGTCTACCTCTAGAACAAGTCCCATTGACTCACCTAATAATAATGAAGAGTCAAATGTAAATTGGAATGATTCGTGGACTGATTCACAAGTTCCCGAAGCGAAACCGGAAGAAGAATCAGAACCGGATGAAGAAGTAGAACCGGTGGGGGAAATAATAAAACGGTTAAGTAAAAGAAAATCCTCAACCAACCGACCAAGGTTAATTATGGTCAATGGTGTTTCCGCCAAGGAAGCAAAATATTGGGAGGATTACCAATTCTCCGATGAATCGGATTCCGACGAGAATTCCGATGATGTTATAGAAATTACCCCAACTGAATTTAAAAAGGCAAAAGAAAATAATAAGGGAAAGAGCATAAAAATAGAGAAATCTAATTCCAACCCCGATGAACTTTATATGTATCGTCAACCCCCGAAGTCCTTAAGTTGTAACAATGACCCGGGAACCTCTAAACCACCAGGTTTTTCTAAACCGTTGTGGAAAACGACAGTTAGTATTAGGGGAACATCATATATCCCTAGAAACTTGGCAAAACGAACCAAAACCGAAGAAGAAGAAACGAGCGAGTCGGAATAAGATAGTTGTATTCGTGTGATGTAATATATGTAATATAGTGTTCTTATGCTTTATGATATATGTAAAAATTGCTTGTATTAATAAGTATTTTTTTATGAATCTAACTCTTGTCTATTTTACAGTTTAAAAATACAAAATGGATAGACAACCCAATATTTTAAGAGACCTACCCGGAGACATGATTGATGAAATCTTGTCTAGAGTCGGCCAGAATTCCTCGGCACAACTATTTAAGGCGAGATCAGTTTGTAAGACATTCGAAGAACGTTCCAAGAATGTCTTGGTTTATAAGAGACTTTCGTTTGAAAGATGGGGGATATCACATTGGGAAACCCATAAGTTACGATGTGTTTACTTTGACGCATATATTGCGGGGAACCCAAATGCTATTTTACGCAACGGGTTAAGAAATTATTTTGACTCAATATATCTGAATATTGGACTTCGTGATTTAGAAAAAGCGGCTAACATGCAACATAAAGAAGCATGTTATGCTTACGGATTAGTAATGTTCGCTTCTCACCAAAGTGAGAACAAGAACATCGGGCTACAACTATTAAACAAAACGTTTCCACAAGTGACGGAGTCGGTAATTAGGGTAAGAAATGAGGTTTTTAGATTATTACGGGACTGTTGGACATTACGTAACCCTCGTCCCTTTGACGACGTTACAACACGCTGTCTTATCAACGGCCATAACGGTTATGTTCCACAAGACCAAGGATGGGAAGTAATCCTAGTAAAACCAGAATGCATGACTTGTTTCTGGACGTATGAATTACGTGTCTTTATTGCCTTTGCTGAACGACTTGTGTACTAGCTAGAATTATCTTCACAACCATCTTGTATCAAATTTATTGTGTGCTATATTTCATGCTATATGTAAAATAAGCGGTATTGTAAGTTTGTAAAATATTGTGTAAAAGTTTGAACGCGAAATATTATTATAATCAGTTTTTCATATAGAATTGTAGTAGTTGAATTGTATATTAGCTACTAAGTATGAACTTAACGGGTAGGTACTACCCGAATTTAAACTTATAAAACGCTAATATGAAGAAAAAGCTTTTATAAATGAGTTCATATTATGCTACGAAATACTATTAACTACTCTTAATATTCTGTATGATTAACTTGTTCCATTTGACTATTTTGAAGGAAATGGCACCGACTACTCGACACACCGTGAATATGAATGAAGAGGAATTCCGTACTTTTCTAGCTTCAAACATAGCCGCAGTACAGGCTGCGCTACATACCAACAATAACCTTGGATCTAGCAGTACGGGAAATCGTGTAGGATGCACCTACAAAGAATTTACTGCCTGCAAACCTTTGGAATTTGATGGAACCGAAGGACCGATCGGATTGAAACGGTGGACCGAGAAGGTCGAATCGGTGTTTGCCATAAGTAAGTGTACTGAAGAGGACAAAGTGAAGTACGCTACGCATACCTTCACAGGTTCTGCGTTAACATGGTGGAATACCTATCTAGAGCAAGTGGGACAAGACGACGCGTACGCACTACCGTGATCAGCATTCAAGCATTTGATGAACGAGAAGTACCGTCCCAGAACCGAGGTCAATAAGCTCAAGATAGAACTTAGAGGGTTACGAACCCAAGGATTTGATATTACCACGTACGAAATACGATTCACAGAATTGTGCCTATTGTGTCCGGGAGCATTCGAAGATGAGGAAGAGAAGATCAACGCGTTTGTGAAAGGATTACCGGAAAGAATCCAAGAAGATATAAGTTCACACGAGCCCGCCTCCATACAACAGGCATGTAGAATGGCTCACAAACTAGTGAACCAGATTGAAGAAAGAATTAAAGAACAGACTGCTGAAGAGGCCAATGTGAAGCAAGTCAAAAGAAAGTGGGAGGAAAACGGTGATAAGAATCACCAATACAACAACAACAGCAATTACAACAATAATCGCAGCAATTATCCCAACAATCGCAACATCAATCGCAACTACAACAAACGGCCCAACAACAACAACAACAACAACAACAGCAACTACAACAATCATCCCAACAACAATAATAACCGCAATAACAACAACAATCAGAAGCAGCTATGCCAAAGGTGTGAAAAGTATCACTCGGGGTTCTGCACCAAATTTTGTAACAAGTGTAAAAGAAATGGTCATAGCGCGGCCAAGTGTGAGGTCTACGGACCAGGGGTTAATAGAACGAAAGGAACAAATGGTGTCGGAACGAGTAATGGCGGAGCAAGTAGTGTCGGAGCAAGTTATGCCAATGTTGTTTGTTATAAATGTGGAAAACCGGGCCACATTATTAGAAATTGCCCGAACCAGGAGAACACGAATGGACAAGGCCGCGGAAGAGTTTTCAATATTAATGCGGCAGAGGCACAAGAAGACCCGGAGCTTATTACGGGTACGTTTCTTATTGACAATAAATCTGCTTACGTTTTATTTGATTCGGGTGCGGATAGAAGCTATATGAGTAGAGATTTTTGTGCTAAATTAAGTTGTCCATTGACGCCTTTGGATAGTAAATTTTTACTCGAATTAGCAAATGGTAAATTAATTTCAGCAGATAATATATGTCGGAATCGAGAAATTAAACTAGTTAGCGAATAATTTAAGATTGATTTGATACCAGTAGAGTTAGGGAGTTTTGATGTGATAATCGGTATGGACTGGTTGAAAGAAGTGAAAGCAGAGATCGTTTGTTACAAAAATGCAATTCGCATTATACGAGAAAAAGGAAAACCCTTAATGGTGTACGGAGAAAAGGGTAACACGAAGCTACATCTTATTAGTAATTTGAAGGCACAAAAACTAATAAGAAAAGGTTGCTATGCTGTTCTAGCACACGTCGAGAAAGTACAAACTGAAGAAAAGAGCATCAATGATGTTCCCGTTGCAAAAGAATTTCCCGATGTATTTTCGAAAGAATTACCGGGATTACCCCCACATCGATCCGTTGAATTTCAAATAGATCTTGTACCAGGAGCTGCACCAATAGCTCGTGCTCCTTACAGACTCGCACCCAGCGAGATGAAAGAACTGCAAAGCCAATTACAAGAACTTTTAGAGCGTGGTTTCATTCGACCAAGCACATCACTGTGGGGAGCTCCTATTTTGTTTGTCAAGAAGAAAGATGGTACATTCAGGTTGTGTATCGACTACCGAGAGTTGAACAAACTTACCATCAAGAACCGCTACCCACTACCGAGAATCGACGACTTATTTGATCAACTACAAGGCTCGTCTGTTTATTCAAAGATTGACTTACGTTCCGGGTATCATCAAATGCGGGTGAAAGAAGATGATATTCCAAAGACTGCTTTCAGAACACGTTACGGTCATTACGAGTTTATGGTCATGCCATTTGGTTTAACTAATGCACCAGCTGTGTTCATGGACCTTATGAACCGAGTGTGTGGACCATACCTTGACAAGTTTGTCATTGTTTTCATTGATGACATACTTATTTACTCAAAGAATGACCAAGAACACGGTGAACATTTGAGAAAGGTGTTAGAAGTATTGAGGAAGGAAGAATTGTACGCTAAGTTTTCAAAGTGTGCATTTTGGTTGGAAGAAGTTCAATTCCTCGGTCACATAGTGAACAAAGAAGGTATTAAGGTGGATCCGGCAAAGATAGAAACTGTTGAAAAGTGGGAAACCCTGAAAACTCCGAAACACATACGCCAGTTTTTAGGACTAGCTGGTTACTACAGAAGGTTCATCCAAGAATTTTCCAGAATAGCAAAACCCTTGACTGCATTAACGCATAAAGGGAAGAAATTTGAATGGAATGATGAACAAGAGAAAGCGTTTCAGTTATTGAAGAAAAAGCTAACTACGGCACCTATATTGTCATTGCCTGAAGGGAATGATGATTTTGTGATTTATTGTGACGCATCAAAGCAAGGTCTTGGTTGTGTATTAATGCAATGAACGAAGGTGATTGCTTATGCGTCTAGACAATTGAAGATTCACGAACAAAATTATACGACGCATGATTTGGAATTAGGCGCAGTTGTTTTTGCGTTAAAGACTTGGAGGCACTACTTATATGGGGTTAAAAGTATTATATATACCGACCACAAAAGTCTTCAACACATATTTAATCAGAAACAACTGAATATGAGAGAGCGTAGGTGGATTGAATTATTGAATGATTACGACTTTGAGATTCGTTACCACCCGGGGAAGGCAAATGTGGTAGCCGATGCCTTGAGCAGGAAGGACAGAGAACCCATTCGAGTAAAATCTATGAATATAATGATTCATAATAACCTTACTACTCAAATAAAGGAGGCGCAACAAGGAGTTTTAAAAGAGGGAAATTTAAAGGATGAAATACCCAAAGGATCGGAGAAGCATCTTAATATTCGAGAAGACGGAACCCGGTATAGGGCTGAAAGGATTTGGGTACCAAAATTTGGAGATATGAGAGAAATGGTACTTAGAGAAGCTCATAAAACCAGATACTCAATACATCCTGGAACGGGGAAGATGTACAAGGATCTCAAGAAACATTTTTGGTGGCCGGGTATGAAAGCCGATGTTGCTAAATACGTAGGAGAATGTTTGACGTGTTCTAAGGTCAAAGCTGAGCATCAGAAACCATCAGGTCTACTTCAACAACCCGAAATCCCGGAATGGAAATGGGAAAACATTACCATGGATTTCATCACTAAATTGCCAAGGACTGCAAGTGGTTTTGATACTATTTGGGTAATAGTTGATCGTCTCACCAAATCAGCACACTTCCTGCCAATAAGAGAAGATGACAAGATGGAGAAGTTAGCACGACTGTATTTGAAGGAAGTCATCTCCAGACATGGAATACCAATCTCTATTATCTCTGATAGGGATGGCAGATTTATTTCAAGATTCTGGCAGACATTACAGCAAGCATTAGGAACTCGTCTAGACATGAGTACTGCCTATCATCCACAAACTGATGGGCAGAGCAAAAGGACGATATAAACACTTGAAGACATGCTACGAGCATGTGTTATTGATTTCGGAAACAGTTGGGATCGACATCTACCGTTAGTAGAATTTTCCTACAACAACAGCTACCATTCAAGCATTGAGATGGCGCCGTTTGAAGCACTTTATGGTAGAAAGTGCAGGTCTCCGATTTGTTGGAGTGAAGTGGGGGATAGACAGATTACGGGTCCGGAGATTATACAAGAAACTACCGAGAAGATCATCCAAATTCAACAACGGTTGAAAACCGCTCAAAGTCGACAAAAGAGCTACGCTGACATTAAAAGAAAAGATATAGAATTTGAAATTGGAGAGATGGTCATGCTTAAAGTTGCACCTTGGAAAGGCGTTGTTCGATTTGGTAAACGAGGGAAATTAAATCCAAGGTATATTGGACCATTCAAGATTATTGATCGTGTCGGACCAGTAGCTTACCGACTAGAGTTACCTCAACAACTCGCGGCTGTACATAACACTTTCCACGTCTCGAATTTGAAGAAATGTTTTGCTAAAGAAGATCTCACTATTCCGTTAGATGAAATCCAAATCAACGAAAAACTTCAATTCATCGAAGAACCCATCGAAATAATGGATCGTGAGGTTAAAAGACTTAAGCAAAACAAGATACCAATTGTTAAGGTTCGATGGAATGCTCGTAGAGGACCCGAGTTCACCTGGGAGCGTGAAGATCAGATGAAGAAGAAATACCCGCATCTATTTCTAGAAGATTCGTCAACACCTTCAACAGCTTAAAATTTCGGGACGAAATTTATTTAACGGGTAGGTACTGTAGTGACCCGAACTTTTCGATGTTTATATATATTAATTGAGATTGATATTTACATGATTAAATGTTTCCAACATGTTAAGCAATCAAACTTGTTAAGACTTGATTAATTGAAATATGTTTCATATAGACAATTGACCACCCAAGTTGACCGGTGATTCACGAACGTTAAAACTTGTAAAAACTATATGATGACATATATATGGATATGTATATAGTTAACATGATACTATGATAAGTAAATATATCATTAAGTATATTAATAATGAACTACATATGTAAAAACAAGACTACTAACTTAATGATTTTTAAACGAGACATATATGTAACGATTATCGTTGTAAAGACATTTAATGTATATATATCATATTAAGAGATATTCATACATGATAATATCATGATAATATAATAATTTAAAATCTCATTTGATATTATAAACATTGGGTTAACAACATTTAACAAGATCGTTAACCTAAAGGTTTCAAAACAACACTTACATGTAACGACTAACGATGACTTAACGACTCAGTTAAAATGTATATACATGTAGTGTTTTAATATGTATTTATACACTTTTGAAAGACTTCAATACACTTATCAAAATACTTCTACTTAACAAAAATGCTTACAATTACATCCTCGTTCAGTTTCATCAACAATTCTACTCGTATGCACCCGTATTCGTACTCGTACAATACACAGCTTTTAGATGTATGTACTATTGGTATATACACTCCAATGATCAGCTCTTAGCAGCCCATGTGAGTCACGTAACACATGTGGGAACCATCATTTGGCAACTAGCATGAAATATCTCATAAAATTACAAAAATATGAGTAATCATTCATGACTTATTTACATGAAAACAAAATTACATATCCTTTATATCTAATCCATACACCAACGACCAAAAACACCTACAAACACTTTCATTCTTCAATTTTCTTCATCTAATTGATCTCTCTCAAGTTCTATCTTCAAGTTCTAAGTGTTCTTCATAAATTCCAAAAGTTCTAGTTTCATAAAATCAAGAATACTTTCAAGTTTGCTAGCTCACTTCCAATCTTGTAAGGTGATTATCCAACCTCAAGAAATCTTTGTTTCTTACAGTAGGTTATCATTCTAATACAAGGTAATAATCATATTCAAACTTTGGTTCAATTTCTATAACTATAACAATCTTATTTCAAGTGATGATCTTACTTGAACTTGTTTCGTGTCATGATTCTGCTTCAAGAACTTCGAGCCATCCAAGGATCCATTGAAGCTAGATCCATTTTTCTCTTTTCTAGTAGGTTTATCTAAGGAACTTAAGGTAGTAATGATGTTCATAACATCATTCGATTCATACATATAAAGCTATCTTATTCGAAGGTTTAAACTTGTAATCACTAGAACATAGTTTAGTTAATTCTAAACTTGTTCGCAAACAAAAGTTAATCCTTCTAACTTGACTTTTAAAATCAACTAAACACATGTTCTATATCTATATTATATGCTAACTTAATGATTTAAAACCTGGAAACACGAAAAACACCGTAAAACCGGATTTACGCCGTCGTAGTAACACCGCGGGCTGTTTTGGGTTAGTTAATTAAAAACTATGATAAACTTTGATTTAAAAGTTGTTATTCTGAGAAAATGATTTTTATTATGAACATGAAACTATATCCAAAAATTATGGTTAAACTCAAAGTGGAAGTATGTTTTCTAAAATGGTCATCTAGACGTCGTTCTTTCGACTGAAATGACTACCTTTACAAAAACGACTTGTAACTTATTTTTCCGACTATAAACCTATACTTTTCTGTTTAGATTCATAAAATAGAGTTCAATATGAAACCATAGCAATTTGATTCACTCAAAACGGATTTAAAATGAAGAAGTTATGGGTAAAACAAGATTGGATAATTTTTCTCATTTTAGCTACGCGAAAATTGGTAACAAATCTATTCCAACCATAACTTAATCAACTTGTATTGTATATTATGTAATCTTGAGATACCATAGACACGTATACAATGTTTCGACCTATCATGTCGACACATCTATATATATTTCGGAACAACCATAGACACTCTATATGTGAATGTTGGAGTTAGCTATACAGGGTTGAGGTTGATTCCAAAATATATATAGTTTGAGTTGTGATCAATACTGAGATACGTATACACTGGGTCGTGGTTTGATTCAATATAATATTTATCGATTTATTTCTGTACATCTAACTGTGGACAACTAGTTGTAGGTTATTAACGAGGATAGCTGACTTAATAAACTTAAAACATCAAAATATATTAAAAGTGTTGTAAATATATTTTGAACATACTTTGATATACATGTATATATTGTTATAGGTTCGTGAATCAACCAGTGGCCAAGTCTTACTTCCCGACGAAGTAAAAATCTGTGAAAGTGAGTTATAGTCCCACTTTTAAAATCTAATATTTTTGGGATGAGAATACATGCAGGTTTTATAAATGATTTACAAAATAGACACAAGTACGTGAAACTACATTCTATGGTTGAATTATCGAAATCGAATATGCCCCTTTTTATTAAGTCTGGGAATCTAAGAATTAAGGAACAGACACCCTAATTGACGCGAATCCTAAATATAGATCTATTGGGCCTAACAAACCCCATCCAAAGTACCGGATGCTTTAGTACTTCGAAATTTATATCATATCCGAAAGGTGTCCCGGAATGATGGGGGTATTCTTATATATATGCATCTTGTTAATGTCGGTTACCAGGTGTTCACCATATGAATGATTTTTATCTCTATGTATGGGATGTGTATTGAAATATGAAATCTTGTGGTCTATTGTTACGATTTGATATATATAGGTTAAACCTATAACTCACCAACATTTTTGTTGACGTTTTAAGCATGTTTATTCTCAGGTGATTATTAAGAGCTTCCGCTGTCGCATACTTAAATAAGGACGAGATTTGGAGTCCATGCTTGTATGATATTGTGTAAAAACTGCATTCAAGAAACATATTTTGTTGTAACATATTTGTATTGTAAACCATTATGTAATGGTCGTGTGTAAACAAGATATTTTAGATTATCATTATTTGATAATCTACGTAAAGCTTTTTAAACCTTTATTGATGAAATAAAGGTTATGGTTTGTTTTAAAATGAATGCAGTCTTTGAAAAACGTCTCATATAGAGGTCAAAACCTCGCAACGAAATCAATTAATATGGAACGTTTTTAATCAATAAGAACGGGACATTTCAACCTTCTCTTTCATACTTAAAAGTATGGGGATGTGAAGCTTATCCTAAGCGTTATGTAGCTAATAAGCTACATGCTCGATCCACAAAGTGTATCTTCATAGGATATCCCAAAGATGACATGGGATATTACTTCTATGATCCATCCAAACAAACGGTATTTGTTGCTCGAAAAGCGGAATTCCTTGAAACCAAGTTCCTTATGGAAGGTGATGGTGAAAGGAAGATAGATCTTGTAGAGGTACAAGATCAAGCCGATGATACACAATTGGTTGGCACTAGTACTCAACATGAGGATGTTGAAAATGATCAAGTGGATGATCAAGGTACACAAGACGTTCGAAGATCTAGTAGGATTAGTAATCCTCCTGAGAGATATGGGTTTCTCGTGGATGGTTGCTATACGGTTGATTTGGATGAACCGACAAACTACAAAGATGCTTTATCAAGGATTGATAAAGATAAATGGCAGGAAGCCATGAACGCCGAGATGCAATCCATGTATGAAAACCAAGTTTGGGAACTTGTTGTGCAACCTCCTAGCTCCAAGCTAGTTGATTGCAATTGGCTTTTCAAGAAGAAAACCGACATACATGGAAACTTGAATACATACAAAGCTAGACTTGTAGCAAAAGGTTTCACTCAAACTCAAGGGGTTGATTATGATGAAACTTTCTCGCCAGTGGCAATGCTAAAGTCTATTAGGATATTATTTGTCATTGCTGCTCACTATGACTATGAAATATGGCAAATGGATGTCAAAACCGCTTTCCTAAATGGATATCTTGAGGAAGATGTCTATATGGTACAGCCCGAAGGTTTTGTTGATCCGAAAAATCCTAAAAAGGTATGCAAGTTAAAGAACTCAATCTACGGATTGAAACAAGCATCTAGAATGTGGAATCATCGTTTTAATGAAGAGGCAAAGAAATTTGGCTTCATTAAAAATGGTGATGAAGCTTGTGTATACAAGAAGGCTAGTGGGAGCTCTATAATGTTCCTTGTGCTATATGTGGATGATATATTATTATTTGGAAATGATATTACCACAATGCAAGAAGTCAAAACTTGGCTTAAGAGTTGCTTCTCCATTAAGGATCTTGGAGAAGCACAATACATATTGGGGATTGGGATCTATAGGAATAGATCCAAGAGATTGATAGGTTTAAGTCAAAGTGCATACATTGATAAAATCTTGAAAAGGTTCAAGATGGAAAACTCTAAGAAAGGTTTGGTACCTATTCAAAAGGGAACCGTTCTCAGTTCATCTCAGTGTCCTATCACGAAAGATGAACAAGAGAGAATGAAGAAAGTCCCATACGCATCTGCTATTGGGTCTATCATGTATGCAATGATATGTACTAGACCGGATGTGTCATGCGCTCTAAGCTTGACAAGTAGATACCAGAATAACCCAGGAAATAGTCATTGGACTGCGGTTAAATGTATATTGAAATACCTTAGAAGGACTAAGGATATGTTTCTAATATATGGGTCTGGTGAGGAGGAACTCGCTGTAAAAGGTTACGTGGACGCGAGTTTCCAAACTGATCGAGATGACTCTCGATCACAATCCGGTTATGTCTTCATGTTGAATGGTGGTGCGGTCTCTTGGAAGAGCTCAAAACAGGAAGTTGTTGCATTATCCACTACAGAGTCGGAGTACATTGCCGCCTCATTGGCAGCCCAGGAAGCTGCATGGATGAAGAAATTCATCGACGACTTAGGAGTGGTCCCTTCCATTCAGGACTCTCTTGAGATCTTTTGTGACAACGAGGGTGCAATTGCTCAAATCAAGGAACCTCGTGCTCATCAAAAGACTCGTCACATTGAGCGGAGATTCAACTACATTAGGGATGAGGTTGAAAAGGGAAAGATATGTATTCACAAAGTTCACACAGATCATAATGTTGCGGATCCACTCACGAAGCTTTTACATGGGCCAAAACATGAGGGACATGTTTGTGCATTAGGGCTTCGATATTCTAGTGATTGGAAATGATCTATTTTATGTATTGTATCGGAACGAATTAGTTCAAACTCATTAATATAATTATGGTATTAATTTAATTTTGAGTTATGTTCCAATTTTGCATATTTTATCCATGAATAAACTATTATTCTAAATTCCGTAGTTGATCACATTTGTGGGAACAAGTGTGAGGTCTAGACTATTATGAACTTGGATTGGTTAACATTCAAATGGTGAATGTGGGGCAAGGTTGCAACCAAGGTTCATAGATATTTGTGGGACACAAATATTGGAAGACCCGCTCTCAAGATTTACTATATGGAGCCTTTGTGGTTGATCACATGTAATCTTGAGTAAAGGAGAATATCATTATATCCTCTGACCTGAGACACATATTGGGTTCAGACATTCACCGAATATTGTGCCTTGATTCTTTCCTTCGCTATTCTGAAATATGGTAGTACATAAGGGAGGCTTCAGGTATGGTACGAAGTGTAGTGTCTAGGACGTATGTAGTCAAGATGGAATGTGTCCCTCTTATTCGTTGAGAGTCGGATGTCTAAGGCCTGATTAAGTTAAATCTATAAGAGAGTGATCATTCTATGTCTCTTGGATTTAACATGACATCTAGGACAAAAGGATATATTGAAAGATTCACCTATTCATATTCGAGAGGGAACTCGAAAGGGATGATGTTATTGAATGGCACTAAGTCATAACATATTGGGGGTGATGGACGGTCGTTAGGTGGTATCCATCACTTGCATTAATTTCTTATGTTTCTCGTGCAAGTGGGAGATTGAAGGTTTTCGTATGCCCGAGAGACATATTAAATTAATGTGGCTAGTGTGTTATGATCCAAGTCGGGTCATACCCAATAACAAGCTTACCGACACCTTATTCGTATTTGATCTTAACGATTGGATCGTTGATTAGAATACGTGACACTTGGATTTTAGAAAATGGTTTCTAAAATAATATCACTTGATATGTGTATATATAAATTATGGATTAATTTATATGATAAGGAATTAATTATTTATAGGCTAAATAATTAATAAGTTATGTTACATTTATATATAAATAGGTTTTATATATAGTAATGTACACATAACAAATTAAAATGGAAGTATTATATAATACATTTTATATAATCTAATTTTATTAATTTTATTTAATAAAATTATGGGTGGCCTTGGAAGTAGTAGTTTGCTTCCCCTAGACTCTTTTGAGTGGTCACTTGAATCCCACTTCCATATGTATGTACCTAGACTTCTTTTGGGCACATTACACATACATACACATTTCAAATCTTGAAAAACCTCTCCATTTTTCTGCATGCTGGCTGAAACTTTTGGGGGTGAAGAGAGGGTTCTTGAGTTAATTTTTCAAGCTATTTTCAAGTGTTAATCAAATCCTAACTAAAGTACAAGGTGTTGGTGATAAGCTTTGGGTATTACAACTTGAGGTTTCATACTTTTGAAGCTCCATTTCATCATCCTTTTCTTCATCCTCTTGATTAACCCTCAACTTGCTTGAGGAGGTAATACATCTAATCCCACTTGTTATTTGTAAGCATATCTTCATGACTTGATCTATTATGGAATTTGTCTTTTAAAATGGTTAACTTGTAACATGGTACTTGCATGCTTCCGCTCACTTTATCTTCATAAAATGGGTTTATGAACTTGTTAAAATGTAGAACATGTTATTTTAAAGGTTTGTCAAATTCCAACAGCACCTTGGAAAGGTGTTGTTCGATTTGATAAACGAGGGAAATTAAATCCAAGGTATATTGGACCATTCAAGATTATTGATCGTGTCGGACCAGTAGCTTACCGACTTGAGTTACCTCAACAACTCGCGGCTATACATAACACTTTCCACGTCTCGAATTTGAAGAAATGTTTTGCTAAAGAAGATCTCACTATTCCGTTGGACGAAATCCAAATCAATGAAAAACTTCAATTCATTGAAGAACCCGTTGAAATAATGGATCGTGAGGTTAAGAGACTTAAACAAAACAAGATACCGATTGTTAAGGTTCGATGGAATGCTCGTAGAGGACCCGAGTTCACCTGGGAATGAGAATATCAGATGAAGAAGAAGTACCCGCACTTATTTCTAGAAGATGAGCCAACACCTCCAATCGCTTAAAATTTCGGGACGAAATTTATTTAACGGGTAGGTACTGTAGTCACCCGAACTTTTCTGAACTTTTCTATGATTATATGTTTAATGAAAACTATATTTACATGATTAAATGTTTCCAACATGTTAAGCAATCAAACTTGTTAAGACTTGGTTAATTGAAACGGAAATTTTGTAAACGTCTGATTACCCAGTTTGACCAATGATTCACGAACGCTATAAGTTGTATATGACATGATGATACATAAATGAATAAATATATATGTTTAACATGATATAATAATCATTAAGTATCTCATTAAAAATAGTAACAATAATTTATATACTTAAAAAGGAGACTATTGACGTATGAAGCTCGAAACAATACATATAACGATTATCGTTATAACCACGTCTTACTAAATATATATGAAGCATATTAATACATTGTTATATTATATATAACATGATAATATGATAATTAAATATATCATTAAGTGTATTAACAATGAACTACATAAGTAAAAACAAGACTACTAACTTAAGGATTTCGAAATGAGACATATATGTAACGATTATCGTTGTAACGACATTTAAATGTATATATCATATTAAGATATATTAATATATCATAATAGCATGATAATATAATAATTTAAAATCTCATTTTATATTATAAACTTTGGGTTAACAACATTTAACAAGATCGTTAACCTAAAGGTCTCAAAACAACACTTACATGTAACGACTAACGATAACTTAACGACTCAGTTAAAATGTATATACATGTAGTGTTTTAATATGTATTCATGCTCTTTTGAAAGACTTAAAGAGTCTTATCAAAATACTTCTACTTAACAAAAATGCTTACAATTACATCCTCGTTCAGTTTCATCAACAATTCTACTCGTATGCACCCGTATTCGTACTCGTACAATACACAGCTTTTAGATGTATGTACTATTGGTATATACACTCCAATGATCAGCTCTAAGCAGCCCATGTGAGTCATCTAACACATGTGGGAACCATCATTTGGCAACTAGCATGAAATATCTCATAAAATTACAAAAATATGAGTAATCATTCATGACTTATTTACATGAAAATAAAATTACATATCCTTTATATCTAATCCATACACCAACGACAAAAAACACCTACAAACACTTTCATTCTTTAATTTTCTTCATCTAATTGATCTCTCTCAAGTTCTAACTTCAAGTTCTAAGTGTTCTTCATAAATTCTACAAGTTCTAGTTACATAAAATCAAGAATACTTTCAAGTTTGCTAGCTCACTTCCAATCTTGTAAGGTGATCATCCAACCTCAAGAAATCTTTGTTTATTACAGTAGGTTATCATTCTAATACAAGGTATTAATCATATTCAAACTTTGGTTCAATTTCTATAACTATAACAATCTTATTTCAAGTGATGATCTTACTTGAACTTGTTTTCGTGTCATGATTCTGCTTCAAGAACTTCGAGCCATCCAAGGATCCGTTGAAGCTAGATCCATTTTTCTATTTTCTAGTAGGTTTATCCAAGGAACTTAAGGTAGTAATGATGTTCATAACATCATTCAATTCATACATAAAAAGCTATCATATTCGAAGTGGTAAACTAGTAATCACTAGACCATAGTTTAGTTAATTCTAAACTTGTTCGCAAATAAAATTAATCCTTCTAACTACACTTTTAAAATCAACTATACACATGATATATATCTATATGATATGCTAACTTAATGATTTAAAACCCAGAAACACGATAAACACCATAAAACTGGATATACGCCGTCGTAGTAAAACCGGGGGCTGTTTTGGTTGGGATAATTAAAAGCTAAGAAGAACTTTGATTTAAAAGCTATACTTCTGGAAAAATGATTTTTCTTATGAACATGAAACTATATCCAAAAATCATGGTTAAACTCAAAGGGAAAGTATGTTTTTCAAAATGGTCATCAAGATGTCGTTCTTTCGACGAAAATGACTACCTCTTTCAAAAATGACTTGTAACTTGTATTTCCGACTATAAACTTATACTTTTTCTATTTAGATTCATAAATTTAAGTTCAATACGAAACCGTGGCCACTGGAATCACTCAAAACGGATTAGAAACGAAGAAATGGCGAGTAAAACAAGATTGATAAAAACTACTCATTTTACCTACCTGAAAGTTAGTAATAAATCTATTCCAACCATAACCTAATCAACTTATATTGTATATTATGTAATCTTGAGATACCATAGACACGTATACAATATTTCGACCTATCATATCGACCCATCTATATATATATATATATATATATATATATATATATATATATATATATATATATATATATATATATATATATATTGCGGAACAACCATAGACACTCTATATGTGAATGTTGGAGTTAGCTATACAGGGTTGAGGTTGATTCCAATATATATATATAGTTTGAGTTGTGATCAATACTGAGATACGTATACACTGGGTCGTGGATTGATTCAAGATAATATTTATCGATTTATTTCTGTACATCTAACTGTGGACAACTAGTTGTAGGTTACTAACGAGGACAGCTGACTTAATAAACTTAAAACATCAAAATGTATTAAAAGTATTGTAAATATATTTTGAACATACTTTGATATATATGTATATATTGTTATAGGTTCGTGAATCAACCAGTGGCCAAGTCTTACTTCCCGACGAAGTAAAAATCTGTGAAAGTGAGTTATAATCCCACTTTTAAAATCTAATATTTTTGGGATGAGAATACATGCAGGTTTTATAAATGATTTACAAAATAGACAGAAGTACATGAAACTACATTCTATGGTTGAATTATCGAAATCGAATATGACCCTTTTTATTAAGTCTGGTAATCTAAGAATTAGGGAACAGACACCCTAATTGACGCGAATCCTAAAGATAGATCTATTGGGCCTAACAAACCCCATCCAAAGTACCGGATGCTTTAGTACTTCGAAATTTATATCATATCCGAAGGGTGTCCCGAAATGATGGGGATATTCTTAAATATGCATCTTGTTAATGTCGGTTACCAGGTGTTCACCATATGAATGATTTTTATCTCTATGAATGGGATGTGTATTGAAATATGAAATCTTGTGGTCTATTATTATGATTTGATAATATATAGGTTAAACCTATAACTCATCAACATTTTTGTTGACGTTTTAAGCATGTTTATTCTCAGGTGATTATTAAGAGCTTCCGCTATTGCATACTTAAATAAGGATGAGATTTGGAGTCCATGCTTATATGATATTGTGTAAAAACTGCATTCAAGAAACTTATTTCGTTGTAACATATTTGTATTGTAAACCATTATGTAATGGTCGCGTGTAAACATGATATTTTAGATTATCATTATTTGATAATCTACGTAAAGCTTTTTAAACCTTTATTGATGAAATAAAGGTTATGGTTTGTTTTAAAATGAATGCAGTCTTTGAAAAACGTCTCATATAGAGGTCAAAACCTCGCAACGAAATCAATTAATATGGAACGTTTTTAATCAATAAGAACGGGACATTTCATTGCGCCCTTCTCTCTTGTGCATTGGCGGCTTTCACTGCTTTATCATACTCGTCTGACATCTCGGTGAAACGCTCCATGCTGTCGACTGTCAGATAAATTGTATTGTAGCAATTATGTAGTCATTGTCTGGCAGCCTCGGGATAAGACAATTTGCGATATTGCTCCCTTGTTTCTTCAGGAACAAATTTATAAAGCCTTTGGTATAGTCTAAAGGCCCGATTTGCTGCTGCAGTTTCTTCCGCATCAACTTCTCCTTCCTCTTCCTGGTTGGACGTTTCTGCGTCAGATGAAAGAGATAAATCTTCATTCCCGGGTTCATTAAGAACATTTATAAGGATTCTCCCTCTAATGTTGTAAAGCGGTGCAGCTTCAGCGGATGACTCTGGAAGAATAGTTGTAAACAGATAAGCAAATATATCAAGTTTATGCTAAAACAAACAATGCGTAATAAAATAAATACTGCGAAATTACATTTGCTTACTTGCTTCTTGTTCAGAATGAGAGCGCAGACGTTTCTTGTGTGGAGTGGGGGTAGTTGCCTCAACCTTACGCTTTCCGCGGTCCTCGCCTCCAGCAATATAACATGTATTGATGATCGGTTCATCAATAAGAATAATGTCGCCGTCGCCATTCTTTAGGCGACGGGCAGGGCTAATCCTGCTTATATCAGCGGACCTCATGATAAGGTCAAGTGCAACCATTGTAAAAATAAAAGGGCATAGTGTTATGCAAAGCAAAAATATTGCGAAAAATGTAAGTGTATTATGTTAATATACTGCGATAAATTTCAGCGGCATACCATTTTTTGATTGGTCAACCAAAAGTGCATCATGGTCGCTCCATGGCCATTGAATTGACACTCTGCCAATGTACAGTGGTACATTCAAATAAGCTCGTAGAATTAGGCCTGCGTTTTTTAGTGTCTTGAGAGTGTCATTCTCAAGATCATCGAGTACAGGCCTCTCATTGAGCTCGGGATTAAGCTCTGTACACCAAGCTTTGGGAATAGCACTGTCCAAAAAGGCGGTGTCGTTAATATAAAAGAAGGAACTGCGCCAATTGCCAATTGAATCTTTTGGCGAAGTCATTATGCCAAGTTTACTGCGGAAAGAAAACCACCCCACATTGTATAGCACCAGGCTATTCCACATACGAAACACGTTCAGCAGCAGTGGTTGGCTGGTGGCATTGCAGTACATCTCGAACAGCACAATTTTATTAATCGCGTTCGGATGCAACTGTGCCATGGCAATCTTATAGTATTCGCCAACACTAAAAAGGGGGTAAGTGGAAATCGAAGGTTGCCTTGAGAAATGGCAGCCTCGTAAAGAAATCATCCCTTTAGGGGGAGTATCGGCTCACTGTTCTGCCGCAGGCGTGGTAGGACAAATTGGGCAAGTGGCGGATACCATTCTTGTAGGGTTTGAAGTTTTGTTTCTGTCATATAGGAAACATAACCTCCGGGAGTATGCATAGATGAAGACGACACCATTTGCAATAAGGAAAATAAATTAGATGATAAAATTGAAGAAATTAAAGGTTGGAATTGTTAATTGCACGGTACGATTGTGATTCAAGGAATTTGATTGCAGATGAAATCGAAAGAGAAAGAGTAAAGTTTTTATACGGATTATTTCGTTATTTATAATTGGAAGTAGGGCGAGTAAGTTGGAAAGGTAATGATTACATTTAAACGGCTAAAATTACCGCAACGTGTAAACGGTAATTTTGTAGCCGTCACAGCATATTGATTTGACAGAATGGCGAAAAATTACTGTTGTAATTACGTGTTAAGCCTAACAAAAATAACGGTAATAAATGGGTGATAATGCTAAAAACGAACATATATTTCATAGCATTATTCCTCAAGAAAGACAAGCTTTTAGTTGCAATTGTTCTATTTACAAGTGATATTCGTTTAAATAATAAAAGGTGAAGACAAAAGACAGATTCGACGATTTGAAGACGCAAACGACCAAAAAGCTCAAAAGAACAAAAGACAATCAAAAAGGTTCCAATTATTGATAAGAAACGTCTCAAAATCACAAGAGTACAAGATTCAAAACGCAAAGTACAAGATATTAAATTGTACGCGAGGACGTTCGAAAATCCGGAACCGGGACTAGAGTCAACTCTTAACGCTCGACGCAACGGACTAAAAATTACAAGTTAACTATGTATATAAATATAATATAATATATAATTAATTATATTAATTATATATATATTATATATATATATTAAAAACTGTCGGCAGCCAGAAACTCCAAGGGTGTGAATTGAAAATACCTCTCCGCGACTCGCGGAGTTTGAAGGGCTTTTTGCCGCGAGTCGCGGAGCCCCAAAAATCAAATCTGGCTATAAAGCCAACCGAATTCTGATCGAATTTATCATCTTATTTTCTCAATCTCTCTCAATATATACGTAATATATTTATATTTATAATTTATATTTTAATTTTAATTATAATTCTAATAATAAGGTTATGTTAGCGAATGTTGTAAGGGTGTAAGTCGAAATTCTGTCCGTGTAACGCTACGCTATTTTTAATCATTGTAAGTTATGTTCAACCTTTTTATATTAATGTCTCGTAGCTAAGTTATTATTATGCTTATTTAAAACGAAGTAATCATGATGTTGGGCTAATTACTAAAATTGGGTAATTGGGCTTTGTACCATAATTGGGGTTTGGATAAAAGAACGACACTTGTGGAAACTAGGCTATGGGCTATTAATGGGCTTTATATTTGTTTAACTAAATGAAAGTTTGTTAATGTTAATATAAAGATTTACAATTGGGCGTCCCTATAAATTACCATATACACTCGATCGGACACGATGGGCGGGGTATTTATATGTACGAATAATCGTTCATTTAACCGGACACGGGAATGGATTAATAGCCACTAGAATAATTAAAACAGGGGTGAAATTACATTCAAGGGTAATTGGTGTAATTGTTAACAAAGTAGTAAAACCTTGGTTTACACGCAGTCGATAACCTGGTGTATTCATTAAACAAAGTATTAAAACCTTGTTACAATTCGAATCCCCAATTAGTTGGAATATTTATCTTCGGGTATAATAATAATTTGACAAGGACACTTGCAATTTATATTTATGACTGATGGACTGTTATGGACAAAAACCAGACGGACATATTGAATAATCCAGGACAAAGGACAATTAACCCATGGGCATAAAACTAAAATCAACACGTCAAACATCATGATTACGGAAGTTTAAATAAGCATAATTCTTTTATTTCATATTTAATTTCCTTTATTTTATATTTAATTGCACTTCTAATTATCGCACTTTTATTCATTGTTATTTTATTTTATCGCACTTTTAATTATCGTACTTTTTAATTATCGCAATTTAATTTTATCGCATTTTTATTATTCGCAATTTCATTATCGTTATTTACTTTACGCTTTAATTTAAAGTCTTGTATTTATTTTATATTTTACATTAGGTTTTAACTGCGACTAAAGTTTTAAAATCGACAAACCGGTCATTAAACGGTAAAAACCCCCCTTTATAATAATAATATTACCTATATATATATTTGTATTTTTATAAAAGTTAACTAATATAGCGTTGAGCTTTGTTTAAAGATTTCCCTGTGGAACGAACCGGACTTACTAAAAACTACACTACTGTACGATTAGGTACACTGCCTATAAGTGTTGTAGCAAGGTTTAAGTATATCCATTCTATAAATAAATAAATATCTTGTGTAAAATTGTATCGTATTTAATAGTATTTCCTGTTAAAATTTAATAGTATTATATACCCCTCTGCTTTGACATCAAGTATTTTTGGCGCCGCTGCCGGGGACTATCTACCAAAATATAAAAATATAAAAATATTAGTTAAATTTTAAAAATATAAAAAGAAAAACAAAAATATTAGTATTTTTAGGATTTCGTTAAATATTTAAGTTTTATAAGTTTCTTTATTTTTATTTTAGTTTATAAAAATATAAGTTTTAATTTTAAAATCTTTTAATTATTTAAAAAAACAGAAAACAAAATAAAAAAAAAAAAAATAAAAAGAAAAAACGCGTAAAAACAAAACCTGTCAACTGAATTCCTGAACCCCGCGACTCGCGGGGTTTTCCTCTTTATTCACCGCAACTCGCGGAGGGCTTCTGACACACGGACAAAAACCCTAAAACCGCATTAATCACGGGTTATTATTTATTATTATTATTTAAACATTATTATTATTATTATTATTATTAGTTTTAAGTTTTATTTTTATTTAATTTATGTATTTAGTTTAAATAAGTTTAATTAAATTATAAAATTAGTACTTTTATTAAATAAATAATATAAAAATAATATTTTTATAAAAATTGTACTTTTTACAACTTTTTGTATATTTTTATATTTTGTACCTTTTTAATCGTTGTAGCATAATATTTGTATTTTTTAGCTCATAATTAATTTTAAACTTAGTTTTTGCTATAGTTATTTTTACTCCTAGATTTTTAGGCTTTGCCGTAGAATTCCTTAAGTGCTTTTTCTTTAGACTAAGATTTAGGTGCTTTAGAATTTTGCGACGCCTTTTTAAGTTTTAGTTTCTTTTTAAGTTATTTCCATTTGGGATTTAGTTTTTCCTGTAAGTTTTAATATTTTTAGACTTTTTACTATGTATCAATTATCATTCCAATTAGTAATTTCAATTTGCGATTATAATTTTAAGTTAGTTGTAGTAATAAGGTTAAATTAGTTAAGTATTTTTAAGTTTCTTTTATTTTTCCGTCACCTTTTATTTTTTTTCAACCATTTTTCTTTTTCGACCTTTTGCGACGAACTCTTTGTCTCTCTTATTTCTCGCTATTCTAGTTTTAGGACTTAGAATTTTTTCTACTTCTTATCTAAATTTCTAAAAATTACGAAAATTTATTTTGAGTAGTTAAATTAATAGACATCAAAATTTTCTGGTTCGTAGTAATAGTTGGATTTGTACGTGGACCGGGTTATTGGAGCCAAACAGTCCTCAATTATATTGAGACCAAACGAATCCTGCCCCTCTGCTGCATCTTTTGGCTATTCGAAACGTGGGCAAAATCAGAAAAGTCTATTGATTGGATAACTTATTATAATTTTTCTTTCCTTTTAAAAACTAATAAGATATTCTGTGAATGCACCGAGCAAGACGTTCATCACCTTTTGTACGTTCACCACCTGTAACTCGATCAAGACATCGTTTAACAAATATAACCGCCGTTGATTTTTCTTTAGAATCGTCATCCAGTCGACCAAGTACTTCAGTTCAAATTTCCGATAATCCAGTTTTTGAAACAAACCTCACAATTGAGAATCCAGAAAATATTCAGGAACGGTTCGTAGATCCTGAACCACTAAACTTTCCTCCGGAACCACCAATCATTAAAACAGAGATTGTTGAGGAACGAACCATTAAATCAGAATCATCTAGTGATACCGATTCAACAAATTCAATTATGGAGAATCTGGAACCTTTAAGTATGGAAGACCGAATGAGAGCTAAACGCACTGGCCAAGGTCACGCAATTACTCATCCAGACATTAATGCGCCAGATTATGAAATCAAAGGACAAATTCTACACATGGTGACTAATCAATGCCAATTTAGTGGTGCGCCGAAGGAAGATCCAAATGAACATCTACGTACCTTTAATAGGATCTGCACACTATTTAAAATACGAGAAGTGGAGGATGAACAGATATATCTCATGTTATTTCCCTGGACTTTAAAGGGAGAAGCCAAAGATTGGTTGGAATCGTTACCTGAAGGGGCGATCGATACATGGGACGTTTTAATTGACAAATTTCTTAAACAATTCTTTCCTGCATCTAAAGCCGTAAGACTTCAAGCAGAAATTGTTACGTTCACACAGAAACCAAATGAAACTCTATATGAGGCGTGGACAAGATATGGAAAGTTATTAAGAGGATGTCCGCAACATGGTTTAGACACCTGTCAAATAGTACAAATATTCTACCAAGGATGCGACATCACTACAAGAAAAGACATAGATATAGCAGCTGGTGGCTCTATTATGAAGAAAACCGAAACTGATGCTTACAAAATTATTGATAATACTGCTTCCCACTCACATGAGTGGCACCAAGAAAAAGATATCATTAGATCATCTAAAGCAGCTAGAGCCGATTCTAGCCATGACTTAGATTCCATTTCGGCAAAGATAGATGCTTTCGAGAGACGAATGGAAAAGATGACTAAAGATATTCATGCTATACGAATTAGTTGTGAGCAGTGTGGAGGACCACATTTGACAAAAGATTGTCTCAGTATTGAATTAACAATGGAAGAAAGAGAGAATATTTCATACATAAACCAAAGGCCTGGAAATAATTATCAGAATAATTATCAACCGCCAAGACCGATTTACAATCAAAACCAGAATTATAACCGAAATATTCCATACAACAACCAACAAGGTCCTAGCAATCAACAAGTATCCAATAATACTTACAATCAGCAAAGACCGAATTTTCAAAACAAACCACCACAACAAACCGATGATAAAAAGCCGAATTTAGAAGATATGATGACGAAGCTAGTTGAAACTCAAACGCAGTTTTTCACATCTCAAAAACAAACCAATGAACAAAATGCTCAAGCATTTAGAAATCAACAAGCTTCTATTCAAAATCTGGAACAAGAAGTAAGTAACCTAGCAAGGTTAATAGGTGAAAGAAAACCGGGAAGTTTACCTAGTGATACGAATGCTAACCCCCGGAATGAAACAGCTAAAGCTATTACCACAAGAAGTGGTACAACACTTAAACCACCTGAAATACCTGTAACTTCTGATGAAACTATACCTACTCCACAAGAACCACAACCTGATCAGGATAAGGAAAAAGAACCGGTAGTTGAAAAGGTTAATAAAGATAACACAGTTAAGGATAAACCTTATGTTAAACCATACCAACCACCACTTCCTTACCCGAGTAAAATGAAGAAAGAAAAACTTGAAGCCGAGCAATCCAAATTCTTGGATATGTTTAAACAAATAAATGTAAATCTTCCTTTCATTGATGTAATTTCAGGAATGCCAAGATATGCTAAATTCTTGAAAGATCTAATCACGAATAGAAAGAAAATGGAAGAACTCTCAGCTGTTACTATGAATGCTAATTGTTCAGCAGTGCTGTTGAATAAGATACCAGAAAAACTATCTGATCCAGGAAGTTTCACAATTCCATGTTTTCTGGGTAGTCTTAGTTCAATAGAAGCATTGGCTGATTTAGGTGCTAGTATAAATCTAATGCCGTATTCACTATACGCTAAACTAGACCTTGGAGAATTAAAACCAACAAGAATAAGCATACAACTAGCCGATAGATCAATAAAATATCCTAGAGGGATAATGGAGAACATGCTAGTTAAAGTTGGTACTTTAGTATTTCCAGTAGATTTTGTTGTTCTGGACATGGAAGAAGATTCTCAAGTTCCTCTCATATTAGGAAGACCATTCTTAAACACGGCTAAAGCAATGATAGACGTGTTCGGTAAGAAACTGACCCTAAGTATAGAGGATGAGAGTGTTACCTTTTCAGTTGATAGAGCAATGCAACAACCACAATCTGCAGATGATACATGTTATTATATTCAAACTATAGATGCACATGCAGAATTATTAGAAGAATTTCCAGAATTACAAGGAACGGGAGAATGTTCTTTAGGAGAAGGTAATGAACCAATTGATGAAGCTGAAATGTTAGCTACACTTATAGCTAATGGATATGAACCAACAACAGAAGAAATTCAAATGCTAAAAGAAGAAGACAGATATCGATATAAATCATCGATAGAAGAACCTCCGAAATTAGAATTAAAGCCACTTCCAAACCATTTGGAATACGCTTAATTACATGGCGAATCTGAATTACCTGTAATAATATCGTCTTCTCTTACTGAAAATGAGAAATCACAACTCATTTCTGTGTTGAAAGCTCATAAACCAGCCATTGCATGGAAGATTCATGATATTAAAGGAATAAGTCCTTCGTATTGCACACATAAAATCCTTATGGAAGAAGGTCATAAAACGTATGTGCAACGCCAACGAAGACTAAATCCTAATATGCAAGATGTAGTTAAGAAAGAGATTATTAAACTGCTAGATGCAGGTTTGATATATCCAATCTCTGATAGTCCATGGGTAAGCCCAGTTCAATGCGTGCCTAAGAAGGGTGGCATGACTGTCATCACAAATGAGAAAAATGAGCTTATTCCTACTAGGACTGTAACAGGATGGCGTGTATGTATTGATTATAGAAAATTAAATGACGCCACCAGAAAAGATCACTTTCCCTTACCTTTCATAGATCAAATGTTGGAAAGATTAGCCGGAAATAGTTACTATTGTTTCCTAGATGGATTTTCCGGATATTTTCAAATTCCAATAGCACCCGAAGATCAAGAGAAAACCACATTCACGTGCCCTTATGGTACTTTTGCTTACAAACGCATGCCATTTGGACTTTGTAACGCCCCTGCAACCTTTCAAAGGTGTATGATGGCGATTTTTCACGACATGATAGAAGAATGCATGGAAGTATTCATGGATGACTTTTCAGTCTTCGGTGATACATTTAAATCATGTCTAGTAAATCTGGAACGAATGCTAATTAGATGCGAAAAATCAAATCTAGTACTTAATTGGGAGAAATGCCATTTCATGGTTAAAGAAGGCATCGTTCTTGGACATAAAATTTCAAAAGAAGGAATTGAAGTGGATAGAGCTAAAGTAGATGTAATTGCTAAACTTCCACATCCCACCAATGTTAGAGGAGTTAGGAGTTTTCTAGGGCATGCCGGTTTTTACCGACGTTTCATAAAAGATTTTTCAAAAATTGCCACTCCTATGAATAAACTCCTAGAAAAGGATGCGCCATTCATCTTTTCAGATGAATGTATCAAATCTTTTAATATTCTTAAAGAAAAACTCACTAATGCACCGATCATGATAACACCAAATTGGAATCTACCATTTGAACTAATGTGCGATGCAAGTGATTTTGCAATGGGAGCCGTTTTAGGACAAAGGATTGAAAAACGATTTCAACCTATATATTATGCTAGTAAGACGTTACAAGGAGCACAAACGAACTATACAACTACTGAAAAAGAACTCCTTGCTATTGTCTTTGCTTTTGACAAATTTCGATCATATCTCGTTCTAGCAAAAACGGTGGTCTATACCGACCATTCTGCTCTTAGATACCTATTTTCAAAACAAGATGCTAAACCAAGATTAATCCGTTGGATCTTACTCTTACAAGAGTTTGATATTGAAATCCGAGATAAAAAAGGAGCAGAAAATCTCGCCGCTGATCATCTTTCTCGTCTTGAAAATCCCGAATTAGAAGTTCTAAATGAATCGGCCATACAAGACAACTTTCCTGATGAATATCTATTGAAGATAGATTATAAAGAAATCCCATGGTTTGCAGACTATGCAAACTACTTAGTTTGTGGATTCCTTGAAAAAGGATTATCGTACCAAAGACGAAAGAAATTCTTCAGTGATATAAAACACTATTTCTGGGAAGATCCACATCTGTTTAAAAGTTGTCCCGATGGAATAATACGCCGATGTGTATTTGGAGATGAAGCTAGTAAAATTTTAAACCATTGTCACACAGGACCAACAGGAGGGCATTATGGGCCTCAACTAACAGCAAGAAAAGTTTATGAAGCTGGATTCTATTGGCCTACAATTTACAAAGACGCACACCTTCTTTGCAAATCCTGTGATGCATGTCAAAGGGCCGGAAGAATAAGTCAACGTGATGAAATGCCACAAAATGTCATCCAAGTATGTGAAGTATTTGACATTTGGGGTATTGACTTTATGGGTCCATTTCCAAAATCTCATAATAATCTATATATACTCGTAGCCATTGATTATGTATCTAAATGGGCGGAAGCACAAGCTCTCCCAACTAACGATGCACGAGTTGTAGTCAACTTTTTAAAACGTCTTTTTGCAAGGTTTGGAACACCGAAAGCTTTAATAAGTGATCGGGGTACTCATTTCTGTAATAATCAACTTGAGAAAGTTCTTAAAAGATATGGAGTAACTCATAAAATCTCCACCGCATATCATCCACAAACAAGTGGACAAGTTGAAAATACCAACCGAGCTTTAAAACGTATTCTAGAGAAAACCGTAGGATCAAATCCAAAGGAATGGTCGATTAAATTGGAGGATGCACTCTGGGCTTTTAGAACAGCCTACAAAACTCCAATTGGAACCACACCTTTTAGACTTGTTTATGGAAAAGCATGTCATCTTCCAGTAGAAATTGAACACAAAGCATTTTGGGCTTTGAAGACATGTAATCTTGATTTACATGAAGCCGGACGTCTACGATTAAGTCAACTAAACGAATTAGAAGAATTAAGACATGAAGCATACGAAAATTCGTTAATCTATAAAGAAAGAACAAAGAAATGGCATGATAAAAGAATCAGAAGTTCAAAAGAATTTAAAGAAGGAGACAGAGTTCTTCTTTTCAATTCACGATTCAAGCTATTTCCTGGAAAATTGAAATCAAGATGGTCTGGACCATTCATAGTCAAAAGAGTTTTCCCATACGGAACGATAGAATTAATAAATTCAAATGGGATTGAATTTAAAGTTAATGGTCACAGAGTTAAACATTACATACATGGTCCGATGGAAGTCAACAACGAAGTTAATCACAATTTCGATACCACAGCTAACTAAGTGTGGGGAGAATCAAGTCTTTAAAGGATAATATGTATTTCTGTTAGAGTTAGATTGTCTGTTTTCGTGTAGTTCTCGAAAATGGAACACGTATGGTCTTTCCCTAGCAGACCCTAAAGAACTAGTCTTCTCCCCCCATTCTGAATTTTTATTTTTTTTTAGGTTTTTACAAAATGAAGACTGCCTGTGAATTAAACCATGGTCTAATGCTACACGCTTTGATCACTAAAAGAAATAATGACATACTACCGAGTGAAATAGTATCAGTAATCAGAGAAAGAATGGACGGAGTTAGAAAAGGATCCAGATGCGAAGATAATAAGTTACAATTTGGTAAAGGAAAATCAAAATCCGCAGCGAAAAGAAGAGCACGACACCTAGAAAAATGTCACAAATGCGGAAAATGGTCACATGGAGGTAAATGTTCAAATAATCAAACCTATTCAAATACCGAATTTGTTACTTTATGCAGAGACGGACCGTTCATATGTTTAGAAGAAAAGACAATGAATGCTCGAGGTTACGCCTATGCAGCCATGGAAAACCAATTAAACCGACTATCTTATGAATATAATAGATCATATAACTAAGAAATCTATTTCACAGGTATGTCTGTACAGTTTTTATTTTTATTTTATTTTTATTTTTAACCTTTTGATAATAAACGCTAATTTGTTCGCTAAAAAGTATTAAATTGGTATTAAATAAAATTAGGTTTGGCGACCGAAATTATTGATATCCTTCAAAAATTTATTACATCACTGCGAAATTTAACGTTTATTCTTAAGGTATAAATATCTTTAATCAATCAACCCAAAATATTTCAAAAATTCGTCATGAGTTAAATTAGGTCTTGGAACCGAAATTACTTTACCGAAAAGAGGGGCGCATATTTTTGATAATATTTGATTGATTAAAGTGGGATAAAAAGACAAAAAGATTTTTAATTTTATTTTTACCATGTTTTTTTTAATCTTAATATTTAAATCTTAAATTAATATTGTAAACTTTGTAAAAACAATATTTTTAAAATTGTAAATATTTGAAAAATTAATATAAGTTTGGTATGAATATTTGAATTTTTAAAATAAGTTTGGTGTGAATTTATAATATGAATTTTTAAATTAAGTTTGGTATGAATTTTTAATTTTTAAAATATGAAATTTTAATTTTATGCATTTTAAATTTTGAGTTTGGTGTGAATTTTTAATTTTTAATATTAATTTTGAATTTTATATTTATGTTGTGTGAATTTAAAAACAAAAATTTACTTTATCTCATTAAGTTAAAAATATGATTTTAAAATTCGTCGTAAGTTGAAGACTAGGTCTTTGAACCGAAATTGCTTTACCCGAGGGAGGGACGAGAACTTTTATTATCATTATTTTTAATCTTATTGATTTAAAGTATGCCAAAAACATTAAAAAACCCAAAAATCTTAGCTTTTAAAACAATCGCTACAAAAAGACAAATTTTAAAATTTTGTCGAGGGACGGACTAGGACATCTATCCGAAACGACCTCGTCCTAAATAACAAGGGAAACAAAATTTTAAAATTAAATACTTGATTGTTTTATAAGTTAAAGATTAGATAAAAAAAAAAAAAAAAAAAAAAAAAAAAAAAAAAAAAGGGTAACTCCGCGACTCGCGGAGTTTTCAGTAAAAACCTCCGCGACTCGCGGAGGGACAAAATTACAGAAAAAAAAATAAAACTAGCTGCTCGAACTGATCACTCTCACACACACATAAACACCCAAATACAGCTCGAACAGAACCCGAAAACCCACGAAAATCATCCCAAAAACTCGATTTTTCACCGTTAATCTTCAAATTTTTCACTACAATCATGTTAAGGAGGATCTTATCTAAGAATTACTCAAGAAAACAGGTACAATTACACCCCAAATCACCTTTAAATCCGAATTTTAGTGTGTTCTTGAGCATATTTTCATAATTTGAATTTTGTTAATTTTTAGTGTAATTAGTGTTAAATTGTTAGTATATTATGCATGTATAACCTAGATTGATGCTTGTTAACATGATTTGAAGCCAAAAACTTCAAAATCTTTAGAATCTAGGGTTTGTGTTCTTGAGCAATTTGGGGCTTTTTGATATAAACAGGTTATGGCCGATTTTTGTCATGAATTGTTGCTAAATTGAGTAGTGTAACATGTCTAGGTAGTTAAAAGATCCAAACTTTGAGCCTAAACATGATTTTGAGAATTAAAGTGGACTTTTTCAAGTCCAAAATTCATGAACTTGATTTTTGAAAGATAATGCCATTTGAGACTTGTTTATTTGCTAGTAATGATTATTTTGACATGTTATTTGAGTTGAATGCTTATGAACTTGGCGAAAATTTTCGTATATGCTTATTTGAAAAAGTGTAGATTTGATAAAAATGTGGAAATAAGCTTAAGTTTGATATAAATTAATAATGTCATTGTAATTATTTTAATTGATGATTTTGCTGACACTAATGCATATTTGGATGCACAAAATTTGTGTTTGATGTGTTTTGCAGAATGAAAGGGGTGAATCTTCATCCCAAGCCCGTCATGCTCCTGCTGAGAACTTGGAACAACAGGAGGTAGATAACTACTACAAGCAGGATGTACCTCATCCAGTCATGACCTTTTCAGATATGCACTTGGAACAGTTGCACCCGAACCTGCGATTTGACAGACTTTGGATAGATTATCCAAAATATCAACGGGGTTTGCATACTCTTCATTCCAAGGTTGTTGAGGTACCGAGGGTCATAGAATGGGGACCCTTGGAAGCTGTAGAATTGGCCGGGCCAATTAGGGAATTACTGGTACAGAGGTATGGTAATTCTTCTTTTAATGACTGGATATGTTTATTCACCATACGCAGACCTGTATATAAAGTATGGTGTGAAGAGTTGTTATGTAGTATAGAGTTGAATGATCGGGTAGCTAGTTTAACCGATCGTTCTTTTATTAGATTTTTGTTAGGCGGTTCGATGCGCCACATGTCTTTACTAGACATGGCTCAGGCTTTACGTATATATACGCCTGAGGAGTTAGCGTCTGCCGATTGTAGAGGATTGATACTAAACGGTAGGAAAATAGATGAAAATTTTGATACACACGGTGTGTGGAGTCAAATGACAAGCCACCACCGTTTCAAAGGGGGAAACTACTCTTATTTGGATATAGATAGAGCCGAATTAAGAGTAATACATAGGTTTTTAGCTAATTCGATTACACAAAGGGGTAAAAACAAAGAAAAGGTAAATGAACAAGATTTGTTTTACCATATGTGTATTCGAGACCCACACAGCGCTGTAAGTATACCATATTGTGTGGGTTATTATTTATCAGCTATGGTTCGAGGGATGCGTCCACATAGCATAATAGGAGGTGGTATTTTTATTACTTTGATTGGTGAATATCTCGGTGTGGATATAAGTCGGGGGGGATTATTAGTAGAAGAGCCGGAACCCCGCGACACTATAGGTTTAAATGTGTACCATGGTGCGAAAGTTTTGAAGCGGCGAAACAACGCCGCAGTACGATACAATGGTAGACATCCACAGGTAGAGAGAAACCAGGAACAAGGTAATGTAGGAGGGGGGCAAGAAATACATAGGTTTATAGCTTCTCAGGAATACGAAAATGCTAGACAGAGAGCATTTGAAGATTGGCAAGTTCATCAGAACCAGATCATAGCGCATTGCCAACACATAGGTAGAAACTATATTCCTACACCGAAACCCGTCTTCCCTCCTTGGTCGATAGAGATGCAGCCACCATATCCTACGTATGACCCTGCCGAAGCATTCTATAGCACTTATGGTTATGCGTGGAACCCCTATTGGTACCAATATCATCCTTAGTTTTTTTTTATTTTTATTTTTATTTTGTAATTTGTAATTATTGATATATTTAATATTTTTGTTAATATTGTAATCATTTTTATAATTTCTAACTTTTATTCTTAGATTTTAATAATTTTTGAATGTGGGGTAATAAACCAAACTTCAAAAATATGTATATATGTTTGCAGTTTATCTTATGTACACAACAGGGTAAAACAACGCATTTTCAAAGACTGGCATTAAGTTCAGCAAAAGCAAGTAATTTTGACGACAATGATGCAAAATGTATGTGAAATAACAACAAGACGGAATGAACAAATGACGTGCACCATTTATCATTCAGCAAACAAACGCCAATATATTTGGAAACTTTGGTAAAAATTTAATCATTTTCACACTAATCACCCTCAATAATTTAAATTGTTACTGATTTCTTGCAAATGAGGGCATTGCAAGATCTTAAGTGTGGGAAGGGATTAAATTCTTTCGGATTTTAAAATTTTTATATTAAACACTTGGTTACCATTAAAATACTAGTAAAGCAGTAGTTGTATTAGAATCTAGTGCTCTCTGATAAAAAAGAACAGCCCTAGTCTTATATACTGACTACCCAATTCTAGTAAAAGATTTCAAAATTTTCAATTAAATGAATTCAAAATCATGTTTATACATATTTATGAACGATAAAACTAGGTTTTAACACCGAAATTATTGTTACCTCAAAAAGGACATAAATTGAGAAACAAACTAAAACGTCAAAATTCATTTAAAATGGAATAGAGGACGATAAAAAGAAAAATAAAAAGCCAAGTGTGGGAAAATTTACCAAGTTATTTTAAACATATGTCACATATATTTGTAACAAATAACTGAAAATACTTTTGCTTTGAACTAAACTAAACTGTTTTACCCGATGAAAGAAAAGAAGAGATGGATCTACACGATGAATCAATTCCATCATTAAAAGGAAGTAAAGTCTTCCGAAAAAGACACGCGCTTCTTGATTTAGGTCATGAAGTTGTCGTTCAGACCAGCTGTAGGTTGACGAAAAATCTAGAAAAGTCATCACTAAAATCAGCAGGAAATCCACGGACCTCAGCATTAAACAGGGTCGCCAAGTGGTCAGATTTATCCCAACCATGAGAAGGATTTATCTCGTACAATGGGGGGGCACCGTGCAAATTAGCTGGATAAGACTAATGAATCAGATCCCCAGAAAGGATAATCTCCTTAAAGATCAAAAATCAGCTTTTAAGCCTGATATTACTCAATCCTTGAGATTGACCTTAAAGATTGAGAATTACAAACTCATGGAATTCAATGATATCTAAACTCGAGCTTAAACGAGAAAATATTTTGATCAAAATTACAAACCGATTTGTTTTCTGAAAACCCTATTTTCAATGCATTCATTACCATTGAACGTAAAATCCTAGGAATTCACCTGGAATTCATTAGGTCACCTGAACTAAATCGGGTGTCAACCGTAAGAACGGTGGTTGCATAGCATGGTCAAAGACAGGACCTTGTGCCAGACCGACAAATTATAAGGGTGAGCTTTACTATTGCTCCTACCAAGGATAGTAATTGCGTCCGACACGTTATAGACCATAATCAAAAGCATGTCACGGGACATTGCCTTAACAGTTGCTTGTTCAACGCTTTCCTTTACAACCGGACGGTAGTTTACCGAAAGGTAATATACGGAACAAGTAAACTGGACGTGTTGCTTTCCAAATACAAGGTTAGCAAGTGGGTGACACAAAACCGCAAGTTTTGAGCTAAAATTTTCAAATCTGAAACCCACCAAACCCACAAAAATATTTTGCAAACACCGGTAAAGGGTTATTCCGGAAAACTTATCTAGGGTAAAAACTAGATTTAATTTTCAAAAGATCAAATGTTTTCATAAAGATCCAATTTCCTTAATGGATCTAAATTTTTATAGTCATGTGGGACTGTAAACCATATCGTTACTACCATTGTTTATACCGCCGTATAGAAATCACTGATGTACAAAGTGTGAAGAATAAAAAAGTGATTCTAGTATTTCAAAGACAATATTGCTTGAGGACAAGCAACGCTCAAGTGTGGGAATATTTGATAATGCTAAAAACGAACATATATTTCATAGCATTATTCCTCAAGAAAGACAAGCTTTTAGTTGCAATTGTTCTATTTACAAGTGATATTCGTTTAAATAATAAAAGGTGAAGACAAAAGACAGATTCGACGATTTGAAGACGCAAACGACCAAAAAGCTCAAAAGAACAAAAGACAATCAAAAAGGTTCCAATTATTGATAAGAAACGTCTCAAAATCACAAGAGTACAAGATTCAAAACGCAAAGTACAAGATATTAAATTGTACGCGAGGACGTTCGAAAATCCGGAACCGGGACTAGAGTCAACTCTTAACGCTCGACGCAACGGACTAAAAATTACAAGTTAACTATGTATATAAATATAATATAATATATAATTAATTATATTAATTATATATTTATTATATATATATATTAAAAACTGTCGGCAGCCAGAAACTCCAAGGGTGTGAATTGAAAATACCTCTCCGCGACTCGCGGAGTTTGAAGGGCTTTTTGCCGCGAGTCGCGGAGCCCCAAAAATCAAATCTGGCTATAAAGCCAACCGAATTCTGATCGAATTTATCATCTTATTTTCTCAATCTCTCTCAATATATACGTAATATATTTATATTTATAATTTATATTTTAATTTTAATTATAATTCTAATAATAAGGTTATGTTAGCGAATGTTGTAAGGGTGTAAGTCGAAATTCTGTCCGTGTAACGCTACGCTATTTTTAATCATTGTAAGTTATGTTCAACCTTTTTATATTAATGTCTCGTAGCTAAGTTATTATTATGCTTATTTAAAACGAAGTAATCATGATGTTGGGCTAATTACTAAAATTGGGTAATTGGGCTTTGTACCATAATTGGGGTTTGGATAAAAGAACGACACTTGTGGAAACTAGGCTATGGGCTATTAATGGGCTTTATATTTGTTTAACTAAATGAAAGTTTGTTAATGTTAATATAAAGATTTACAATTGGGCGTCCCTATAAATTACCATATACACTCGATCGGACACGATGGGCGGGGTATTTATATGTACGAATAATCGTTCATTTAACCGGACACGGGAATGGATTAATAGCCACTAGAATAATTAAAACAGGGGTGAAATTACATTCAAGGGTAATTGGTGTAATTGTTAACAAAGTAGTAAAACCTTGGTTTACACGCAGTCGATAACCTGGTGTATTCATTAAACAAAGTATTAAAACCTTGTTACAATTCGAATCCCCAATTAGTTGGAATATTTATCTTCGGGTATAATAATAATTTGACAAGGACACTTGCAATTTATATTTATGACTGATGGACTGTTATGGACAAAAACCAGACGGACATATTGAATAATCCAGGACAAAGGACAATTAACCCATGGGCATAAAACTAAAATCAACACGTCAAACATCATGATTACGGAAGTTTAAATAAGCATAATTCTTTTATTTCATATTTAATTTCCTTTATTTTATATTTAATTGCACTTCTAATTATCGCACTTTTATTCATTGTTATTTTATTTTATCGCACTTTTAATTATCGTACTTTTTAATTATCGCAATTTAATTTTATCGCATTTTTATTATTCGCAATTTCATTATCGTTATTTACTTTACGCTTTAATTTAAAGTCTTGTATTTATTTTATATTTTACATTAGGTTTTAACTGCGACTAAAGTTTTAAAATCGACAAACCGGTCATTAAACGGTAAAAACCCCCCTTTATAATAATAATATTACCTATATATATATTTGTATTTTTATAAAAGTTAACTAATATAGCGTTGAGCTTTGTTTAAAGATTTCCCTGTGGAACGAACCGGACTTACTAAAAACTACACTACTGTACGATTAGGTACACTGCCTATAAGTGTTGTAGCAAGGTTTAAGTATATCCATTCTATAAATAAATAAATATCTTGTGTAAAATTGTATCGTATTTAATAGTATTTCCTGCTAAAATTTAATAGTATTATATACCCCTCTGCTTTGACATCAATGGGCAGTAAAAAAATATATTAAATATTGTTTGCGAAATATTTTAAGAAACACTTCTTTATTTTTAGAGTTTATCATGATGCATTTGAAGGTATTTCGTATGCCCGAGAGACATATTAAATTAATGTGGCTGACGTGTTATGATCCAAGTCGGGTCATACCCAATAACAAACTTACCGACACCTTATTTGTATTTGATTTTAACGATTGGTTCATTGATCAAATACGCGACACTTGAACTTTAAGAAAAATGGTTTTCTTAAATATTATTTGATGTGTATTATATAAATTATGGAATAATTTATATATTATGGATTTAATTATTTATAGGTTAAATAATTAATTTATTTATGTTACATTTTATATATAAATTGGTTTTATATAATAAAATGTATATAATAATATGGAAGTTTTATAAAACTAGTTTTATAAAATTTAAATTTTATAAAAACTATTCTTTATAAAATATAATGGGAGTGACATGGGAGTTAGAGCACACATGCTAAGATCCCTTTTCTTGGTCAATTACAAGGGCCATACTTCTATAACATGCAAGACTTGAATTATTCCAAGGACACTCTTGCACATACACATCAAAAATAAAGAAAAAAACTGCACAAAACCCTTGTGGCTGCTGCTGAATGCCGTAGCATTTGAGGGGTCAAAGAGGGTTCAAGTTTTGATCTTTGCAAGCTAAATTCAAGTGTTAGTAAATCCTAACCAAAGTACAAGGTGTTGGTGACAAGTTTGGGGTATAACTACTTGAGGTTTCATACTTTTGGAGCTCCATTCATCATCATCATCTTCATCACTCATCAACAAGCTTGGAGTAGGTATAAACTCTTTTCTTGCTTGTAGTTTGTAAGTATGTTTCACAACTTGATCCTAATTGGGATTTAACTTTAAATGGTTAAAGTTTAACATGTTCTAAAATGGTAATTACATGCTTCCGCCTTATCTTATTTACTAAATGGTTTTAGAAATAATGGAACTTGTTAAATCCCAACAATGGTATCTAGAGCCGAAGTTGTTGAAATATGCTTCGAGATGATTATTAAACCCACTATAATTTTGCATTCTATGAACATGCATGAAGTAGAATGTAAAATTTTCGGTTTTGGGTGGTTGTCATTTTGGCCAAAATCACTTGTGATTCTGCATTCTGTACTGCCAATCACTTGTGATTTTGTACTGCCAATCACTTGTGATTCTGTACTGCCAATCACTTGTGATTCTGTGTTGCCGATCACTTGTGATTCTGTATTGCCAATCACTTGTGATTCTGTGTTGCAGATCACTTGTGATTCTGTGTTTCCAATCACTTGTGATTCTGTATTGCCTATCACTTATGTTGATGATGTTCACAATCTAAGCCTTGACCTTGTGTTTGGTTGCATGCATGGTTGATTGATATTTATTCAATTGGTTTGTAATAATATTTATTCATTTGACATGTAATAATTCATTTGGTTATGTAATTTATTTTATATTTGGTATGTAAAATAGATTAGGTTGTAATTTCATTTTTTTAGACAAAATGTATTAGGATATATTTTGTAAAATGATGAAGAATGATGAAGACTTGAAGAACACATGAAGAAGCATTTGGATGCAAGGTTAAGTGGGAGATTTGAAATCTCCTACTTTGTGTTATAACCCCTTATCCGGTGGCATTTGTTTTCGGCTAAACAAATGTCTACCAAAATGGCTTGATTGTGAACATTTTTGTTTTGCATGCATGGTTGTTTATTGTATGATTGTGGATTGTATGGTTGTATGCTACAAGTTAATCACACAAGTTAACAACAAGCAAAATGGCAATTTAATTGGTTAAATTATACATTAATTAACGACATGCAAAACGTCAATTTAAATGGTTAAATTAAAAATGGCTAAAAGGACATTAATAAACGGTTATTAAGATCATGATTAGGATCATATATATAAAATGGTTTATAGACATGAAATTGGCTTTTCATAATGAACTATACACCAAATGCATGTTGGTGTATGGCAAATGTTTTCTTAAACTAGAATTTATGAAAACTTAAAATCCCTTAACTAAAACAAGGTAAACAAGTTAAACGCCATCCTTTTGTGGAAACACTTAGACATATTAGGAATCTCTTGATGGGATAAAGGTCACCTAACCGTCATGAGTGAACTAATATGAATAAGGTACACTTCGCATACATGTGGGATAAAGGTCACCTAACCACTTGTATGTTAAGTCTACATGTTTACACAAGTAGGACGACTTGATTTAGGAATCATGAACTTAGGGTCACCGAAGCATGAGGAACAAATAGGCGTTGATGGGATAAATATGCCATGCAAAAGGATTGCATGATCCCATAACTTAGAAGTTGCAAAAGGATTGCAATTGTCACATAAATGACTACCTAGCTAAATCAAATAACGGGATAAAGGTCACCTAACCGAAATTTGATTTACCGTTGGGTTCTAAGATTTAATAAAACAATTAAAAATAAAAGGGTATTGTTTATTAAATTTAAAATCGATACTTAAAAGGACTTTGTTAAATTTTGTAGATGGCCGCAATTAACAACAACATGCAAAATGCACCACTTAACCTAAACAACCTATCATTAAGGTCTCTCCTCGAGAAAGACAAACTCAACCATACGAACTTTATGGATTGGTTCCGTAATCTTAGGATTGTCCTCAAACTTGAGGACAAAGCGTATGTGTTGGAGGACCCTATTCCCGACCAACCGGATGAGGAAGATATAGAGGGCATGGCTTATTATGACAAGTATTGCGCCGATTCGGTGCAAGTCGCTTGTCTAATGCTTGGGACTATGATACCCGAACTCCAAAAGGATTTCGAACATCATAGTGCATATGACATGATTACGCAATTGAAGGAGATGTTCCTTCAACAAGCACGTGTCGAGCGCTTCGAAACGGTTCGAGCGCTACATGCATGTCGTATGGATGACACCCAATCCGTCTCCTCTTATGTCCTCAAAATGAAGAGCCTTATTGATCGTGCTAACCGTCTTAACCTAAACATATCAAATGAGTTAGCCACCGATCTTATCCTTAATTCCCTATCAAAAAGGTTTGATCAATTTGTAATTAATTACAATATGAATGGGATGGATAAGAGCATAGGTGAGCTTCACGGTATGCTTAGAACGGCGGAAACTAGCATGGGTAAAAGGGCTTTACCCGTGTTAGCAATCGATCAAGGTGGGTCCAAAGGTAACACCTCTAAGCCAAAGGTGGCTAAGAGAAAAGGACCCGCCTATCAAGGCAAAGGGAAGGGGAAGATGGTTACCCCAACCATCAACAAGGCCAAGAAGCAAAAGGTCACCGAGAAGGCAAACCCCAAGGAAGACCCATGTTTCGGTTGTGGTGAGATGGGTCATTGGAAACGAAACTGTCCGGTCTACCTTAAGGAGTTGAAGGACAAGAGGGATGCAGGGCAAACCTCAGGTAATATATATATGGTATATATAGAGCTAAGTATTACTTCTTCTAATACATGGGTATTAGACACTGGATGTGGAACTCATATTTGCAATTCTTTGCAGGGGTTCAAAAGAAGTGATCATAAGGCGGGAACATCAAGTCTCTATATGGGCAATGGTGCAAAGGTGCATGTTAAAGCTCAAGGAGATTTTATTTTGAAGCTTCCAAGCAGATTGGAACTTATTTTAGAAAATGTTTTGTATGCTCCGGATTTGTGTAGAAACATTATTTCTATTTCTCGCTTAAAACAATGTGGTTACGTTGTTAATTTTATTGATGATGATATTCATGTTTCTAAAGATAATGTATTCTATTTCAAGGCTTCGCCTTCAAATGGAATTTATGAATTGGTTCATGATGACACATCATCTAGTAGCTCAATGTACCATACAAGCACCAAGAAACTCAAAAGGGATTTGAGTGATTCCTACTTATGGCATTGTCGCCTTGGTCACATAAACAAGAGCCGAATACATACACTTCAAAAGAATGGACTTTTGAAATCAAATGAAATGGATTCGTTTGAAGTATGTGAATCTTGTTTACAAGGCAAGATGACTAAAGCACCTTTCAAAGGGACCTATGAAAGGGCTATAGATTTATTGGGATTAATACATTCGGATGTATGTGGACCCTTTAAACCCATGACTAGGAAAGGTGAAAGATACTTTGTTACTTTCATTGATGACTTTAGTCGTTTCGGATATGTCTACTTATTAAGACACAAGGACGAAACGTTTGAAGCATTCAAAGAATATCAAAACGAAGTACAAAATCAACTCAATAAGACAATTAAGGTACTACGTACCGATAGAGGAGGTGAATACCTAAGCGATGCCTTCCAAGTTCATCTTAGGAGTTGTGGGATTATCTCACAACTTACTCCACCCGGAACACCCCAACTTAATGGAGTTTCCGAAAGGAGGAACCGAACCCTAATGGATATGGTTCGATCTATGATGGCAAGAAGCTCGTTGCCTCTATCATTTTGGGGTTATTGTCTAAGCTCCGCGGCTCGTATTTTAAATATGGCCCCAACCAAGAAGGTGGAACGAACTCCTCATGAGATGTGGTTTGGAAACCCTCCTTCTCTTTCATACTTGAAAGTATGGGGATGTGAAGCTTATCCTAAGCGTTATGTAGCAAATAAGCTACGTGCTCGATCCACAAAGTGTATCTTCATAGGATATCCCAAAGATGACATGGGATATTACTTCTATGATCCATCCGAGCAAACCGTATTTGTTGCTCGGAAAGCGGAATTCCTTGAAACCAAGTTCCTTATGGAAGGTGATGGTGAAAGGAAGATAGATCTTGTAGAGGTACAAGATCAAGCCGATGATACACAATTGGTTGGCACTAGTACTCAACATGAGGATGTTGAAAATGATCAAGTGGATGATCAATGTACACAAGACGTTCGAAGATCTAGTAGGATTAGTAATCCTCCCGAGAGATATGGGTTTCTCGTGGAAGGTTGCTATACGGTTGATTTGGATGAACCGACAAACTACAAAGATGCTTTATCAAGAATTGATAAAGATAAATGGCAGGAAGCCATGAACGCCGAGATGCAATCCATGTATGAAAACCAAGTTTGAGAACTTGTTGTGCAACCTCCTAGCTCCAAGCTAGTTGATTGCAAATGGCTTTTCAAGAAGAAAACCGACATACATGGAAACTTGGATACATACAAAGCTAGACTTGTAGCAAAAGGTTTCACTCAAACTCAAGGGGTTGATTATGATGAAACTTTCTCGCCAGTGGCAATGCTAAAGTCTATTAGGATATTATTTGCCATTGCTGCTCACTATGACTATGAAATATGGCAAATGGATGTCAAAACCGCTTTCCTAAATGGATATCTTGAGGAAGATGTCTATATGGTACAGCCCGAAGGTTTTGTTGATCCGAAAAATCCTAAAAAGGTATGCAAGTTGAAGAAATCAATCTACGGATTGAAACAAGCATCTAGAATGTGGAATCATCGCTTTAATGAAGAGGCAAATAAATTTGGCTTCATTAAAAATGGTGATGAAGCTTGTGTGTACAAGAAGGCTAGTGGGAGCTCTATAATATTCCTTGTGCTATATGTGGATGATATATTATTATTTGGGAATGATATTACCACAATGCAAGGAGTCAAAACTTGGCTAAAGAGTTGCTTCTCCATTAAGGATCTTGGAGACGCACAATACATATTGGGGATAGGGATCTATAGGAATAGATCCAAGAGATTGATAGGTTTAAGTCAAAGTACATACATTGATAAAATCTTGAAAAGGTTCAAGATGGAAAACTCTAAGAAAGGTTTGGTACCTATTCAAAGAGGAACCGTTCTCAATTCATCTCAGTGTCCTACCACGAAAGATGAACAAGAGAGAATGAAGAAAGTCCCATACGCATCTGCTATTGGGTCTATCATGTATGCGATGATATGTACTAGACCGGATGTGTCATGCGCTCTAAGCTTGACAAGTAGATACCAGAATAACCCAGGAAACAGTCATTGGATTGCTGTTAAAAGTATATTGAAATACCTTAGGAGAACTAAGGATATGTTTCTAATATATGGGTCTGGTGAGGAGGAACTCGCCGTAAAAGGTTACGTGGACGCGAGTTTCCAAACTGATCGAGATGACTCTCGATCACAATCCAGTTATGTCTTCATGTTAAATGGTGGTGCGGTCTCTTGGAAGAGTTCGAAACAGGAGGTTGTTGCGTTATCCACTACAGAGTCGGAGTACATTGCCGCCTCACTGGCAGCTCAGGAAGCTGCATGGATGAAGAAATTTATCGACGACTTAGGAGTGGTCCCTTCCATTCAGGACCCTCTTGAGATCTTTTGTGACAACGAGGGTGCGATTGCTCAAATCAAGGAACCTCGTGCTCATCAAAAGACTCGTCACATTGAGCGGAGATTCAACTACATCAGGGATGAGGTTGAAAAGGGAAAGATATGTATTCACAAAGTTCACACAGATCATAATGTTGCGGATCCACTCACGAAGCTTTTACATGGGCCAAAACATGAGGGACATGTTTGTGCGTTAGGGCTTCGATATTCTAGTGATTGGAATTGATCTACTTTATGTATTGTAACGGAACGAATTAGTTCAAACTCATTAATATAATTATGGTATTAATTTAATTATGAGTCATGTTCCAATTTTGCATATTTTATCCATGAATAAACTATTATTCTAAATTCCGTAGTCGATCACATTTGTGGGAACAAGTGTGAGGTTTAGACTATTATGAACTCGGATTGGTATACATTCATAGGTTGAATGTGGGGCAAGGTTGCAACCAAGGTCCATAGATATTTGTGGGAAACAAATATTGGAAGACCCGCTCTCAAGAATTACTGTATAGAGCCTTTGTGGTTGATCACATGTAATCTTGAGTAAAGGCGAATATCATTGTATCCTCTGACCTGAGATACATATTGGGTTCGGATATTCACCAAGTACTGTGCCTTGATTCTTTCCTTCGCTATTCTGAAACATGGTAGTACATAAGGAAGAACTCAGGTATATTACAAAGTGTATATCTAGGACGTATGTAGTCAAGATGGAATTTGTCCCTCTTATTCGTTGAGAGTCAGATGTCTAAGGCCTGAAAAGTTAAATCTATAAGAGAGTGATCACTCTGTATCTCTTGGATTTAACATGACGTCTAGGACGAAAGGAAATAATGAAAGATTCACCTAATCATATTCGAGATGGGAACTCGAAAGGGATGATGTTATTGAATGGCACAAAGTCATAACATATTAGGGGTGATGGACGGTGTGTTAGGCTGTATCCATCACTTGCATTAATTTCTTATGTTTCTCGTGCAAGTGGGAGATTGAAGGTATTTCGTATGCCCGAGAGACATATTAAATTAACGTGGCTGACGTGTTATGATCCAAGTCGGGTCATACCCAATAACAAACTTACCGACACCTTATTTGTATTTGATTTTAACGATTGGTTCATTGATCAAATACGCGACACTTGAACTTTAAGAAAAATGGTTTTCTTAAATATTATTTGATGTGTATTATATAAATTATGGAATAATTTATATATTATGGATTTAATTATTTATAGGTTAAATAATTAATTTATTTATGTTACATTTTATATATAAATTGGTTTTATATAATAAAATGTATATAATAATATGGAAGTTTTATAAAACTAGTTTTATAAAATTTAAATTTTATAAAAACTATTCTTTATAAAATATAATGGGAGTGACATGGGAGTTAGAGCACACATGATAAGATCCCTTTTCTTGGTCAATTACAAGGGCCATACTTCTATAACATGCAAGACTTGAATTATTCCAAGGACATTCTTGCACATACACATCAAAAATAAAGAAAAAAACTGCACAAAACCCTTGTGGCTGCTGCTGAATGCCGTAGCATTTGAGGGGTCAAAGAGGGTTCAAGTTTTGATCTTTGCAAGCTAAATTCAAGTGTTAGTAAATCCTAACCAAAGTACAAGGTGTTGGTGACAAGTTTGGGGTATAACTACTTGAGGTTTCATACTTTTGGAGCTCCATTCATCATCATCATCTTCATCACTCATCAACAAGCTTGGAGTAGGTATAAACTCTTTTCTTGCTTGTAGTTTGTAAGTATGTTTCACAACTTGATCCTAATTGGGATTTAACTTTAAATGGTTAAAGTTTAACATGTTCTAAAATGGTAATTACATGCTTCCGCCTTATCTTATTTACTAAATGGTTTTAGAAATAATGGAACTTGTTAAATCCCAAAAGCATTGGCTTCACGAAAATGTATCATAATGAACTGGGGAGACCTTGATCATATACATAGCATTGTATATGTATATTTTATTTGCCAAAAGCCAAGAGCAGAGTTATGTCGATTATAATACAAAGTCATGAAGTATCCACTGAAAATAAGCATAGCAGCTGTATTTTCGCACTAATCGAGGACTGCGGTTCAATCCGCTGAGTTTTCGCGGAAGGATTAGCAATCCACGGATCGCGGTTATCTCGAACACTCTAAATAGAGAGCTTGGCCTCTCATTTATAGGTTGTTGATTCTCTGCCATTTTGCCTAAGCCTTTGTAATTTCCACTTGTGATCTTGCCCAAGGGATTTTTACACCGCGCAAAGGTGAATTAAGCTAATTAACAATCAAGACCGGGTCGGGGTGGTTGATCACTTGATAGTTAAAGTGAAAGACGATCATCGGGGCCTAAAATAATCATCAAACATTCCATCCTGCATTACATTCTTATTGCACTCAATCCGTAATTAAGTAACATCGCTAATTATGGATTGATCACTAAAGATAGATCTATTGGGCCTAACGAACCCCATCCAAAGTACCGGATGCTTTAGTACTTCGAATTCGTTTTTATCATGTCCGAAGGATTTCCCAGAATGATAGGGGATATTCTTATATGCATCTTGTTAATGTCGGTTACCAGGTGTGCACCATATGAATGAATTTTATCTCTATGTATGGGATGTATATTGAAATATGAAATCTTGTGATCTATTATTATGATTTGATAATATATAGGATAAACCTATAACTCACCAACATTTTTGTTGACGTTTTAAGCATGTTTATTCTCAGGTGATTATTAAGAGCTTCCGCTGTTGCATACTAAAATAAGGACAAGATTTGGAGTCCATGCTTGTATGATATTATGTAAAAACTGCATTCAAGAAATTTATTTTTGATGTAATATGTTCTTATTGTAAACCATTATGTAATGGTCGTGTGTAAACGGTATATTTTAGATTATCATTATTTGATAATCTACGTAATGCTTTTTAAACCTTTATCGATAAAATAAAGGTTATGGTTGTTTTAAAAATGAATGCAGTCTTTGAAAAACGTCTCATATAGAGGTCAAAACCTCGCGACGAAATCAATTAATATGGAACGTTTATAATCAATATGAACGGGACATTTCACCACACACTCGGTTCATAAGGTCCATGAACACAGCTGGTGCGTTAGTCAATCCAAACGGCATAACCATAAACTCGTAATGACCATAACGCGTCCTAAAAGCAGTTTTTAGAATATCATCTTCCTTTACTCGCATTTGATGATATCCAGAACGTAAATCGATTTTCGAATAAACCGACGAGCCTTGTAGTTGATCAAATAAGTCATCAATTCTCGGCAGTGGATAACGGTTTTTGATGGTAAGTTTATTCAACTCTCTGTAGTCAATACACAACCTAAATGTACCATCCTTCTTCTTGACAAACACAACATGAGCTCCTCATGGTGATGTGCTTGGTCGAATGAAACCACGTTCTAATACTTCTTGCAGTTGGCTTTGCAGTTCTTTCATCTCACTGGGTGCGAGTCTGTACGTTGCTATTGGTGCAGTTCCTGGTACAAGCTCCCGGTAATTCTTTCAGAAATACATCGGGAAATTCTTTTACGACGGGAACATCATTGATGCTCTTTTCTTCAGTTTGTACTATGAAGACCCGTCCTAATCATTGATTACATCGCGAGGTATTACCTCTATATGATACATTTTACAAACATTGCATTAAATTTTTGAAGATACAATCTTTCATTTCATCAAAAGTTGACGGCATGCATACCATTTCATAATATATCTAACTATAATTGACTTAATAATAATTCTGATGAACTTGACGACTCGAATGCAACGTCTTTTGAAATATGACATGAATGACTCCAAGTAATATCTCTAAAATGAGCAAATGCACAGCGGAAGATTTCTTTCGTACCTGAGAATAAACATGCTTTCAAGTGTCAACCAAAAGGTTGGTGAGTTCATTAGTTTATCATAAATAATTATTTTATAACTTTAATAGACCACAAGATTTCATATTTCCATTTCTCATAAACATACGTCCCATGCATAGAGACAAAAATATCATTCATATGGATTGAACACCTGGTAATCGACATTAACAATATGTATATAAGAATATCCCCATCATTCCGGGATCCTCCTTCGGACATGATATAAATTTCGAAGTACTAAAGCATCCGGTACTTTGGATGGTGCTTGTTGGGCCCGATAGATCTACCTTTAGAGTTCGCGTCAATTAGGGTGTCTGTTTCCTAATTCTTAGATTACCAGACTTAATAAAAAGAGGCATATTCGATTTCGATAATTCAACCATAGAATGTAGTTTCACGTACTTGTGTCTATTTCGTAAAACAGTTATGAAAACAGCGCATGTATTCTCAGTCCCAAAAACATATATTGCAAAAGCATTTAAAAAGGGATTAATGAAACTCACGCATATAAATATTGTAAAACAGTTAATAAAGCATTTGCATGTATTCTCAGCCCAAAAATGTAATGAGTAAAAAGGGAACACATGAAACTCACCTAATGTATTTTGTAGTAAAAATACATATGACTATATTGAACAACTGAACAATGCAGGGTTGGCATCGGATTCACGAACCTATATCAATTATATATATTAAAACATATAATCGTGATCGAGCAAGTTTATATATTTTTAGTGTTGTAAATGTTATCTTAATAAATTATGTGTTTCATTAATAACTTAGTTATCTCTATTTATTTTATATACTTTAGATAATTAATTAAAAAAATACCAATGTAGTTATGTAATATATTTTTCTTATATATATAGATTATTTATTTAGAAAATTAATAGTAATAATCTTATTAGTTATAATGACAATAAAAAATTTTGATAATAATAATAGCTGTTTTGTTTGTGGTAATAATAATACTGTAATAATAATAACAATAAAACTAATAATACTTGAAACTACCTTTAAAAGCTTTTTCCCTAAAAAGAATGCTTCAGACAGGGCTCGAACCTAAGACCTCTCGTTAACCCGACACATCACCCAACCATTCTTCCAATCATTTCTTTCTGTTTTAATTCGGCCCTATATTTCTTTAACCCGTTGTCTCCTCAAGTCTAAAAGCAATTTAAGGGCCCAACAAACACTTGGATCATTGTAGCCCAATAATTAAATAATGGCCCAAGCTTTCAACATAACCCACACAACTTCTAATCCTAAAAAAAATGTTGTTGCCTAGATTCGAACCCACGACCTCTCGTTCCACAAATACAGCTCCAACCGTTGAACCATTATTTATTTCAGGTATTAAGTTGCGTTCTTATGTATTTAAACTATACAAACTATTATCAATTTCCTCATGAATTCCTCACCTCTTCTCATCATCGTCTTCTCTATATATTATTATCATTAAAGCATTAAATCATAACCATCTTCATAAATACTATCATCATTCTTATAGACTATCAACTCAACATTTTCATGATCCATTTTCATTATCTTAATTTCTCATCGCGTTCATCAACTTCTTAACATCATCATCATTATGACATAACTCTAATCATATTCGTATATCATATTCATAATCATTTTTATAAACTTATTAATCATAATCATTAACTTAATAATGTAACCATATCATAATTAATAATCATGAATATAATTTCAAGTCTTATACCTAATATGATGGTGTAGGTGTTGGTCTCGGCTCCAAACAGTACCAGAAATGAAAATATCAACAGGTACGATTTTTGGGTGGTCCTCGAACAAAAAGCGGCAACAACACGATGGTTTTCAGTGGTAGTCATTATCTAAACTAGAAACAGCGACGGACATCAGCATCTTCATCATTTTTCCACTATATCATCATCATCATCATCATTAATAATAGGAATGAACGAAAACAGCGAGTTGTGGTGGTTTACAGTTATAAAACAGAGAAATAGAAGTATTCAGCAGTGTAGCAGTGGCCTATGGTGGTTTGATGGTGATACGATTTCAAACAGCAGCAGGAAAAGGTACAGCAGTAGTTGAAGCATACGGTGATGGTTTTGGCGATGGAGACAAAGAAACAAGAAAAAATATATATATACTAAGTGTAGTAATAGTCATAATTGATGTCGAGTTTTTGTGGTGACAGAACAGAAGTTGCAGTAATAACAGTAGTCCACGATAATCTTGGTTGGCTAGAAGGTGATGCGAGGTAGTGCGAGGTAACCGGTGGTTTGAGATGACGATTGAGGTAGTGATATGGGTTCCGAAATTGAGCTGCATATGGTTTGGTGTTTGGCTAGAATAGGAGCAATATAGCAAGAATGATTTGGTTATTGTGTGGAGATTGACTTGCAAGTAGTAAAGGTGGTGGTCTTCAAGTATGTTAAATAATGGTGTTAGCTGGAGGTTATCTATATTTATAAATGCATATATCACATACAAATACAGTGACTAAAAGTAATATGATAGATGACATGATATAAAGTATCAATTAGGCAAGGAAAAAGAAACGAAAATTTGTGATAGTTCCTTTTTTAAACATGTACAGCAATGAGTGATGTATATATATAACTAAAAGTAATCTAATAATTAATAATATTAATATAATAATAATTATAATAATATTAAAATTATAAACGTGTAAATTGTTACGGACTGAAATTCGTGCTCCGTTGATAAATCAGTGGCGGATAAAAGTCTTCAGAAAAAAAATTCATATTTTTAAATTAACTATATTTATTTATTTTGGTTATTATGGTATAAAATTCGATCCAAAATTGGTTAAACAAAAATTACATCAACTGTCCTTCTCATTTATGGGTGAAATATAAAAAGTGTTAAAATTAAATAATTAGATCCTAAATGTAATTTTAATAAGCCTATGACTTATATAACCCATTTTCGGATCACCTTTAATTTTAAATTTTCTTAAGTTTAAATTTAACTTGCTTAATATCAATCGAAACATCAAACGAGTATTACAATCATTTAATATTTATTTTTAATATATTTTATTTATATGTAGGGATATATTTTAAATAATAATTATTATAATATCCTATTTTTATTTTATTAATTTTTAATAACAACAACCTATAATACTTCAAGATATATTTCGAATTATTATTTATATATACATACACACATATCTATTTACAATTAATGGTTCATGAATCGTCGAGAGCAGACGAAAGGTAAATGAATTCATGTAAACAATTCCAAAATTTTGAGACTTAACTTTACAGACTTTGCTTATCGTGTCGAAACTATATAAAGATTAAGTTTAAATTTGGTCGGAAATTTTCGGGTCGTCACAGTACCTACCCGTTTAAGAAATTTCGTCCCGAAATTTGAGTGAGGTGGTCATGGCTAACAATAAAAATGTTTTCATGACGAATTTGAGTTGATAAATTGAGTTTTATTACTATTGTATAATACAGATAAAAAAATTTGATTAGGTGAAGCGTATGAATGAAACTGTCACAACAGATTGAGATAGGAAAAGTAAAGATTCGTCTTAACTTTTGACAGAATCAGGGTTGAATTCCGGAATTCAAGGGATTTAAAGAAAATCTTCAAAATCTAAAAGATTTGATTCTTCGGTGAGTAAGGAAATTAAGATCTCTATTATTTAATACGGTGATCTGCCTCGATTACTCTGTCTGCTATTTTCATTATAAATTAAGCTCTTATGTCCCATTATTCTCACCATTCCTATACTTCCTTTCTTAGTTCATACATCCAAAAGATTGTGAAAATGCTTAGTCCAGTTCTAATCCTTGATACTTTCCTAACCTTCATATCTGTCATTCTTCTTTTCAATCTTCCACCAGAAAAATTTGTTTACTTTTACTTTTACCCTGGGGTGATACTATTATTAATTATGTCGTGTCTTTATTTTGATATTCCTATTAATATCCATTCTTTTGTAACCTACGTGTTGTTATTGGGCTTTATATTTTCTCTTATATTTTGGAGCCCTTTGCCTTTTTATTATCCTCCCGACCTCTAGTAAAGCGAGTAACGGTTCAGAATTCGTAAGCATGGAGTTTTGAATGAACTTAATGTTATAAACAAGAAAGAACGTTACCGCACGATTTGATTTGTCAAATTACTTGAATCACTGAAAATAGAACTATCAAGAATATATTTTCTTGATATGTTCAGAAGTTAATTAGAATGAAGAAGTTATGTAACATGGCACCTGATGAAGTTATGGTCTGTGAATCATCAAGTTTTATTAGAAACTCGGCATGACTTACCGTAATATAATCACGTTGATCAAGTGTCATTATATTATACTAATTCATGCATCAATTTCTTTACATTTCTCCAGGATTCATTCATAAATTAAATTTAGATTTTACAGAAGTTTCCAATATAATGAAACACAGGAAAACACGAAGAGGTATATAATTTCGGACGAGAATATTTATGAAAATATCTTCAGAAATATCGAAGATATTTATGATGATATTTTGGAATTTCTAAGTTCGATGGTTGATGAAGAAAGATTTTCCGCAAGATTTTTAACATGAGTACGGAGCAAGATATTCGTTGAAGGTTTCATCGGATCCAGAATTACCTGGATTCTTTGAATATATGGTATGGTCCTTGTATTTATCCTTGGTCTCCTTCATGGTTAGCTCAATCCGTTTTCCAGTTCCAATTTTTCTGAGCTTTTCCAACATACTATTCTTTATCATTAAACTTCCGATGATTAAGGTCGTTTACGGTTGTCTATGGTTTCTGCTGCTTCATTCAGCTTTTTCAACATTCAGAGTATTGATTTGTGACTGAGTGCTTTTTCAGAATTTCAGAATGAGAGATCATAATTCTTAGAGATAAATGTCATACATATAACTGTTGATGTAGATATGCTGTGAGTTTTCAAAGTACTGATTGCTAATTCTCGGTAATTGGTATGGCAGTTCTTGTTACAAGATACAGATTATTATATGATAGGGTTTCAATGAATAAATATAATGATTTGTCAGAGAGATTTATGCCAAGAAGCAACGAGATTGCTGGTACGTCTGCTGGTAATATGGTGGAATATAAAAGAATTCTCCGGTATCAAAAGGGTAATCGTATATATCAGGATTATAGTAAGGCTACTTCGAATGACAAGTCGAAGTTGACTTGCTGGAGCTGTGACAAAATTGGCTACTTTGAAAAGGGATCGCAAAGTTATTTTTGCTAATAAATGTCAAAGGATCTGATGCGGCTACGTGTTAAACTTTTACTCAATTGTCGAGAGTTTCTTAGGTGCATAACTATATGCATAAATTTTTCCTTCCGTAGATGAAGTTCGGTTGGTTCATCCTCTCGATTGAGGTATTTTCAAGAATCATGAAAGGTTTAAACGCAGATTTTAATCATCAAAATACAAATGAGGTTTAAGATGAAATCAAGTGGCAAACTTGAAGAATTGTTTAGTTTCATATGTTATAGTCAATATTTTAATTCATTTTAATTGTCCAATGTTGATAGTCCTCAGTTGATAGTCCAAAGTTAGCAGTGTACAAATAATAATTCATATATAGTTTACTATATAATATTCGAATTAATTAATACGTATCGTGACCCGTGTACATGTCTCAGACTCGATCACAACTCAAACTATATATATTGTTGTAGAATCAACCTCAACCCTGTATAGCTAACTCTCGCATTACTGCATATAGAGTGTCTATGGTTATTCCAAATAATATATATAGATGGGTCGATATGATATGTCAAAACCTTGTATACGTGTCCTGACATTTAAATTGCGTAAAATAAATAACAGAATTTAAATGACGATAAATAAAGTGCGTAAAGTAAATAACAGAAATTAAATGACGATAAATAAAATTGCGATAATTAAATTGCGATAAATAAACTGCGATAAATAAAATGTAATCAGTTAGCTAGGAACAGTTAGCGTGGGTTCTTAACAAAATTTCTCATAGTTAATTTGTTTGTTTCTAACAAATTTTATTGTGTCCAATGTTTTCTTCATTATGCCACTTTTTGGATTATGATAAATCAATATCCAAATATGAATTTGAATAAAAAAATGGTTATTCTGCGGTGAACGGATACACATATTGGTGGATGTAAGTAGGATAGTAAACGACTGTTGAATCAGCTTCGAAGAATGTACAGTGTAATTTATTAATGTGAAATCTGAATATTCCTCGGGTATTACCTACCCGTTAAAATATTTTCACGATTAACACTTTGTACGAAAGAATTTTTAATTACAATCTTTATGAAAACATATATACATATATATTTTCTTCAGATGTAATTATGGATTCATTGAGTTAATATGATATTAAATGTGAAGACCCGTCCTTATCCACCTGGACAAAGTCATCAACATTTAGTTCCATTGTGATGATCGACTCCAAGTAATATCCTTAAAATGAGCTAATGCACAGCGGAAGACTTAATTCGTACCTGAGAATAAACATGCTTAAAAGTGTCAACCAAAAGGTTGGTGAGTTCATAGGTTTATCATAACAATCATTTCAACATCTTAATAGACCACAAGATTTCCATTTATAAATATATGTACACTCGCAAGTGTATAAAAATATTCTAAGTGGTTGAGCACTTGGTAACCATACTTAACATAATCAACGTCGCATATTCCCTTTATTATGAAATCGCACTACACTGTACCAAGAGTAGTCAAGAAACGAAGTACTGTGCAACCGTTGAATACTGGTCATCCAGTCCGGTTGGGGTTGTCAGGCCCGATAGATCTATCAACAGGATTCGCATTTACAATACCCATGTAAATAGTAGTTACCAAGCTACAGGGAAGATATGCAGGGTGGTACAACTCAACGTAGAATATATTTTAAGTGCTTGTTTCTATTTCGTAAACATTTATAAAAGCAGCGCATGTATTCTCAGCCCAAAAATATATATTGCAAAAGCAATTAAAAAGGGAGCAAATGAAACTCACCATACTGTATTTTGTAGTAAAAATACATATGACGTCATTGAACAAATATAGGATTGACCTCGGATTCATGAACCTATATCATTTATGTATATATTAACACTCATATTGTAATCGAACAAATTTATATATGTATATATAAATTTTATTAGTTATATCATTTTTTTATATTAATAACCTATATGTTTTCATATATTCATTTTATATATTTAAAATAAGTAAAATATAAATTTTGTTATGTTATGTGTATCAAATATATCTTTGTATATATTTATATCATAATAATACTAAAATAATATTAGTAGTTAAAATTATAATAATTATAATAGAGTTAAAAATGATACTTTTAGTATTAATGATAAAAAAATGATAACTTTAGTAAAAATGATACTTTTAATAAAAATGTTAATTTTAATAATAATGAATACTAATAATAATAACTTTAAAAATAATGATTTTACTAATAATAATAATGATACTTTTAGTAACACTAAAATTTTTATAAAAAAATATGTTTAATAATAATGATGCTACTAATATCAATACTCCTAATCATAATACTAATAACACTTATTCTAATACTAGTTATAATAATATTAATAATGATAATAATAATAATAATAATAATAATCATAATTAATAATAATAAATCATAATTAATAATAATAACATAACAATAATAATAATAAGGAAGTAATAATAAAAATTTAATAACTACCTCAAGTGTAAGGTTTTCAGAAAAAAAAAATTGTCACAGACAGGGCTCGAACTCGTGACCACTAGCTAACTCGACACCATACTTAACCATTGAACCGTTTTCAATTTTCTGTAATAGTACCATATGCGAATATAAAACCCGTTTTCATTTTATTTTGGCCCAAAAAACCAAACTTGGTGGCTTTTTGATCTGGTAATTGAATTGCAAATGGGCAGAACATAAAAAAAATATACACATGCCCTAATCAATGTTTCATCCTCATCGTTTAACATAGCTGTGTATCGTCATCATCTTGGACGTTATCATCATCATTCACAGCTCAATCGACACCATAATTAGGATTTATATCTCGGCCCACCATTTAAATTATCTAAATCCACTTGTGTAGCCTATTAACACTTTAATCCATTTGCATATACAATATGGAAATTGATTCAGTGGTTCGTGGGAATTGGAATCCAAAGCACACGTCCACATCTTGAACCCCCTCGTCCCCACTCACGTTGATTTAAAGAAAAAAAATGTACGCATCATTAAACATCATCATTTATCCACTTGTTATCATAAAGTCATGCCTAGATATTTTATCATATATCAGGATCATTATGATCATATGTACTCGTTACGGAAGAAACAAAGGTTTAATATTCAAGGTGTCTTGGTGAATTAAAACAGGAACCGGATCATGGTGGTGATGAAATTCACGAAGAGGATAGAGATATAGTGGTAAGGAGAGAGAGAAGGGTGACGGGTTTATGGTGGTTTTGGATGGTAGTTTAGTCCGACGACATTAGTAACTACAAAACAATAGGTATAGCAGTGGTGTTGTAGCAGTTGCAGGGTTACGTGGTGTTATGGTGGTGCAAGGTGATTTGTTTCATGATTAAGTTTAAGAGAGAGAGGAAAGAGATTGAGGTGGCGGTTGATGATAAGGGCGGAGGCGATGGTGTACAGGTGGGTTGAAGATGGAGGTGATCAATGGTTTAATGGAGGTTCTAATGATGGTTTTAAACAGGAAACAGAAGTAAAAACGTTGTAGCAGCTGCAATAGCTACAGGATAAAGAAAAATAATATCATGGTGGTTTTCAATTATATCCAATGATGATACACCAGCTGTTTTCGATAGAAACAGAAAGTAACATGGCAGCGAGCAGTAGTAGTGACTTTATGATGTGGTGGTTGATGGTTTACGTGGTGGTGGTGGTTCACATGATGAAGGTGGAAGGTTCATGGTGACTAGACAGTGGAGTGGGTGATGGTAGGGATGGAAGTGGTGATATGGTTTAAGATAACTAAGGTTGCGTCACGGTGGTGATGTGATGGTCGTTGAGTCCCTAACAGAAACAGAAAGAAGAACACGTACAATGTAGTGCTTTTTTCATGGTAAGGGTGTTTGATTTGTATGTAAATAAGTCAAACAGGTTAGCTGTGATGTTCATGGTGGTGTTTGTGATCGTGTATGGTTGTTGTGTGTGCAAGTGGTTGTAGAGTGGTGTTTTGACAAACAAGAAGAACCCGGAAGAAATTATGGTTACGTAGTGGTCCGTGGTTATAGATGATGGTGGAAAGTAATTAATATTCGACGATTGTTGGTTTTGAATGGTGATGGACATAGTGTACTTGAAGATACAAGAAAATGAAGATGGAGATGTTCCTTGAAGAACTTTAGACTAATTGATGACAGTTGTAACGCATGTAAATGACATATATAGATACATCTTATATGAATGTGTTGTGTTTGTGCATATATAAGATGGAAATAGATGGAAAAGTAACACAGTACACATCCGTGACTCTACATCTCAATCTCAATAATAATAATAATAATAATAATAATAATAATAATAATTATAATAATATAATATAATTCAGAATAAGAACATGAGAATATAATAGTCGTCGCCTTTTTAGGGACTGGATTTCGTATTCCGCTGTTAATCGGTGGCGGATAAAAGTATTGCAGAAAAATATCATTTTCGGATCACCGTTTATTTTAAAATCATATAAGTTCCATTTAAACTTCCCTAAATAATAATCGAAACGTCAAACGAATATTACAATCAATTAATTATTATTTTTAATCTACTTATATATATACTTACATATATATAGATTCATAATAACTTAATTATATCGTTTATTAATTTACGACTTAATTTTTTTATAATCAAATTATCTATTATTATATTATATTTCATATACTTATATTTTTACTTATATATGTATCTTTTTACAAATATTTGTTCGTGAACCGTCGAGAGTAGTCAAAGGTCAAATGAATCCATCTAAACAGTTCAAAAATTTCAGGACTCAACATTACAGACTTTGCTTATCGTATCGAAATCATATAAAGATTAAGTTTAAATTTGGTCGGAAATTCCCGGGTCGTCACAGTACCTACCCGTTAAAGAAATTTCGTCCACGAAATTTGATAGAGGTGGTCATGGCTAACAATAAAAGTGTTTTTCATGACGAATATGAGTTGATAAAAATAGTTTTATCATCATTGAGTAATATAGATAAAATGATTCGATCATGTGAAGCGTACGAATGAAGCTGTCACAAAAGATTGAGATAGAGATTTAACTTTTTGACGTAGTCACAGTGGATTTTCGAAATTCAAGAAATTTAAAGAAATATTCTAATCAGCAAGAAAATGTGATAGCACGATTTATTAGCAATTGTTGGAATTACAGAAGAACAAAAATATCAAGGAAATATCTTCGTGATATGCTTAGAGATTAAATAGAATGAAAGAGTCGTGTAACATGGCACATGATGAGGGTAAGATCTGTGAACCATCATCACATTCCATTAGAAATTTAGCATGACTTACTGTAATATAACCACGTTGGCCTGACGTCATTATATTATACTAACTCATGCTTCAATTCCCAACACTTCTCTAGGAAATCATTCATAATTTAACTTGAATTTTAAAGAATATACAAACTAAAACAGTTTCTTTTAGGATGTAACACAGATAGCACGAAGAGATAGATAATTTCGGACAAGAATATTTATAAATATATTTTCAGAAATATCGAAGATATTTATAACGATATTTTGGAATTTCAAAGATCGAAGGTTGATAAAGAAAATCCTTCCGCATGGATTAGAATAAGTAGGAGCAAGATATTCGTTTAAAGGTTTCAGCAGATACTGAATCATCTGGATTCGTTAAGTACATGTTTACCCTTGTGATTTGTCCACAGTCTCCTTCATGGTTTGCTCCATTCGTTTTCAAGTATCAATTTTCTGTTGAGCGTTTCCAACACTTCATTCTTTATCATCAAACTTTTGGCCATTAAGACCATCTACAGTTTTTGCTGCTTCGTCAGCATTTTCAAAGTTAACGGATCTGGGTCATCGGTTATCAAACCGAGGTGGTTTCAGGAGAATTTTGGTTTTATATGATTAAACGCTGATGGTAATATGGTGGAATATAAAAGGTTCTCCGGTAACGATGAGGAAAGCCAATCGTATATATCAAAGTTATAATAAGACTTATTCGAATGAAAGGTCGAAGTTGCTCTGCTGGAGCTGTGACAAAATTGGCTAATTTGAAAGGGATTACCCAAATTATTTTGGGTAATAATAACACTAAAAGAAATAGCACAGCTATGTGTTAAACGATTACTCAGTTTTCGAGAGTTTTTTAGGTGCATAACTATATGCATCAATCTTTTCTTTCATAGATGAAGTACGGTTGGCTCATTCTCTCGATTGAGGTGTTTTCAAGAATCGTGAAAGGTTTGAATGCTGATTATAATCGTTAAGATACAAATGAGGTTTAAGATGAAATCAATTGGCAAACTTGAAGAATTGTTTAGTTTCATATGTTATAATTGATATTTTAATTCTTTTTAATTGTCCAAAGTTAGTAGTCCAATAGTTCATATATAGTTTAATATATAACATTCAAATTAATTAATACGTATCGTGACCCGTGTACCGGTCTCAGTATTGATCACAACTCAAACTATATATATATTTTGGAATCAACTTCAACCCTGTATAGCTAACTCCATCATTTGCATATAGAGTGTCTATGGTTATTCCAAGATAGATATATTGATGGGTCAATATGATATGTCGAAACCTTGTATACGTGTCCCGTTATTTAAAGTACGTAAAAGTAAATAACAGAAATTAAATGACGATAAATAAAATTGCGAGAATATAAATTGCGATAATTAAATTGCGGTAAATAAAATGTAACCAGTTAGCTAGGAACAGTTAGCGTGGATTCTTAACAATATTTCAATTAGTTAATTCGTTTGTTTCTAACAAATTTTATTTTTTTGTCCAATGTTTTCTTCATTATGCCACTTGTTAGATTCTGATAGGTCAAAATCCAAATATAAAATTGAAAAGCAATGGTTATTCTGCAGTGAACGGATACATATATCTGTGAATGTAGGTAGTATAGTAAATGATTTGTTGAATCAGATTCGAAGAATGTACAGTGTAACTTATTAATGTGAAATCTAAATATTCCTCGGGTATTACCTACCCGTTAAAATATTTTTCACCATTAACAGTTTGTACAAAAGAATTTTTAATTACAATCTTTATGAAAATATACATACATATATATTTTCTTCAGATGTAATCATGGATTTAATGAGTTAATATGATATTAATCTCATTTGCTTTTCGATTTGAGCTAGAATAAGTATTCTCTAAAACTATTAGGAACCACATATTGTTCGCAGAATATTAATGAAGTTATGGTTCAATACTTCATTGTTCATTGTTGCTGGTACTCCTTGGTATATATGGTGCGTATGATGTTGATGTTCGTCGTAAAGAGTTTTAATGATGAGGTGTGGGATGCGGATGTTGATGTTGTTGATGGTACTGTTGCTGCCGGTGATGTTGCTGAAGCTGGTAGGTTCTGCACTATATTTTCCCAAAGCTACAATTCGAGCGCGAAATTCGTTGACTTCTTCTATTATTCCGGGATGATTGGCGGTTTGAACAAGGGGATGGATAAGGTTTAGAATTTGAGATATTATATAATCGTTGCGAGATATTCTGGAAATGAGAGTGAAGATGGTGTTTCGAACTGGTTCGTCGGTAAGTGATTCAGGTTTTTCGCCAAGAGGTGAATTCGGTGGGTGGAAGGAAAGGATCGCCTTCTTCTCGTCTCCATTGATTAAGTCAACTACGAACACATCAGATGAATTGGGGATGGATGATTGGTTGATCCATTCCGGTGACGCTGCTTCTGGGGCTGGAGTGGGACTCCATATAGGAATTCGAGGGACTTGAACTAGTGGTGAGTTCCATTTCGTACGATTAGATAAAGGGTTTTCGATATTAAAAGAATTTCGGATATCAGATGATATTCTAATTACATAGAATACCTATACATAGTACAGAAGATCCCGTAGATTACGAAGGGTATTAAGGAAACGTGTCAGATAAGGTCTACAGTAACATATTTAGCAAATACCCTAAGATATGAATTTTGTCAATACACTATTCATCAAATAAGTGCAGGAAGTCGTGTCTAAACTTAGGAATGATAAGCAGGTAATTTTCCACTAGAAATGATAAGCAAAACTTTTAACATGCAGACCAGGTTCAAGTCCAGACTTATTAATATATCCTAACAACTACTAGTTCGAAGTCCAGACTCACTAATGCATCCAAACAACTACCAGTTAGACACACTAATGCAAGACCTGGTTCACTAGGACCAACGCTCTGATACCACCTGTGAAGACCCGTCCTTATCCACCTGGACGAAGTCATCAACATTTGGTTCCATTGCGATGATTGACTCCAAGTAATGTCCTTAAAATGAGCTAATGCACAGCGGAAGACTTAATTCGTACCTGAGAATAAACATGCTTAAAAGTGTCAACCAAAAGGTTGGTGAGTTCATAGGTTTATCATAACAATCATTTCAACATCTTAATAGACCACAAGATTTCCATTTATAAATATATGTACACTCGCAAGTGTATAAAAATATTCTAAGTGGTTGAGCACTTGGTAACCATACTTAATATAATCAACATCGCATATTCCCTTTATTATGAAATCTCACTACACTGTACCAAGAGTAGTCACGAAACGAAGTACTGTGCAACCGTTGAATACTGGTCGTCCAGTCCGGTTGGGGTTGTCAGGCCCGATAGATCTATCAACAGGATTCGCGTTTACAATACCCATGTAAATAGTTGTTACCAAGCTACAGGGAAGATATGCAGGGTGGTACAACTCAACGTAGAATATATTTTAAGTACTTGTGTCTATTTCGTAAACATTTATAAAAGCAGCGCATGTATTCTCAGCCCAAAAATATATATTGCAAAAGCAATTAAAAAGGGAGCAAATGAAACTCACCATACTGTATTTTGTAATAAAAATACATATGACGTCATTGAACAAATATAGGGTTGACCTCGGATTCACGAACCTATATCATTTATGTATATATTAACACTCATATTGTAATCGAACAAATTTATATATGTATATATAAATTTTATTAGTTATATCATTTTTTTTATATTAATAACCTATATGTTTTCATATATTCATTTTATATATTTAAAATAAGTAAAATATAAATTTTGTTATGTTATGTGTATCAAATATATCTTTGTATATATTTATATCATAATAATACTAAAATAATATTAGTAGTTAAAATTATAATAATGATAATAGAGTTAAAAATGATACTTTTAGTATTAATGATAAAAAAAATGATAACTTTAGTAAAAATGATACTTTTAATAAAAATGTTAATTTTAATAATAATGAATACTAATAATAATAACTTTAAAAATAATGATTTTACTAATAATAATAATGATACTTTTAGTAACACTAAAAATTTTATAAAAAAATAAGTTTAATAATAATGATGCTACTAATAATTTTACTAATATCAATACTCCTAATCATAATACTAATAACACTTATTCTAATACTATTTATAATAATATTAATAATGATAATAATAATAATAATCATAATTAATAATAATAAATCACAATTAATAATAATAACATAACAATAATAATAATAAGGAAGTAATAATAAAAATTTAATAACTACCTCAAGTGTAAGCTTTTCAGAAAAAAAATTGTCACAGACAGGGCTCGAACCCGTGACCACTAGCTAACTCGACACCATACTTAACCATTGAACCGTTTTCAATTTTCTGTAATAGTACCATATGCGAATATATATTAAACCCGTTTTCATTTTATTTTGGCCCAACAAACCAAAATTTGTGGCTTTTTGATCTGGTAATTGAATTGCAAATGGGCAGAACATAAAAAAATATACACATGCCCTAATCAATGTTTCATCCTCATCGTTTAACATAGCTGCGTATCGTCATCATCTTAGACGTTATCATCATCATTCACAGCTCAATCGACACCATAATTAGGATTTATATCTCGGCCCACCATTTAAATTATCTAAATCCACTTGTGTAGCTTATTAACACTTTAATCCATTTACATATACAATATGCAAATTGATTCAGTGGTTCGTGGGAATTGGAATCCAAAGCACACGTCCACATCTTGAACCCCCTCGTCCCCACTCACGTTGATTTAAAGAAAAAAAAATGTACGCATCATTAAACATCATCATTTATCCACTTGTTATCATAAAGTCATGCCTAGATATTTTATCATATATCAGGATCATTATGATCATATGTACTCGTTACGGAAGAAACAAAGGTTTAATATTCAAGGTGTCTTGGTGAATTAAAACAGGAACCGGATCATGGTGGTGATGAAATTCACGAAGAGGATAGAGATATAGTGGTAAGGAGAGAGAGGGGTGACAGAATTATGGTGGTTTTGGATGGTAGTTTAGTCCGACGACATTAGTAACTACAAAACAATTGGTATAGCAGTGGTGTTGTAGCATTTGCAGGGTTGCGTGGTGTTACGGTGGTGCAAGGTGATTTGTTTCATGATTAAGTTTAAGAGAGAGAGAGGAAAGAGATTGAGGTGGCGATTGATGGTTAGGGCGGAGGCGATGGTGTACAGGTGGGTTAAAGATGGAGGTGATCAATGGTTTAATGGAGGTTCTAATGATGGTTTTAAACAGGAAATAGAAGTAAAAACGTTGTAGCAGCTGCAATAGCTACAGCATAAAGAAAAATAATATCATGGTGGTTTTCAATTATATCCAATGATGATACACCGGCTGTTTTCGACAGAAACAGAAAGTAACATGGCAGCGAGCAGTAGTAGTGACTTTATGATGTAGTGGTTGATGGTTTACGTGGTGGTGGTGGTTCACATGATGAAGGTGGAAGGTTCATGGTGACTAGACAGTGGAGTGGGTGATGGTAGTAGTGATGGTAGGGATGGAAGTGGTAATATGGTTTAAGATAACTAAGGTTGTGTCACGGTGGTGATGTGATGGTCGTTGAGTCTCTGACAGAAATAGAAAGAATAACACGAACAATGTAGTGCTTTTGTTCATGGTAAGGGTGTTCGATTTGTATGTAAATAAGTCAAAACGGGTTGGCTGTGATGTTCATGGTGGTGTTTGTGATCGTGTATGGTTGTTGTGTGTGCAAGTGGTTGTAGAGTGGTGTTTTGACAAACAAGAAGAACCCGGAAGAAATTATGGTTACGTAGTGGTCCGTGGTTATAGATGATGGTGGAAAGTAATTAATATTCGACGATTGTTGGTTTTGAATGGTGATGGACATAGTGTACTTGAAGATACAAGAAAATGAAGATGGAGATGTTCCTTGAAGAACTTTAGACTAATTGATGACAGTTGTAACGCATGTAAATGACATATGTAGATACATCTTATATGAATGTGTTGTGTTTGTGCATATATAAGATGGAAATACATGGAAAAGTAACACAGTACACATCCGTGACTCTACATCTCAATCTCAAATAATAATAATAATAATAATAATAATTATAATAATATAATATAATTCAGAATAAGAACATGAGAATATAATAGTCGTCGCCTTTTTAGGGACTGGATTTCGTATTCCGCTATTAATCGGTGGCGGATAAAAGTATTGCAGAAAAATATCATTTTCGAATCACCGTTTATTTTAAAATCATATAAGTTCCATTTAAACTTCCCTAAATAATAATCGAAACGTCAAACGAATATTACAATAAATTAATTATTATTTTTAATCTACTTATATATATAGTTACATATATAGATTCATAATAACTTAATTATATCGTTTATTAATTTACAACTTAATTTTTTTTATAATTAAATTATCTATTATTAAATTATATTTCATATACTTATATTTTTACTTATATATGTTTCTTTTTACAAATATTTGTTCGTGAACCGTCGAGAGTAGTCAAAGGTCAAATGAATCCATCTAAACAGTTCAAAAATTTCAGGACTCAACATTACAGACTTTGCTTATCGTATCGAAATCATATAAAGATTAAGTTTAAATTTGGTCGGAAATTCCCGGGTCGTCACATTAAACTCATTTGGTTTACCGTTAGAACTAGAATATATAATCTCTAAAACATTAGAGATTTCATAATCGCCATGTCGAACGAAGATAAATGATGTAAAATGATACGTAGAATGATGATTATGCTCGGGGTACATAATGAGATGTTGAGGAGTGTGATGTTGAAACTTGGGTTGTTGGCGGTACTGGTATTGATGTTGGTGGTACTGTTGGTGCCAGTGATGTTACCGAAGCTGGTAAATTTTGCACCATATTTTTCCAAGACTATAATTCAGGCGTGAAGTTCGCTGACTTCTTGTATTACTCCGGGATGATTGTCAGTCAGAACGAATGGATGAATAAGGTTTAGAATTTTAGATAGAATATAATCATGGTGAGATATTCGGGAAATAAAGGTGAAAATGGTGTTTCGGTGTGGTTCGTCGGTAAGTGCTTCAGGTTCTTCACCAAGAGGTGAATTTGGTTGATGGAAAGGATTGCCTTCTTCTCATCTCCATTAATTAAGTCGACTACGAACTCATCATATGAATTGGGGATGGTTGGTTGGTTGATTCATTTTGGTGACGCTGCTTTCTGAGCTTAGGTGAACGTCCACGTCGGAATAGCTGTCGGAATAACTATCGGAATAGCTATCGGAATTCGAGGGACTCGAACTGGTTGAAGGATTCATCCCGTACAATCAGATGAAGAATTTTCGATAAGAAATAGATTATAGGATGTAGATTAGTACCTTGCAATACATAATTTACATATGCATATATAATACTAAAATCTCATAAGTTACAGAGGAATCTACAGAAGCTGCCAGGCAAAGTAACAACAACAGATATGCTAAGATATGAATTTATCTATACACTGTCTACGCAATAGCGGCAGTAAGACGTGTCTAGACTTTAAGGATGATAAACAAGTAATTTTCGACACGAAATGATAAGCAAAACTTTTGACATGCAGTCACGGTCGAAGTCCAGACTCACTAATGCATCCTAACGACTTATCAGTTATACACACTAATGCAGACCTGGTTCGCTAAGACCACCGCTCTGATACCAACTGTGAAGACCCGTCCTAATCCATCCGGACGAAGTCCATATTGATTATAAACGATTCACAACATTTGATTACATCGCGAGGTATTTGACCTCTATATGATACATTTTACAAACATTGCATTCGTTTTTGAAGATACAATCTTTCATTTCATCGAAAGTTGACGGCATGCATACCATTTCATAATATATCTAACTATAATTGACTTAATAATAATTCTGATGAACTTGACCACTCGAATGCAACGTCTTTTGAAATATGACATGAATGACTCCAAGTAATATCTCTAAAATGAGCAAATGCACATCGGAAGATTTCTTTCGTACCTGAGAATAAACATGCTTTCAAGTGTCAACCAAAAGGTTGGTGAGTTCATTAGTTTATCATAAATAATCATTTCATAACTTTAATAGACCACAAGATTTCATATTTCCATTTCTCATAAACATACGTCCCATGCATAGAGACAAAAATATCATTCATATGGATTGAACACCTGGTAATCGACATTAACAATATGTCTATAAGAATATCCCCATCATTCCGGGATCCTCCTTCGGACATGATATAAATTTCGAAGTACTAAAGTGTGACGACCCCGTCAAAACACTTAACGGATCCGTCAGTTGGTCCCACAGCTTGATCGGACTTAAATGAATTAAATAAACAAAGTTGCATTCTTTTATCTCAAAAGTTTCCCAAAAAGGAAACAAACCAAAATATGTAGTTTTAAACAACCAACCATAGTAATAAACCAAAAGTTGACACAAAACCTTGTCAACAAACCCACAAGTTTAAATTATCCAAAAATAGAATGCAAGCTAAAGTTTCATAAATTGTTTCATAAAATCTGCCCAAATGCATGCAGACTCTTCTAAACACAGCGGAAGCATCACAAAACTCAAGTACCTGTGAAAACATGCAAGTAAACTGTCAACACAAAGGTTGAGTGAATTATAGGTTTAAATAAATAAATAAACTTTAGACCACAAGATTTAAAAATGTTAGAAAACATTAAACATTATTCCATTATCAATGAGCCACCTGGTAACCACTTAACCCTTTATTTACCCTTGCCAAACACAATAAAAAATATACACTTGGACAGTGTATCTACAACAAATTACGAAGTACTAAACATTCCGATTATAAATTGCTAGCGCGACTAGCTCGAAATGGGGTTGTCAAACCCGATAGATCTATCCTTAGGATTCGCGTTCACCGGTAGAAACCAATGATTACAGTTACCAGACTAGGGAATATTTTTGTCCAACTCACAATGAATAATTAAATTTAACTGTTACTTGTATCAAAACGTAAATGAAAATGCATGTAATCACATCCCAAAAATATACTTTGAAAAGTAAGTAAAAACGGGACTATAACTCACCTTAAAAGCAACTGAAGAAACTACACAAACAAGCGAACAGCAAATAGAGTAAAGTGATCAGGAACGATCACAACGCTGACCTATAAATAAAGCAGGTCGATATAAATAACTAACTTAGGTCAAGTCTTAGTATGATAGCTATTGTACATGTTGCAAGTAGACATAGAACAATACTCGGTAAGCATCGGTTTGACTGGAACAGCGTACGGACACGTACTTTCTATTTATAGAAAGTTTCTATTTTTAGCAGGTTTCCATTTTTGGAAAGTTTCTATTTTAGAAAAGTTTCTATTTTTGGAAAGTTTCTATTTTTGGAAAGTTTTTATTTTTGGAAAGTTTTTAAGTTAGGAAGGTTTCCTTATTTAGAAAGTCAACGAAAGTCAACTGAAAGTCAAAGTCAACTAAAAGTCAACTCAAAAATCAAACTTGGTCAAACATAGTCAACGTTAATTTGAAAAGTGTAAGTTATAATAATAACATAAGTTATAATGTTTATTAAAGTTAAAAGTGTATAATTACGTCATAACATAAGTTTAATTAAATAAAATGAATTATTAAAGTTAATATAAGTTGAAATGATATAATTAATATAACATAAGTAGTTAATTAATTAATTAAATATTAGTCATAATATAAATATTATTAATTAATAATAAATTTTAAATCATATCATAAGTATTATTAATTAATAATGAATTATTAATCATATCATAAGTTTCTAAATATAATTATTAAATCATAAGTATTTAATAATTAAATCATAATTAAATAATAATTAAGTCTTATAATAATTAAATAATTATTTAATCTTCATTATAAGTCTTATAATAATATTCTTATAAAATAAATTTAATACTTATCATAAGTATTTTCCATTAGTAATAAAAGTGTTATTAATCATAAGTTAAATTAAAATGTTAATTAAATCATAAATAATAATTTAAATGATATAATAAATATTTATATCATAAGTCTTAAATAATAATAATTACTTCTTTTATCATAAGTAATTAATTAATAATGAGTTTCATTATTTTTATCATAAGTTTTAGAATTAAACATAAGTTTTAATTCAAAAATTCATCGGGTTGTATCTTGAGTCCCGGGTGTCGATTTCTGGCGAGCCTTATATGCATCTCCACCTATTCAAACCACCCAACACAATGATGCACTCAAGAACTCACCAAGAACACTCCACAAGTCATGGTAATCAGCCATGACACCACTTGGACCTTCAATTTACTCAAAATCGTGTTTTAGTCGAAACGGGTGAACCGTGGCTCGGATTTAGGTGACCCGAACATGAAATTTCGTCCCACCATCAGTCCTAACACACTAACATACCCTAAAGATACCAAGGAATGTCACAAAGTCGGACCAAACCTGTTTCATGGCAATCCACATTTCAATTTTAACAAAATAGTAATTTGATCATAACTAGGGCTCCGGGAATCGAAACGACATGAATCCGGAGTCTAAAATTAATGTCTTGATGAGAGGAACTCATTTACATACTTTATTTTAACATTTATCTCAGTCACAAACCCAGAATACAAGAAAAAGATGCTGTCCAGAATTTAACAAACCGAAAACATGTGATTATGAGTACATCTATGCATACAAACACCATTACAATAATCCACAAACATCATACTACTAGATAATCATCAAAATACAGTAAATAAAGGAAAAATTGAAAATTCTAGGGTTAGGGTTTATACCCTAATCGAGAAACGATCTATGTAATCGCGTAGAGAAGAACAAGAGGAACGCGTTGCTACTAATCACTCCTTGATCCAAGCTTTAATTCTAGATGATGATGGTGATGTTGGTTGTGGTGGTGTCGCCTAAAAAAGGAGAAGGGAGGAGAAAACACCAAAAATTAGGTTTAGATAGAAAATATGAAAAAAATAAATGAGATGAAAATTGAAAACAAAAGGGGATATCCCCTCCCCATCCATTTGGCCGAGTCTAGGGGTGGGGTGGGTCCCACTTGACCCATCTCACTTAAATGTTTAATTCCTGATGGCCCAAAAGCCCGAACGAGTCCCGAAACGCGAAAACGCACTTACGCGATTAAAAATCCGGAAAGATAACAAACGCGCGACGAAAAATAAATATAAATACACTATATAATAATATGATCTTAAAATATCATATTTAAAATATTTAGGATTTAAATGTCCCAAAAACTCGACCGTTGGTTTGAAAACCAAAAAGATTCGCCGGATGGAAATCCGCGAGACGTAGAAACGTATAAATTAAAATATGAATACAAATATTCACATAACACATAATAATTAATATATATATATATATATATATATATATATATATATATTATAAAAATAATAATATAGGTCATAGAAATGACGTGGCACACTAACAGTTAACGGCCGTTAAATAATTAACGGAAAAGATAACGGAAAAAGTAGGGTCGTGACAGTACCTTCCCGTTATGGAAATTTCGTCCCGAAATTTAAGCAGGCGCAGGGGTTGACTCGGCATCTGAGAACAAATGCGGGTATTTCTGCTTCATCTGGTCTTCATGCTCCCAAATGAACTCGGGACCGCGTCTAGCGTTCCATCTGACCCGAACAATAGTAATTTTGCTCTGTTTAAGAGTCTTAACCTCTCGGCCCATGATTTCAACAGGCTCCTCAATAAAATGCAATTGCTTATCAACTTGAAGTTCCTCCAAAGGAATAGTCTGATCAAATTCAGCCAAGCACTTCTTTAAATTCGAAATATGGAAAACATCGTGAACATCACTGAGTTCTTGTGGCAATTTCCAACGATAAGCCACCGGTCCAAATCTTTCAATGATCTCAAAAGGTCCCATGAAACGAGGACTTAACTTCGCTCTTTTACCAAAACGGATTACGCCCTTCCAAGGCGAAACCTTTAACATAACACGATCACCAACTTGAAATTCAACATATTTCCTTCCCTTATCGGCATAACTCTTTTGACGACTTCTAGCAGTTCTCAACCTTTCTTTAATTTGTACAATATTCTCAGTAGTCTCGTGAATAATCTCTGGACCTGTAAGTTGAGCATCCCCAACCTCATTCCAACAAATAGGAGACCAACATTTCCTACCGTACAAAGCTTCAAACGGTGCGTCTTTAATACTTGCGTGGTAACTGTTGTTATAAGAAAACTCAGCTAGCAGCAAATATTTATCCCACCCATTTCCCAAATCGATGACGCACGTTCGCAACATATCTTCTAATGTCTGAATGGTCCTTTCACTTTGACCATCCGTTTGAGGATGATAAGCGGTGCTCATATCCAACCTAGTACCCAAGGCTTCCTGTAAAGATCGCCAAAACCTCGACCCAAATCGACTGTCTCGGTCGGAAATAATGGACACGGGAACACCATGCCTAGAAACAATCTCTTTCAAATACAAACGGGTGAGTTTCTCCATCGAATCCGTTTCCCTAATCGGCAAAAAGTGAGCCGACTTAGTGAGTCGATCTACAATCACCCAAATCGCATCATAGCCACCCGAAACTCTTGGTAACTTAGTAATAAAATCCATAGTAATACCTTCCCACTGTAGTGACCCGAACTTTTCCATGTTTATATATATTAATTGAGATTGATGTTTACATGATTAAATGTTTCCAACATGTTAAGCAATCAAACTTGTTAAGACTTGATTAATTGAAATAGGTTTCATATAGACAATTGACCACCCAAGTTGACCGGTGATTCACGAACGTTAAAACTTGTAAAAAAACTATATGATGACATATATATGGTTATATATATAGTTAACATGATATTATGATAAGTAAACATATCATTAATTATATTAACAATGAACTACATATGTAAAAACAAGACTACTAACTTAATGATTTTGAAACGAGACATATATGTAACGTTTATCGTTGTAACGACATTTAATGTATATATATCATATTAAGAGATATTCGTACATCATAATATCATGATAATATAATAATTTAAAATCTCTTTTGTTATTATAAACATTGGGTTAACAACATTTAACAAGATCGTTAACCTAAAGGTTTCAAAACAACACTTACATGTAACGACTAACGATGACTTAACGACTCAGTTAAAATGTATATACATGTAGTGTTTTAATATGTATTTATACACTTTTGAAAGACTTAAATACACTTATCAAAATACTTCTACTTAACAAAAATGCTTACAATTACATTCTCGTTCAGTTTCATCAACAATTCTACTCGTATGCACCCGTATTCGTACTCGTACAATACACAGCTTTTAGATGTATGTACTATTGGTATATACACTCCAATGATCAGCTCTTAGCAGCCCATGTGAGTCACCTAACACATGTGGGAACCATCATTTGGCAACTAGCATGAAATATCTCATAAGATTACAAAAATATGAGTAATCATTCATGACTTATTTACATGAAAACAAAATTACATATCCTTTATATCTAATCCATACATCAACGACCAAAAACACCTACAAACACTTTCATTCTTCAATTTTCTTCATCTAATTGAACTCTCTCAAGTTCTATCTTCAAGTTCTAAGTGTTCTTCATAAATTCCAAAAGTTCTAGTTTCATAAAATCAAGAATACTTTCAAGTTTGCTAGCTCACTTCCAATCTTGTAAGGTGATCATCCAACCTCAAGAAATCTTTGTTTCTTACAGTAGGTTATCATTCTAATACAAGGTAATAATCATATTCAAACTTTGGTTCAATTTCTATAACTATAACAATCTTATTTCAAGTGATGATCTTACTTGAACTTGTTTTCGTGTCATGATTTTGCTTCAAGAACTTTGAGCCATCCAAGGATCCATTGAAGCTAGATCCATTTTTCTCTTTTCCAGTAGGTTCATCCAAGGAACTTAAGGTAGTAATGATGTTCATAACATCATTCGATTCATACATATAAAGCTATCTTATTCGAAGGTTTAAACTTGTAATCACTAGAACATAGTTTAGTTAATTCTAAACTTGTTCGCAAACAAAAGTTAATCCTTCTAACTTGACTTTTAAAATCAACTAAACACATGTTCTATATCTATATGATATGCTAACTTAATGATTTAAAACCTGGAAACACGAAAAACACCGTAAAACCGGATTTACGCCGTCGTAGTAACACCGCGGGCTGTTTTGGGTTAGTTAATTAATAACTATGATAAACTTTGATTTAAAAGTTGTTATTCTGAGAAAATGATTTTTATTATGAACATGAAACTATATCCAAAAATTATGGTTAAACTCAAAGTGGAAGTATGTTTTCTAAAATGGTCATCTAGACGTCGTTCTTTCGACTGAAATGACTACCTTTACAAAAACGACTTGTAACTTATTTTTCCGACTAGAAACCTATACTTTTTTTGTTTAGATTCATAAAATAGAGTTCAATATGAAACCATAGCATTTTGATTCACTCAAAACGGATTTAAAATGAAGAAGTTATGGGTAAAACAAGATTGGATAATTTTTCTCATTTTAGCTACGTGAAAATTGGTAACAAATCTATTCCAACCATAACTTAATCAACTTGTATTATATATTATGTAATCTTGAGATACCATAGACACGTATACAATGTTTCGACCTATCATGTCGACACATCTATATATATTTCGGAACAACCATAGACACTCTATATGTGAATGTTGGAGTTAGCTATACAGGGTTGAGGTTGATTCCAAAATATATATAGTTTGAGTTGTGATCAATACTGAGATACGTATACACTGGGTCGTGGATTGATTCAAGATAATATTTATCGATTTATTTCTGTACATCTAACTGTGGACAACTAGTTGTAGGTTACTAACGAGGACAGCTGACTTAATAAACTTAAAACATCAAAATATATTAAAAGTGTTGTAAATATATTTTGAACATACTTTGATATATATGTATATATTGTTATAGGTTCGTGAATCAACCAGTGGCCAAGTCTTACTTCCCGACGAAGTAAAAATCTGTGAAAGTGAGTTATAGTCCCACTTTTAAAATCTAATATTTTGGGATGAGAATACATGCAGGTTTTATAAATGATTTACAAAATAGACACAAGTACGTGAAACTACATTCTATGGTTGAATTATCGAAATCGAATATGCCCCTTTTTATTAAGTCTGGTAATCTAAGAATTAGGGAACAGACACCCTAATTGACGCGAATCCTAAAGATAGATCTATTGGGCCTAACAAACCCCATCCAAAGTACCGGATGCTTTAGTACTTCGAAATTTATATCATATCCGAAGGGTGTCCCGGAATGATGGGGATATTCTTATATATGCATCTTGTTATTGTCGGTTACCAGGTGTTCACCATATGAATGATTTTTATCTCTATGTATGGGATGTGTATTGAAATATGAAATCTTGTGGTCTATTGTTACAATTTGATATATATAGGTTAAACCTATAACTCACCAACATTTTTGTTGACGTTTTAAGCATGTTTATTCTCAGGTGATTATTAAGAGCTTCCGCTGTCGCATACTTAAATAAGGACAAGATTTGGAGTCCATGCTTGTATGATATTGTGTAAAAACTGCATTCAAGAAACTTATTTTGTTGTAACATATTTGTATTGTAAACCATTATGTAATGGTCGTGTGTAAACAGGATATTTTAGATTATCATTATTTGATAATCTACGTAAAGCTTTTTAAACCTTTATTGATGAAATAAAGGTTATGGTTTGTTTAAAAATGAATGCAGTCTTTGAAAAACGTCTCATATAGAGGTCAAAACCTCGCAACGAAATCAATTAATATGGAACGTTTTTAATCAATAAGAACGGGACATTTCAGTTGGTATCCGAGCGTTGGTCTTAGAGAACCAGAAAATTTGCATTAGTGTGTCTTATCGAGTTTGTTAGGATGCATTAGTGAGTCTGGACTTCGACCGTGTTTTCTTTAAAAATGATTGCTTAACATTTTTGTTGGAAACTATATATTTTTAACATATGAATATTATGTGATATATTAATCTCTTAACGTGTTTGATATTATGTGATAGATGTCTACCTCTAGAACAAGTCCCATTGACTCACCTAATAATAATGAAGAGTCAAATGTAAATTGGAATAATTTGTGGACTGATTCACAAGTTCCCGAAGAGGAACCGGAAGAAGAGTCGGAACCGGAAGAAGAATCGGAACCGGAAGAAGAATCGGAACCGGATGAAGAAATAGAACCGGTGGGGGAAATAATAAAACGGTTAAGTAAAAGAAAATCCTCAACCAACCGACCAAAGTTAATTATGGTCAATGGTGTTTCCGCCAAGGAAGCAAAATATTGGGAGGATTACCAATTCTCCGATGAATCGGATTCCGACGAGAATTCCGATGATGTTATAGAAATTACCCCAACTGAATTTAAAAAGGCAAAAGAAAATAATAAGGGAAAGGGCATAAAAATAGAGAAATCTAATTCCAACCCCGATGAACTTTATATGTATCGTCAACCCCCGAAGTCCTTAAGTTGTAACAATGACCCGGGAACCTCTAAACCACCAGGTTTTTCTAAACCAATGTGGACAACGACGGCTCGTATTAGGGGAACATCATATATCCCTAGAAACTTGGCAAAACGAACCAAAACCGAAGAAGAAGAAACGAGCGAGTCGGAATAAGATAGTTGTATTCGTGTGGTGTAATATATGGAATATAGTGTTCTTATGCTTTATGATATATGTAAAAATTGCTTGTATTAATAAGTATTTTTTTTATGAATCTAACTCTTGTCTATTTTACAGTTTAAAAACACAAAATGGATAGACAACCCAATATTTTAAGAGACCTACCCGGAGACATGATTGATGAAATCTTGTCTAGAGTCGGCCAGAATTCTTCGGCACAACTATTTAAGGCGAGATCAGTTTGTAAGACATTCGAAGAACGTTCCAAGAATGTCTTGGTTTATAAGAGACTTTCGTTTGAAAGATGGGGGATATCACATTGGGAAACCCATAAGTTACGATGTGTTTACTTTGACGCATATATTGCGGGGAACCCAAATGCTATTTTACGCAACGGGTTAAGAAATTATTTTGACTCAATATATCCGAATATTGGACTTCGTGATTTAGAAAAAGCGGCTAACATGCAACATAAAGAAGCATGTTATGCTTACGGATTAGTAATGTTCGCTTCTCACCAAAGTGAGAACAAGAACATCGGGCTACAACTATTAAACAAAACGTTTCCACAAGTGACGGAGTCGGTAATTGGGGTAAGAAATGAGGTTTTTAGATTATTACGGGACTGTTGGACATTACGTAACCCTCGTCCCTTTGATGACGTTACAACACGCTGTCTTATCAACGGCCATAACGGTTATGTTGCACAAGACCAAGGATGGGAAGTAGTCCTAGTAAAACCAGAATGCATGACTTGTTTCTGGACGTATGAATTACGTGTCTTTATTGCCTTTGCTGAACGACTTGTGTACTAGCTAGAATTGTCTTCACAACTATCTTGTATCAAAGTTATTGTGTGCTATATTTCATGCTTTATGTAAAATAAGCGGTATTGTAAGTTTGTAAAATATTGTATAAAAGTTTGAACGCGAAATATTATTATAATCAGTTTTTCATATAGAATTGTAGTAGTTGAATTGTATATTAGCTACTAAGTATGAACTTAACGGGTAGGTACTACCCGAATTTAAACTTATAAAACGCTAATATGAAGAAAAAGCTTTTATAAATGAGTTCATATTATGCTACGAAATACTATTAACTACTCTTAATATTCTGTATGATTAACTTGTTCCATTTAACTATTTTGAAGGAAATGGCACCGACTACTCGACACACCGTGAATATGAATGAAGAGGAATTCCGTACTTTTCTAGCTTCAAACATAGCCGCAGTACAGGCTGCGCTACATACCAACAATAACCTTGGATCTAGCAGTACAGGAAATCGTGTAGGATGCACCTACAAAGAATTCACTGCCTGCAAACCTTTGGAATTTGATGGAACCGAAGGACCGATCGGATTGAAACGGTGGACCGAGAAGGTTGAATCGGTGTTTGCCATAAGTAAGTGTACTGAAGAGGACAAAGTGAAGTACGCTACGCATACCTTCACAGGTTCTGCGTTAACATGGTGGAATACCTATCTAGAGCAAGTGGGACAAGATGATGCGTACGCACTACCGTGGTCAGCATTCAAGCACTTGATGAACGAGAAGTACCGTCCCAGAACCGAGGTCAATAAGCTCAAAACAGAACTTAGAGGGTTACGAACCCAAGGATTTGATATTACCACGTACGAAAGACGATTCACAGAATTGTGCCTATTGTGTCCGGGAGCATTCGAAGATGAGGAAGAGAAGATCGACGCGTTTGTGAAAGGATTACCGGAAAGAATCCAAGAAGATATAAGTTCACACGAGCCCGCCTCCATACAACAGGCATGTAGAATGGCTCATAAACTAGTGAACCAGATTGAAGAAAGAATTAAAGAACAGACTGCTGAAGAGGCCAATGTGAAGCAAGTCAAAAGAAAGTGGGAGGAAAACGGTGATAAGAATCACCAATACAACAACAACAGCAATTACAACAATAATCGCAACAATTATCCCAACAATCGCAACATCAATCACAACTACAACAAACGGCCCAACAACAACAACAACAACAACAACAACAGCAACTACAACAATCATCCCAACAACAATAATAACCGCAACAACAACAACAATCAGAAGCAACTATGCCAAAGGTGTGAAAAGAATCACTCGGGGTTCTGCACCAAATTTTGCAACAAGTGTAAAAGAAATGGTCATAGCGCGGCGAAGTGTGAGGTCTACGGACCAGGGGTTAATAGAACGAAAGGAACAAATGGTGTCGGAACGAGTAATGGCGGAGCAAGTAGTGTCGGAGCAAGTTATGCCAATGTAGTTTGTTATAAATGTGGAAAACCGGGCCACATTATTAGAAATTGCCCAAACCAGGAGAACACGAATGGACAAGGCCGCGGAAGAGTTTTCAATATTAATGCGGCAGAGGCACAGGAAGACCCGGAGCTTGTTACGGGTACGTTTCTTATTGACAATAAATCTGCTTACGTTTTATTTGATTCGGGTGCGGATAGAAGCTATATGAGTAGAGATTTTTGTGCTAAATTAAGTTGTCCATTGACGCCTTTGGATAGTAAATTTTTACTCGAATTAGCAAATGGTAAATTAATTTCAGCAGATAATATATGTCGGAATCGAGAAATTAAACTGGTTAGCGAAACATTTAAGATTGATTTGATACCAGTAGAGTTAGGGAGTTTTGATGTGATAATCGGTATGGACTGGTTGAAAGAAGTGAAAGCGGAGATCGTTTGTTACAAAAATGCAATTCGCATTATACGAGAAAAAGGAAAACCCTTAATGGTGTACGGAGAAAAGGGCAACACGAAGCTACATCTTATTAGTAATTTGAAGGCACAAAAACTAATAAGAAAAGGTTGCTATGCTGTTCTAGCACACGTCGAGAAAGTACAAACTGAAGAAAAGAGCATCAATGATGTTCCCATTGCAAAAGAATTTCCCGATGTATTTCCGAAAGAATTACCGGGATTACCCCCACACCGATCCGTTGAATTTCAAATAGATCTTGTACCAGGAGCTGCACCAATAGCTCGTGCTCCTTACAGACTCGCACCCAGCGAGATGAAAGAACTGCAAAGCCAATTACAAGAACTTTTAGAGCGTGGTTTCATTCGACCAAGCACATCACCGTGGGGAGCTCCTGTTTTGTTTGTCAAGAAGAAAGATGGTACATTCAGGTTGTGTATCGACTACCGAGAGTTGAACAAACTTACCATCAAGAACCGCTACCCACTACCGAGAATCGACGACTTATTTGATCAACTACAAGGCTCGTCTGTTTATTCAAAGATTGACTTACGTTCCGGGTATCATCAAATGCGGGTGAAAGAAGATGATATTCCAAAGACTGCTTTCAGAACACGTTACGGTCATTACGAGTTTATGGTCATGCCGTTTGGTTTAACTAATGCACCAGCTGTGTTCATGGACCTTATGAACCGAGTGTGTGGACCATACCTTGACAAGTTTGTCATTGTTTTCATTGATGACATACTTATTTACTCAAAGAATGACCAAGAACACGGTGAACATTTGAGAAAGGTGTTAGAAGTATTGAGGAAGGAAGAATTGTACGCTAAGTTTTCAAAGTGTGCATTTTGGTTGGAAGAAGTTCAATTCCTCGGTCACATAGTGAACAAAGAAGGTATTAAGGTGGATCCGGCAAAGATAGAAACTGTTGAAAAGTGGGAAACCCCGAAAACTCCGAAACACATACGCCAGTTTTTAGGACTAGCTGGTTACTACAGAAGGTTCATCCAAGACTTTTCCAGAATAGCAAAACCCTTGACTGCATTAACGCATAAAGGGAAGAAATTTGAATGGAATGATGAACAAGAGAAAGCGTTTCAGTTATTGAAGAAAAAGCTAACTACGGCACCTATATTGTCATTGCCTGAAGGGAATGATGATTTTGTGATTTATTGTGACGCATCAAAGCAAGGTCTCGGTTGTGTATTAATGCAACGAACGAAGGTGATTGCTTATGCGTCTAGACAATTGAAGATTCACGAACAAAATTATACGACGCATGATTTGGAATTAGGCGCGGTTGTTTTTGCATTAAAGACTTGGAGGCACTACTTATATGGGGTCAAAAGTATTATATATACCGACCACAAAAGTCTTCAACACATATTTAATCAGAAACAACTGAATATGAGGCAGCGTAGGTGGATTGAATTATTGAATGATTACGATTTTGAGATTCGTTACCACCCGGGGAAGGCAAATGTGGTAGCCGATGCCTTGAGCAGGAAGGATAGAGAACCCATTCGAGTAAAATCTATGAATATAATGATTCATAATAACATTACTACTCAAATAAAGGAGGCGCAACAAGGAGTTTTAAAAGAGGGAAATTTAAAGGATGAAATACCCAAAGGATCGGAGAAGCATCTTAATATTCGGGAAGACGGAACCCGGTATAGGGCTGAAAGGATTTGGGTACCAAAATTTGGAGATATGAGAGAAATGGTACTTAGAGAAGCTCATAAAACCAGATACTCAATACATCCTGGAACGGGGAAGATGTACAAGGATCTCAAGAAACATTTTTGGTGGCCGGGTATGAAAGCCGATGTTGCTAAATACGTAGGAGAATGTTTGACGTGTTCTAAGGTCAAAGCTGAGCATCAGAAACCATCAGGTCTACTTCAACAACCCGAAATCCCGGAATGGAAATGGGAAAACATTACCATGGATTTCATCACTAAATTGCCAAGGACTGCAAGTGGTTTTGATACTATTTGGGTAATAGTTGATCGTCTCACCAAATCAGCACACTTCCTACCAATAAGAGAAGATGACAAGATGGAGAAGTTAGCACGACTGTATTTGAAGGAAGTCGTCTCCAGACATGGAATACCAATCTCTATTATCTCTGATAGGGATGGCAGATTTATTTCAAGATTCTGGCAGACATTACAGCAAGCATTAGGAACTCGTCTAGACATGAGTACTGCCTATCATCCACAAACCGATGGGCAGAGCGAAAGGACGATACAAACACTTGAAGACATGCTACGAGCATGTGTTATTGATTTCGGAAACAGTTGGGATCGACATCTACCGTTAGCAGAATTTTCCTACAACAACAGCTACCATTCAAGCATTGAGATGGCGCCGTTTGAAGCACTTTATGGTAGAAAGTGCAGGTCTCCGATTTGTTGGAGTGAAGTGGGGGATAGACAGATTACGGGTCCGGAGATTATACAAGAAACTACCGAGAAGATCATCCAAATTCAACAACGGTTGAAAACCGCCCAAAGTCGACAAAAGAGCTACGCTGACATTAAAAGAAAAGATATAGAATTTGAAATTGGAGAGATGGTCATGCTTAAAGTTTCACCTTGGAAAGGCGTTGTTCGATTTGGTAAACGAGGGAAATTAAATCCAAGGTATATTGGACCATTCAAGATTATTGATCGTGTCGGACCAGTAGCTTACCGACTTGAGTTACCTCAACAACTCGCGGCTGTACATAACACTTTCCACGTCTCGAATTTGAAGAAATGTTTTGCTAAAGAAGATCTCACTATTCCGTTAGATGAAATCCAAATCAACGAAAAACTCCAATTCATCGAAGAACCCGTCGAAATAATGGATCGTGAGGTTAAAAGACTTAAGCAAAACAAGATACCAATTGTTAAGGTTCGATGGAATGCTCGTAGAGGACCCGAGTTCACCTGGGAGCGTGAAGATCAGATGAAGAAGAAATACCCGCATCTATTTCCAGAAGATTCGTCAACACCTTCAACAGCTTAAAATTTCGGGACGAAATTTATTTAACGGGTAGGTACTGTAGTGACCCGAACTTTTCCATGTTTATATATATTAATTGAGATTGATGTTTACATGATTAAATGTTTCCAACATGTTAAGCAATCAAACTTGTTAAGACTTGATTAATTGAAATAGGTTTCATATAGACAATTGACCACCCAAGTTGACCGGTGATTCACGAACGTTAAAACTTGTAAAAAAACTATATGATGACATATATATGGTTATATATATAGTTAACATGATATTATGATAAGTAAACATATCATTAATTATATTAACAATGAACTACATATGTAAAAACAAGACTACTAACTTAATGATTTTGAAACGAGACATATATGTAACGTTTATCGTTGTAACGACATTTAATGTATATATATCATATTAAGAGATATTCGTACATCATAATATCATGATAATATAATAATTTAAAATCTCTTTTGTTATTATAAACATTGGGTTAACAACATTTAACAAGATCGTTAACCTAAAGGTTTCAAAACAACACTTACATGTAACGACTAACGATGACTTAACGACTCAGTTAAAATGTATATACATGTAGTGTTTTAATATGTATTTATACACTTTTGAAAGACTTAAATACACTTATCAAAATACTTCTACTTAACAAAAATGCTTACAATTACATTCTCGTTCAGTTTCATCAACAATTCTACTCGTATGCACCCGTATTCGTACTCGTACAATACACAGCTTTTAGATGTATGTACTATTGGTATATACACTCCAATGATCAGCTCTTAGCAGCCCATGTGAGTCACCTAACACATGTGGGAACCATCATTTGGCAACTAGCATGAAATATCTCATAAGATTACAAAAATATGAGTAATCATTCATGACTTATTTACATGAAAACAAAATTACATATCCTTTATATCTAATCCATACATCAACGACCAAAAACACCTACAAACACTTTCATTCTTCAATTTTCTTCATCTAATTGAACTCTCTCAAGTTCTATCTTCAAGTTCTAAGTGTTCTTCATAAATTCCAAAAGTTCTAGTTTCATAAAATCAAGAATACTTTCAAGTTTGCTAGCTCACTTCCAATCTTGTAAGGTGATCATCCAACCTCAAGAAATCTTTGTTTCTTACAGTAGGTTATCATTCTAATACAAGGTAATAATCATATTCAAACTTTGGTTCAATTTCTATAACTATAACAATCTTATTTCAAGTGATGATCTTACTTGAACTTGTTTTCGTGTCATGATTTTGCTTCAAGAACTTTGAGCCATCCAAGGATCCATTGAAGCTAGATCCATTTTTCTCTTTTCCAGTAGGTTCATCCAAGGAACTTAAGGTAGTAATGATGTTCATAACATCATTCGATTCATACATATAAAGCTATCTTATTCGAAGGTTTAAACTTGTAATCACTAGAACATAGTTTAGTTAATTCTAAACTTGTTCGCAAACAAAAGTTAATCCTTCTAACTTGACTTTTAAAATCAACTAAACACATGTTCTATATCTATATGATATGCTAACTTAATGATTTAAAACCTGGAAACACGAAAAACACCGTAAAACCGGATTTACGCCGTCGTAGTAACACCGCGGGCTGTTTTGGGTTAGTTAATTAATAACTATGATAAACTTTGATTTAAAAGTTGTTATTCTGAGAAAATGATTTTTATTATGAACATGAAACTATATCCAAAAATTATGGTTAAACTCAAAGTGGAAGTATGTTTTCTAAAATGGTCATCTAGACGTCGTTCTTTCGACTGAAATGACTACCTTTACAAAAACGACTTGTAACTTATTTTTCCGACTAGAAACCTATACTTTTTTTGTTTAGATTCATAAAATAGAGTTCAATATGAAACCATAGCATTTTGATTCACTCAAAACGGATTTAAAATGAAGAAGTTATGGGTAAAACAAGATTGGATAATTTTTCTCATTTTAGCTACGTGAAAATTGGTAACAAATCTATTCCAACCATAACTTAATCAACTTGTATTATATATTATCTAATCTTGAGATACCATAGACACGTATACAATGTTTCGACCTATCATGTCGACACATCTATATATATTTCGGAACAACCATAGACACTCTATATGTGAATGTTGGAGTTAGCTATACAGGGTTGAGGTTGATTCCAAAATATATATAGTTTGAGTTGTGATCAATACTGAGATACGTATACACTGGGTCGTGGATTGATTCAAGATAATATTTATCGATTTATTTCTGTACATCTAACTGTGGACAACTAGTTGTAGGTTACTAACGAGGACAGCTGACTTAATAAACTTAAAACATCAAAATATATTAAAAGTGTTGTAAATATATTTTGAACATACTTTGATATATATGTATATATTGTTATAGGTTCGTGAATCAACCAGTGGCCAAGTCTTACTTCCCGACGAAGTAAAAATCTGTGAAAGTGAGTTATAGTCCCACTTTTAAAATCTAATATTTTGGGATGAGAATACATGCAGGTTTTATAAATGATTTACAAAATAGACACAAGTACGTGAAACTACATTCTATGGTTGAATTATCGAAATCGAATATGCCCCTTTTTATTAAGTCTGGTAATCTAAGAATTAGGGAACAGACACCCTAATTGACGCGAATCCTAAAGATAGATCTATTGGGCCTAACAAACCCCATCCAAAGTACCGGATGCTTTAGTACTTCGAAATTTATATCATATCCGAAGGGTGTCCCGGAATGATGGGGATATTCTTATATATGCATCTTGTTATTGTCGGTTACCAGGTGTTCACCATATGAATGATTTTTATCTCTATGTATGGGATGTGTATTGAAATATGAAATCTTGTGGTCTATTGTTACAATTTGATATATATAGGTTAAACCTATAACTCACCAACATTTTTGTTGACGTTTTAAGCATGTTTATTCTCAGGTGATTATTAAGAGCTTCCGCTGTCGCATACTTAAATAAGGACAAGATTTGGAGTCCATGCTTGTATGATATTGTGTAAAAACTGCATTCAAGAAACTTATTTTGTTGTAACATATTTGTATTGTAAACCATTATGTAATGGTCGTGTGTAAACAGGATATTTTAGATTATCATTATTTGATAATCTACGTAAAGCTTTTTAAACCTTTATTGATGAAATAAAGGTTATGGTTTGTTTAAAAATGAATGCAGTCTTTGAAAAACGTCTCATATAGAGGTCAAAACCTCGCAACGAAATCAATTAATATGGAACGTTTTTAATCAATAAGAACGGGACATTTCACCCACTTCCACTCGGGAATTTCTGGTTGCACCAAAAGTCCAGACGATTTTTGATGTTCAGCTTTGACCTTAGCACAGGTCAAACACTTAGTCACATACTTAGCTACATCACCTTTCAAATTATGCCACAAATACAGCTCCTTAAGATCCTGATACATCTTTCCTGAACCAGGATGAATAGAGTATCTAGACTTATGAGCCTCATCCAAAACAAGTTGTCGAAGACCTCCAAATTTCGGAACCCAAAGACGTCCCGCAAAATACCTAGTACCATCAGCTCGTACTTCAAACTTCTTAGCTACCTTTTCTACATTCTCCTTCACGAAATTCTCCTCCTTTAAGGCTTCTTGTTGTGCCTCAAGAATCTGCCTTGCGAGGTTTGATCTAACTGTCATATTCAAGGCCCTAATCCTGCGAGGTTCAGTCCTTTCTTTACGACTCAATGCATCAGCCACAACATTGGCCTTACCCGGGTGATACAAAAGGTCACAATTATAATCATTCAACATCTCAATCCATCTTCGTTGTCTCATGTTCAACTGTTTCTGATCGAGGATATGTTGAAGACTCTTGTGATCGGTGTACACAGTACTCTTAACACCATAAAGATAGTGTCTCCAAATTTTAAGCGCAAAAACAACAGCCCCCAACTCTAAATCATGAGTTGTATAGTTCTGTTCGTGAATCTTCAACTGTCGTGACGCATACGCAATAACCTTCTTTCGTTGCATCAAAATGCAACCATAGCCTTGTCGCGATGCATCACAATAAACAACAAAATCATCATTACCCTCTGGTAGTGACAAAATCAGAGCGGTAGTCAATTTCTTCTTCAAAATCTGAAAAGCATTCTCTTGTTCATCCTTCCACTCGTACTTCTTCCCCTTATGCGTTAAAGCAGTCAGAGGTTTCGCAATACGAGAGAAATCCTGAATGAACCTTCTATAGTAACCTGCCAATCCTAAGAACTGACGAATCTGAGTAGGAGTTTTCGGGGTTTCCCATTTTTCAGTCACCTTAATTTTAGCAGGATCAACTTGTATTCCCTGTTTATTAACAATATGACCAAGGAACTGAACTTCTCTTAACCAAAAAGCACACTTAGAGAACTTAGCGTACAACTCTTCTTTCTTTAACAAATCAAGCACTAACCTCAAGTGTTCTTCGTGCTCTTCATCACTCTTAGAATAGATAAGGATGTCGTCGATGAAATCAATAACGAACTTGTCCAGATAGGGTCTACACACACGGTTCATGAGGTCCATGAACACAGCAGGTGCATTTGTCAATTCGAACGGCATAACAAGAAATTCAAAGTGACCGTAACGAGTGCGGAAAGCAGCTTTTGAAACATCAGATTCTTTAACACGCAACTGATGATAGCTAGAACGAAGATCAATTTTTGAATAAACAGAAGAACCCTGTAGCTGATCGAACAGATCATCAATTCTCAGAAGAGGATAACGATTTTTAACAGTGAGCTTATTCAGTTCATGATAATCAATGCATAAATGAAAAGAACCATCTTTCTTCTTAACAAACAGAACGGGAGCTCCCCAAGGGGACGAGCAAGGACGAATAAAACCTTTGTCTAACAACTCACGAAGTTGACTCGACAATTCTTGAAGTTCGGAAGGCACAAGACGATAAGGAGCACGTGCTACAGGAGCAGCGCCGGGAACAAGATCAATATGAAATTCTACCGCGCGTTGCGGCAGAAGGCCAGGTAAGTCATCGGGAAATACCTCGGGAAAATCCCTAACAATGTGTACGTCATCAACGTTCTTCACTTCCTTACTAGGATCAACAACATGAGCAAGAATAGCATGACAGCCTTTGTGGAGATGTTTACGAACTTTCATACAGCTAATAAGGTTTAACCGTGTGCATTTCTTATCTCCAAAGACCATCAGTGGCTCTCCAATCACATCAGTAATACGAATAGCCTTATCATAACACACGATCTCAGCACGGTTCGCAGACAACTAATTCATACCAATAACAATATCAAAACTACCAAGTTCAATCGGTATCAAATCTATCTCGAAATCCCTACCACCCAGATTAATGTTACATTTACGATGTACAGTCTTAGCAGTAAGTTCTTTACCATTAGCTACTTCAACAACATAAGTATTGTCTAAGGGAGTTAACTGCGTTTTGATTCTCGAACTTAATTTACTCGACACGAAACTTAAATCAGCCCCCGAATCAAATAGTACATAAAATGATAAATCGTTGACTGAGAACGTACCAGTAACAAGCTTAGGATCTTCCTCTGCATCCTTAGCATTAATGTTGAACGCTCGGCCGCGTGCAGTTTCAGCAGTCTTCTTATTGGGACAAGCATCTCGAAAATGCCCCGGCTTCCCACACTCATAACAAACCCTTTGATTACTTCCATTATTTGATTTCCCATTACCATTTCCGTTACCACCTCTATTACCAACATTATTATTATTACCACCAGCCGCGGGAGTAGCAGAACCCGGCAAAAGCTCTGTACAATCTTTAGCAATGTGCCCTTGCTTGGAGCACCTCTTACAAGTAATTGTGCAGTAACCATCATGAGCTTTATAGCAACGAGGACACACACGCTGATTTCTGTTATTAGCACCTGAGGTATCCTGTTTCTTCTGCTAATTTTGGTTTTGATTGCGGTTGTTATCCCACTTTCGTTTCCCATTATCAGCCTTCTTCACAACCTCCTCACTAGTTTCAACAACTCTAGTCTTGCTTCTTCTCAACACCTTGTCATTAAGTTTGTGGGCCATAGACATAGCCGCCTCAATAGTCTGGGGTTCACTAGACTCAACCCCGTGTTCAATCTTCTCGGACAAACCATCAATGTAAGCCTCAATTTTGCGGTCCTCATCCGCATAAACCCTAGGACACAGCAAAGTTAACTCGAAAAACCTTCGTTCATAGGCATCTAACTCGGTGCCATGCATTTTCAAATTTTTGAGCTCAACCTCTAGCTTCTTAAGCTCACCCCGAGGTCTATAGCGGGTGATCAATCTTTCCTTAAAATCATTCCAGGCCAAACCATAAGCTACATCGTTCCCCAAACTACTAACCAGATTGTTCCACCATGTCAAGGCACTATCCTTGAGAGTGCAACTAGCAAAACTAACTTTGTCCTCTTCACGGACCCGACTGACCCTGAAAATAGATTCGATTTTCTCGAACCAACGAGTAAGCCCTATTGGTCCTTCCGTACCACTGAATTCTTGGGGTCGACCAGCCATTAAAGTCTTGTGGGAGCATCCCACCTGGTTGTTGTTCACATTGGCATTAACATTAGCATTTGCTGCCATAGCAGCAGCAATTCCTTCATTGATCAGGCGTTGCATACGCGCTTCATTGGACTCTCTTGGAGGCATGATCTTCAAAATAGAATAACACATCGTTAGTACCAAGAATAATACTAGTATCATAAAGGAATAGATCAAAACACGAAAAGACTAACCATTAAGATATTAGTCAACTAACACTATGAGTAATAACATAACAGTTATGATTGTTATAGAAATAACCATCACATGCATACATATTTTATGATAACATCATACAACATACATAGCACCTAACATACATGAACATATATTACGCATAATATAACATGACAAGAGCCACAACATCAGAAATAAAACATGATAATGATAATAGATGTCATAAAAATAACCATCCATACATAATGAAAAATATCCCATAACAAAATCTTAATAAAATCCTAGGCAAAACGCCGTACATAACCCAAAATGTATGTATAAAAAGGACATTAAGTCTGATGAAATAGATAATCAATATGAATAATCATATCACATTCGCTTAGAGCGGGTGTGATAAGCTGGTCCAGCATGAGTCTCGACAGGATCCTCATACTTATGCAACTTCCCTTTCACAACATCCAACTCTTCCTTCAACACACGAACAGTGCTCTCGAGAGCCTCGAACTTAGCCTTAACTTCTCGATCACGCTTACGGTTCTCATCCTCAACCCTATGCTTGAAAGTGATAAAGTTACCCATGTCGGCACGGATCTCGTCCATAACTTCATTATGTGGCAAAGTGCGCAAACAATCACTAAGGGCGTTAATACGTGTCACCTCATTATAAGCCCGGTTCATATGAGTAATGGTAGAAAAATAGTAATAAACAGGATCATCGATCTCTGGTTGATTAGCACGACGTCTAGCAGGAGACGGTGGAGCAGGAGCAGCAACGGAGTTATCGCTCGAAGTCGACATCTGCAAACAGCAAAACCGCAAACCACATACCAAAAAGATATAAAAGCTAATAATATAACTTATACGAAATGAAATGCATATTAATGCTATAGCAAAAAGGTCGGGCTGTAGACTAGACTCTAATGCACCCTAAAAACCACGGGTTGACCACATTAAGACCGCCTAGTTCCCTACAACTAACGCTCTGATACCACATGTGACGACCCCGTCAAAACACTTAACGGATCCGTCAGTTGGTCCCACAGCTTGATCGAACTTAAATGAATTAAATAAACAAAGTTGCATTCTTTTATCTCAAAAGTTTCCCAAAAAGGAAACAAACCAAGATATGTAGTTTTAAATAACCAACCATAGTAATAAACCAAAAGTTGACACAAAACCTTGCCAACAAACCCACAAGTTTAAATTATCCAAAAATAGAATGCAAGCTTAAGTTTCATAAATTGTTTCATAAAATCTGCCCAAATGCATGCAGACTCTTCTAAACATAGCGGAAGCATCACAAAACTCAAGTACCTGTGAAAACATGCAAGTAAACTGTCAACACAAAGGTTGAGTGAATTATAGGTTTAAATAAATCAATAAACTTTAGACCACAAGATTTAAAAATGTTAGAAAACATTAAACATTATTCCATTATCAATGAGCCACCTGGTAACCACTTAACCCTTTATTTACCCTTGCCAAACACAATAAAAAATATACACTTGGACAGTGTATCTACAACAAATTACGAAGTACTAAACATTCCAATTATAAATTGCTAGCGCGACTAGCTCGAAATGGGGTTGTCAAACCCGATAGATCCATCCATAGGATTCGCGTTTACCGGTAGAAACCAATGATTACAGTTACCAGACTAGGGAATATTTTTGTCCAACTCACAATGAATAATTAAATTTAACTGTTACTTGTGTCAAAACGTAAATGAAAATGCATGTAATCACATCCCAAAAATATACTTTGAAAAGTATGTAAAAACGGGACTATAACTCAACTTAAAAGCAACTGAAGAAACCACACAAACAAGCGAACAGCAAATAGAGTAAAGTGATCAGGAACGATCACAACGCCGACCTATAAATAAAGCAGGTCGATATAAATAACTAACTTAGGTCAAGTCTTAGTATGATAGCTATTGTACATGTTGCAAGTAGACATAGAACAATACTCGGCAAGCATCGGTTTGACTGGAACAGCGTACGGACACGTACTTTCTATTTATAGAAAGTTTCTATTTTTAGCAGGTTTCCATTTTTGGAAAGTTTATATCTTAGAAAAGTTTCTATTTTTGGAAAGTTTCTATTTTTGGAAAGTTTCTATTTTTGGAAAGTTTTTAAGTTAGGAAAGTTTCTTATTTAGAAAGTCACCAAAAGTCAACTGAAAGTCAAAGTCAACCGAAAGTCAACTCAAAAGTCAAACTTGGTCAAACATAGTCAACGTTAATTTGAAAAGTGTAAGTTATAGTAATAACATAAGTTATAATGTTTATTAAAGTTAAAAGTGTATAATTACGTCATAACATAAGTTTAATTAAATAAAATGAATTATTAAAGTTAATATAAGTTGAAATGATATAATTAATATAACATAAGTAGTTAATTAATTAATTAAATATTAGTCATAATATAAATATTATTAATTAATAATAAATTTTAAATCATATCATAAGTATTATTAATTAATAATGAATTATTAATCATATCATAAGTTTCTAAATATAATTATTAAATCATAAGTATTTAATAATTAAATCATAATTAAATAATAATTAAGTTTTATAATAATTAAATAATTATTTAATATTCATTATAAGTCTTATAATAATATTCTTATAAAATAAATTTAATACTTATCATAAGTATTTTCCATTAGTAATAAAAGTGTTATTAAGCATAAGTTAAATTAAAATGTTAATTAAATCATAAATAATAATTTAAATGATATAATAAATATTTATATCATAAGTCTTAAATAATAATAATTACTTCTTTTATCATAAGTAATTAATTAATAATGAGTTTCATTATTTTTATCATAAGTTTTAGAATTAAACATAAGTTTTAATTCAAAAAATCATCGGGTTGTATCTTGAGTCCCGGGTGTCGATTTCTGGCGAGCCTTATATGCATCTCCGCCTATTCAAACCACCCAACACAATGATGCACTCAAGAACTCACTAAGAACAGTCCACAAGTCGTGGTAATCAGCCATGACACCACTTGGACCTTCAATTTACTCAAAACCGTGTTTTAGTCGAAACGGGCGAACCGTGGCTCGGATTTAGGTGACCCAAACATGAAAGTTCGTCCCACCATTAGTCCTAACACACTAAAACACCCTAAAGACACCAAGGAAGGTCACAAAGTCGGATCAAACCTGTTTCATGTCAATCCACATTTCAATTTTAACAAAATAGTAATTTGATCATAACTAGGGCTCCAGGAATCAAAACGACATGAATCCGGAGTCTAAAATTAATATCTTGATGAGAGGAACTCATTTACATACTTTATTTTAACATTTATCTCTTTCACAAACCCAGAATACACGAAAAAGCTGCTGTCCAGAATTTAACAAACCGAAAACATGTGATTATGAGTACATCTATGCATACAAACACCATTACAATAATCCACAAACATCATACTACTAAATAATCATCAAAATACAGTAAATAAATGAAAAATTGAAAATTCTAGGGTTAGGGTTTATACCCTAATCGAGAAACGATCTATGTAATCGCGTAGAGAAGAACGAGAGGAACGCGTTGGTACTAATCACTCCTTGATCCAAGCTTTAATTTTAGATGATGATGGTGATGTTGGTTGGTGGTGGTGTCGCCAAAAAAAGGAGAGGGAGGAGAAAACACAAAAAATTAGGTTTAGATAGAAAATATGAAAAAAAAATAAATGAGATGAAAATTGAAAACAAAAGGGGATATCCCCTCTCCATCCATTCGGCCGATTCTAGGGGTGGGGTAGGTCCCACTTGGCCCATCTCACTTAAATGTTTAATTCCTGATGGCCCGAAAGCCCGAACGAGTCCCGAAACGCGAAAACGCACTTACGCGATTAAAAATCCGGAAAGATAACAAACGTGCGACGAAAAATAAATATAAATACACTATATAAGAATATGATCTTAAAATATCATATTTAAAATATTTAGGATTTAAATGTCCCAAAAACTCGACCGTTGGTTTGAAAACCGAAAAGATTCGCCGGATGGAAATCCGCGAGACGTAGAAACGTATAAATTAAAATATGAATACAAATATTCACATAACACATAATAATTAATATATATATATATATATATATATATATATATATATATATATATATATATATATATATATATATATATATATATATATATATATATTATAAAAATAATAATATAGGTCATAGAAATGACGTGGCACACTAACAGTTAACGGCCGTTAAATAATTAACGAAAAAGATAACGAAAAAAGTAGGGTCGTGACATAAAGCATCCGGTACTTTGGATGGAGCTTGTTGGGCCCGATAGATCTACCTTTAGAGTTCGCGTCAATTAGGGTGTCTGTTCCCTAATTCTTAGATTACCAGACTTAATAAAAAGGGGCATATTCGGTTTCGATAATTCAACCATAGAATGTAGTTTCACGTACTTGTGTCTATTTCATAAAACAGTTATGAAAACAGCGCATGTATTCTCAGTTCCAAAAACATATATTGCAAAAGCATTTAAAAAGGGATTAATGAAACTCACGCATATAAATATTGTAAAACAGTTAATAATGCATTTGCATGTATTCTCAGCCCAAAAATGTAATGAGTAAAAAGGGAACAAATGAAACTCACCTAATGTATTTTGTAGTAAAAATACATATGACTATATTGAACAACTGAACAATGCAGGGTTGGCGTCGGATTCACGAACCTATATCAATTATATATATTAAAACATATAATCGTGATCGAGCAAGTTTATATATTTTTAGTGTTGTAAATGTTATCTTAATAAATTATGTGTTTCATTAATAACTTAGTTATCTCTATTTATTTTATATACTTTAGATAATTAATTAAAAAAAATACCAATGTAGTTATTTAATATATTTTTCTTATATATATAGATTATTTATTTAGAAAATTAATAGTAATAATCTTATTAGTTATAATGAAAATAAAAAATTTTGATAATAATAATAGCTGTTTTGTTTGCGGTAATAATAATACTGTAATAATAATAACAATAAAACTAATAATACTTGAAACTACCTTTAAAAGCTTTTTCCCTAAAAAGAATGCTTCAGACAGGGCTCGAACCTAAGACCTCTCGTTAACCTGACACATCACCCAACCATTCTTCCAATCGTTTCTTTCTGTTTTAATTCGGCCCTATATTTCTTTAACCCGTTGTCTGCTCAAGTCTAAAAGCAATTTAAGGGCCCAACAAACACTTAGATCATTGTAGCCCAACAATTAAATAATGGCCCAAGCTTTCAACACAACCCACACAACTTCTAATCCTAAAAAAAATGTTGTTGCCTAGATTCGAACCCACGACCTCTCGTTCCACAAATACAGCTCCAACCGTTGAACATTATTTATTTCAGGTATTAAGTTTCGTTCTTATGTATTTAAACTATACAAACTGTTATCAATTTCCTCATGAATTCCTCACCTCTTCTCATCATCGTCTTCTCTATATATTATTATTATTAAAGCATTAAATCATAACCATCTTCACAAATACTATCATCATTCTTATAGACTATCAAATCAACATTTTAATGATCCATTTTCATCATCATCATCATTATGACATAACTCTAATCATATTCGTATATCATATTCATAATCATTTTTATAAACTTATTAATCATAATGATTAACTTAATAATGTAACCATATCATAATTAATAATCATGAATATAATTTCAAGTCTTATACCTAATATGATGGTGTAGGTGTTGGTCTCGGCTCCAAACAGTACCAGAAATGAAATATCAACAGGTGCGATTTTTGGGTGGTCCTCGAACAAAAAGCGGCAACAACACGATGGTTTTCAGTGGTAGTCATTATCTAAAATAGAAACAGCGACGGACATCAGCATCTTCATCATTTTGCCACTATATCATCATCATCATCATTAATAATAGGAACGAACGAAAATAGCGGGTTGTGGTGGTTTACGGTTATAAAACAGAGAAATAGAAGTATTCAGCAGTGTAGCAGTGGCCTATGGTGGTTTGATGGTGATACAATTTCAAACAGCAGCAGGAAAAGGTACATCAGTAGTTGAAGCATACGGTGATGGTTTTGGCGATGGAGACAAAGAAACAAGAAAAAAATATATATACTAAGTGTAGTAGTAGTCATAATTGATGTCGATTTTTTGTGGTGACGGAACAGTAGTTGCAGTAATAACAGCAGTCCACGATAATCTTGGTTGGCTAGAAGGTGATGCGAGGTAGTGCGAGGTAACCGGTGGTTTGAGATGACGATTGAGGTGGTGATATGGGTTCTGAAATTGAGCTGCATATGGTTTGGTGTTTGGCTAGAATAGGAGCAATATAGCAAGAATGATTTGGTTATTGTGTGGAGATTGACTTGCAAGTAGTAAAGGTGGTGGTCTTCAAGTATGTTAAATAATGGTTTTGGCTTGAGGTTATCTATATTTATAAATGCAAATATCACATACAAATTGAAAGGACCCGTTCATATTCATTATAAACGATTCACAATAGTTGATTACATTGCGAGGTATTTGACCTCTATATGATACATTTTACAAACATTGCATTCGTTTTTAAAAGACAATCTTTCTTTACATCGAAAATTGACAGGCATGCATACCATTTCATAATATCCACTATCCAACTATAAATTAATTTAATAATAATCTTTGATGAACTCAATGACTCGAATGCAACGTTCTTCGAAATATGCTATGAAAGACTCCAAGTAATATCTTTAAAATGAGCAAATGCACAGCGGAAGATTTCTTTAACACCTGAGAATAAACATGCTTTAAAGTGTCAACCAAAAGGTTGGTGAGTTCATTAGTTTATCATAATCATTTATTTCCATCATTTTAATAGACCACAAGAATTTCATTTCCAGTTCTCATAAATATACGTCCCATGCATAGAGACAAAAATAATCATTCATATGGTGAACACCTGGTAACCGACATTAACTAGATACATATAAGAATATCCCCTATCATTCCGGGATCCTCCTTCGGACATGATATAAATTTCGAAGTACTAAAGCATCCGGTACTTTGGATGGGGTTTGTTAGGCCCAATAGATCTATCTTTAGGATTCGCGTCAATTAGGGTGTCTGTTCCCTAATTCTTAGATTACCAGACTTTAATAAAAAGGGGCATATTCGATTTCGATAATTCAACCATAGAATGTAGTTTCAATTACTTGTGTCTATTTCGTCAAACATTTATAAAAGCGCATGTATTCTCAGTCCCAAAAATATAAAGGGTAAAAAGGCAAATGAAACTCACCATACTGTATTTCGTAGTAAAAATACATATAACGTCATTGAACAAGTGCAAGGTTGTCCTCGGATTCACGAACCTAAATTAATTATATATATTTATGTGTTGGTCAATATTTGTCTAACAAATTAGGTCAAGTCATAGTGTACCACAATCCTAATGCTCGAGACTAATATGCAAAAGTCAACAAAAGTAAATTTGACTCAAAATAATTTCCAAAAATCTATACATGATTAATATATAGTTTAAATATCGTCGTTTTATATTTTTAAATATTTTTAAAAGATTTATTAGAGTAAATAATATAATTTATTTATTAATAAATAAAATTTTATATTAAATTTATATAATAAAATATACTTATATATATATTAAGTAATAAAATTTATAGGGTTTATTTAATATCATAAAGATAATATGATAGGTATTATTAAAGTAAGTTATTACACGTAGTAAAATATGTTTGTATCACATATTTATTTGATAAAATAATATCTATAATGATAGTAAGTAAAAGTTGTATTATTTTGTAATAATAATTATTATTATAAAAATATCAATATTTATAATTACTAAGATGACATTATGATAAAACGATAATTCTAATTATGATAACTTTAATATTTACGATAATTTTTAATATTATCTTTAAAATAATAATTCTATTTAAAATAATAATAATAATGATATTTTATAGTAACAATGACATTTCTATTAAAATGATAATTTTTGTTAAAATGATAGTTTTAATACTAACAATACTTTTAATAATAATAGTAATGATAAAAATAATAAGAACGATAATTTTATCTAAATCAATATCTTATAATATTTTAATTTCATCATGATACTCTTACCCATTATTTCCTAATCGTTTCGTTTAATAGCTTTTAATCGTCTTTTATATCGTGTCCGTAATAATGATAATAATAGTAATCAAAATAATTAGGTGTTACAAATATTTGTTTTAATTACACTAATATTAATAATGATAGTTACTATAACATTATTAACGATAATACTAATAATTATCCTAATGATAATATAGTAATAATAATAATAACAATAACAATAACCATTTTTAAATAATGATATATATATCTATTAATAATGATAATAATAATAATAATACCAATAATAATAATAATAATAATAATAATAATAATAATAATAATAATAATAATAATAATAATAATAATAATTGGATAATAATAATAATAATAATAATAATAATAATAATTATAACTTTAACGATAATAGCGATAGTAATAATAAAAAAAACATTTTTAATGATAAATCCCTTTTATTGATAAAGATAATAATAATGATAATAATAAGATAAAACTAGAACGACGATAAAAATGACGACAATAATAATCATTTTTAATAAAAATATCGAAAATTCAATTGATTATAACTTCTAATCCGTTCATCGAAACCATTCGATATCTAAAGGAAAAGTTCTTAATTTTTTGTTAGCTTTCTAAGGACATGCATATCTTATACCTTATCTCAACCGCAAGTGTAACTAATTCAAGATTCAACCTAACCTGTCTAAGGGCAATATCAAAAGTACAACCATGCATAATCCTAAATACTCGAGCACTAGTCAGGAATACACTATTAGTATCTAAAAGTTAAATTATGAGTACTCACGTATCAATATTGAGATTCAATATTGCAGGAAAGGTACGTAGATGCAACGGAAATAATAAACACCATATTGACCTCACGAGCATACCCATGAACCATACCCAATCACCTCCATAGCTATAACCCATAATTTCCTTAATCCTATCCCACTTGAAAAACAATTTCGAAATCACTCGGACAGCACTCCGTCGTAATATTTTATGTATACTAATAATATCTTGAAATAATATGGAGTAAATATATATATGTAAATCGATTAAGAGAGTTTAGAGAAAAATATTTTCAAGTTTCTATGAAATAATGAAACCTATTGAATTCTATTTATAATAGATTTTTGAATTATTAAAGTAAATTATTAAAGTATGAATTATTAAAGTGAATTATTAAAGTATGAATTATTAAAGTGAATTATTAAAGTGAATTATTAAAGTATGAATTATTAAAGTGAATTATTAAAGTATGAATTATTAAAGTGAATTATTAAAGTTAAAGTAAAGTAGAAATAAAGTAAAGGTAAAGTTTAAGTATAGTAAAAGTATAAAACTATGTACGTATAATACGCGTATAAATATATATAATATTAATTTAAATCGTTATATATATTTAATAAAATAAAATATAAATAGCGTTATCTTTATCATACTAGTTAAGTAATGAGTTGTCAAAAGTGGTTCTAGATATTTATAAAAGTTATATACGTTTTAATAATAAAGTTCTTTTTTAAACTGAAAACGTTTTTGTACGTTTGAAACTAAATAGATCAATCGAGTCTTTATGAGATTCAATCTTCCACTATCCTTTGTCTAGTTCTCAATGATTGACAATTTGTTCTTATTTATAAATCACTTTACCATTTTTCGAATATTGTTAAAATGGAAAGATTTCTCAAATCAACGTGGGCCTTTCAACAGAGACTTGTAATCATAATTTAATATATCTGATAATTCAATCATTTGATTTTATCTTCTAATTCCATTGATAAACATTTTGAAACAGATACAATCATATAAAGTATTTAATCTAATATTTTGTTTACGTTTCAAGTTATAATATATATACACATATACATATATAATCATATTCATTTAATGGTTCGTGAATCGTTAGAACTTGGTCGAGGTTGAATGGATGTATGAACATAGTTTAAAATTCTTGAAATTTAACTTAACAAATATTGCTTATCGTGTCGGAAACATATAAAGATTAAAGTTTAAATTTGGTTGGAAATTTTCGGGTTGTCACAGTACCTACCCGTTAAAGAAATTTCGTCCCGAAATTTGAGTGGAAAGGTCATGAATGATAATAAGTATGTTTTCATGATGCATACGGGCTGAAAATTAGAGTTTTATCATCAGCGAATAATTTGGATAGACAATCAATTTATATGAAGAGTACGAATGAAGCTAATATAGAAGAATGAAATGAGTAAGTGTAGATTCATCTTATCATTTGACGCATATATGATTGATTCCCATATTTTAAGGGATTTGAAGAAAATCTTCTTAATAAGATTTGACTCTCCAGTAATCAAGGGAATTAGGATCCGCTTTAAATACGATCGTCCATTTTAATTGTTCTGTCAGAGATTTTCTTATAAATTCACCTCCTCCGTTTCCTTACAACTCACACCTTCTGTTGATGCATTTTATGCAAGTCCCTAGACATCTACCTACATCCATTGCAGGTACAACAGTTTACAGGCCACCATGATTGCTCGTTATTATCCTATCCGTGTTTGTATGTGGTTACAGGAACGAGATTTAGATGTTTGACTATGTAGCACTTAGTCAGACGTACGAGTGAATCCTCACTAGTACGACTGACAGGCTTATACGCACGGTTGATGCTGAGCTAAGTCACAATTACAACCTAAATGAGAAGACACAAGTGAGTGATCACCCGTACGGCTGATGAAGCCAACTCATACGTGTGATGAATGAATCGTATGGGTGAGTCAACAGCAGGGGTATATAAAGTCTTATGTTCTTCATTTTAGGTTAAGCCTCTCATTTGTTACACACACTCAGATCTAGTGAGCTCCTTCGATTCTCTCTCAGTCCAAATCACCCAGGTGGTGAATAATAGCTCTAGGTGTTGATCTAATCACACTTGATTTAATTGTGGTTTGACTAAATTAAATAAAAAAAAAACTTAACCTATATACTAGAGGGTTTGATTCACTTATTCCGCCATTGTGTGAGTTAAATCTGTTGATTTCTAAGTTCCTAGTCATGTTTCATCACCTTCTATTTTTCCCCCCTCAACTCATATTTTAAAGTATTCATCAATATGCTCCATCCAGTTCTGATTCTCGATATACTTCTAACTTTCATATCGGTCATTCTTATTTTTCATCTACCGCCGAAAGAATCTATTTACTTCTACTATACTCTTGGGTTTATAGTGTTTCTAGTTCTCCCGTGTCTTTATATTGCTATATGCATCGATATATATGGTTTATAATTTCTGGTTTATCGTTGGGCTTTATATGTTCCCTTATATTTCAAAGTCTCTGCTTCTGTCTTCTATAATCATTATCATTCACAGTTAATGCTCTCTTTTATTTACTGCAATTTATACCCCAATTTCTATTTCGGAGTTTTGTCCTTTTGTTTCTTCTTCTTGCGATTAAGCACCGCTTGTAATGGTCCAGAATTCACAGATATGAATTTCGGAATGAACATTGTTAATGTTCTAGGAAGGAAATTGTGATGGCACGATCTTGACTTGTCAAATTACTAGAATACCTTGGAAAAGGCCGAATCGTCAAGAAATATTTTCTTGATATTTTAGAGGTTAAATAGAATACAAGAGTCGTATAACATGGCACATGATGATGTTATGATCTGTGAATCATCACGTTCCATTTAGAAACTCAGCATGACTTACTGTAATATAATCACGTTGATTAAGTGTCATTATATTATACTAATTCATGCTTCAGTTCCCAACACTACTTCAAAATATTCCTATTTGAAACTTGAATGTTTCAGAATTTAGAAACTAAAATAGTTTCTTTTATGATGTAATACAGATAACGCGAAGAGGTAAATGATTTCCAATAAGAAAAATTAAGAAAATATCTTCAGAAATATGGAGGATATTTAAAATGAAAGATATGATGATATTTTAGAATTTCTAATATCAGAGAATGATGAAGAATATTGTCCGCAGGGGTTTAGAGTCAGGAGCAAGGTATTCGTTAATGACTTCAGCAGGTACTGAATCATTTGGATCCTTTGAAATCAGGTTCAGTCTTTGTAATTTGTCCACAGCCTCCTTCCTACTTTGCTCAATCCGTTTTCCAGTTCCAAAACTTCTCTTTTTCTGCGCTTTGCCAGCACACTTCATCATTATCATCCAGTTTTTACCGTTTAAAGTCGTTTATAGTTTTTGCTGCTTCATCAGCATTTTTTCCATTTTCGGAGAACCAATTCGTAGTTTGGAGTGTTTTTCAGAAACTTCACATTCAAATTCAGTCCAGAAGATAGACGTTATATATACACATATAACTGTTGGCGTAGACATGCTGCGAGATTTCAAAATACTGATTGCTAATTCCCAATGATTCGTATGGCAATTCTCATTACAAGATGCGAATGAGTAAATGATGGGGTTTCAATAAATAATTATAATGACTTTTTGGAGAGGCTAAAGTCAAAGGGTAATGAAGTTGTTGGTACATCTGCTAATAATGTGGTGGAATGTAAAAGGTTACCTGGTAACGATGGTGTATATCTCAAGGTTATAATAAGGTTAGTCTAACTGAAAAGTCGAAGTTGACTTGCTGGAGCTGTGACAAAACTAGCTACTTTGAATAGGAGTCGCAAAGTTATTTTTGCTAATAAATGCCAAAGAATCTGACGCGGATACGTTGTTTAAACTTTTGCTTTGGTTTCAAGAGTTTTTCGGGTACATAACTGTGGGTAACATGTGGTTGGATCATCATCTCGATTGCTCATCATTCGAAGTGTCTTCAGAAATTTTTGAAGGGTTTGAACACAGATTGTAATCGTTAACATACATTTGATGTTCTAACACAGTTTTGAAGTCAAAATATAGCTTGTGAAAGATGTAAGGATCTAAGAGTGATGATTTTGGTCATATCTCGAGTTGAATTTTGAGATTTCAAAATCAGAATATGTAATTAAATTTTGAATGAGTATGGTTGTTTTGATTTCTATAAAAGAATGTATATTGTTGTGAAAGTAGGGAGTATAAAGGATGATTTGCTGAATCAGATTCGAAGAATGTAACATATTATTTGTGAATCTATATATCTCTCGGGTATTACCTACCCGTTAAAAAAAAAATTTCACAATTAATATTTTGTACAAAAGAATTTTATTACAGTCTTTATGAAAATATATATATATATGTATATTTTCTTCAGATGTAACATAGATTTAATGAGTTAATGTTAAATTAAACTCATTTGATTTACGGTTGAAACTAGAATTGAATAATCCCTAAAGGCTTTAAAAAGTACTTAACTTTTACGCAGTATTTCTTCAATGACATTGAAATTATGAATCAATACTTCGTTATTTGTTGATATATGATGTTCGGTTCATGAAATTCTTGTGGATTTCGCAAAGTACAAATGATGTTATCTGAAAGTTTCGGGTACATCGATGATGAAAGTGTAAAATCAAATATATACTTGATTTATTATGAATTGGAATTTGTTGAATTGTGACAGAGATTGTAGTTAATGCTGGTTAAGTTGCGGTCGAAGGACGTACATTATTGCATATTTGTAATATGAATTAACCGAGTAGTTAAGATTCACACACAATAGCTTAGCACGGAAAGATTTATTTCAATATATATATATATATATATATATATATATATATATATATATATATATATATATATATATATATATATATATATAATATACATATAATTTCTTCAGAGGGATTGAGTTAATTCTTCATAACTCGTTGATACAATATACACGTTATTGATTCGTAATGATGTCCACAGTGATTCTTGAACTGACGGAGTTTGTGATGTTATCGGTGTTGTTGATTCGGATGTTGACTGTACTGATGATGCTAGTAACGCTAACGGTACTGTTGATGCTGTTGGTAAAGCAACTTTAGCTTGTTAATCACACACCATTTTTGTCAGGGTTTCTACTCTTCCTTCTATCATTTTGGTTTGCTTAACTGATTTATGGTTAGGGCTAGATTAGATAATCTCTAAGACTTTAGAGATTACATAATCGCCGCGGAATGTTTCTCCAATGAAGTTATGAATTAATACTTCGTCAGTTATTGTTGTTGGTACTCCTTGGTATCTATGGTGCATATGACGTTAATGCTCGTGGGACAGATTGTGAAGTTGAGGTTTACGACGCGGTTGTGGTTGGAGGTGGTAATGGTACTGTTGGCGTTGATGATGGTGGTACTGGTTATGTTGCTGATTGTAACATCCCGCGTTTTTCCGTTAAATTTAATTTTAACACCGTCTTTTTTTTTTAAAACATAATCTTTCGTATTTAAATTAATAGTTTCCGTGAGTAACGTTCATTATATTCCCGCTATTTAATTTTGACATCACCCGTTTACTCGAGCGTTTTAAAAATATTCGTTTGGTTAATTCCCGCACCCGACTACAAACATGAGGGACTTAAGTTGACAAGTGGGCAAAGTGGTGACTAGGTCAACTAGTCAACCACTTCACCTCCTCCATCCATTTCCATCCATCTCCCTCATCTCTCTTTCTCTCTAGCAAGAACACACACACACAACACCCAATTCAATCATTCATCATCTAAATTCGATTTAGGAGGCTTACAACAAAACAAATTACATATTTGGAATCCTCTCTTCATCCTCTACAATTTGATACCAACTTCATCTCGTTTGGGTAACATTTCTAAAACTCTAGATTTCTCTAAATTCGTGTTTTTGATTTGAAATGGTGTTAGTTAGTGTCTATGGCTCAAGTCTAACATGAATATATGTTTGGTTTGCTCGATTTGTTGTTTTTGGAGTAACTAGCATGAACTTGAAATGGGTTTGCTTAATCCTTGATTTTGGATGAGTTAATGTTGTTAGATTGTTAAAGTGCATGTTTTAATTGTGTTACTAGTATCACTAGCTTCGTTTTGATGCGTAGGTTGATTAAGAAAACTTCAAAAACATGAATATTGATTTTGTGATGTTTGACTAGGGTTTGATAGTTCTTGACATGAACTTTTGATGCTTGAATGCCATGGAATGTTAATTGTTAGTGATTAGTTGTAATGTATGCTTAATTACCTTCGAAACGGCATATCGTATGTGTAAATTGGATTCCCGAAACTTAAAATGCAATTGATGAACTTGAAACTTTGAAAATGGACTTTTAAACGATCACTTGACGAGAAATCGGTTATGGAAAATGTTGTTTTTGTTTTATGAAACATGTTTAGTTGTGTTCCTTGTCAAAAGAGCTTTCCAACGGTATAAGATACGCTTCCTAATTGTTTACGGTTTGAGTTTTGCGTTTGTTTGAAATTTTACCAAGCCTTGAACAAGTGAAACAGGCCAGGGACCAGGCCACGGCCATTGTCGCGCCGCGGAGCAATTTGTCGCACCGTGGCCCAAAGGGTGATTTTAGAACATGTTTTTCAAGCTTTCTGACCTTCAACATAGGCATTTGTCGCGCCGCGGAGCAATTTGTCGCGCCGTGACAATTGCCTGTTTCATCCGAACTTCAGCAAACTTGTTTTGGCCATAACTTTTTGACCGTAACTCCGTTTTCGATGAATCAAATATCGTTGGAAACGTAATAAGATTTCCTTTCTAATGGTAAGGTTTTGAAATGTCAACTCAAACTTTATTACAATCGTTCTAACATGCTTTTATACTTGATTCTTGCATGAAACTTGACAACGTGATTCACATGCTATACTATTCGAGTCGTAACGAGCCATAGGACTAATTGAACACATTTCACCCGACCTTGTGTCGTAACCGGTTAATTGATATAACTTACTTGTTTAGGTCAAGGCTAAGCAACTTTCATGCACACGTTTACTTGTTGAAGTACTTTTATACTCGTGCACTCGAGGTGAGATCATAGTCCCACTTTTACTCTTTTTGAACTTATATTGGGATGAGAAAACATAAACGATTCTTTTGAACTAAGTGAACACAAGAACGGGAAAACAAACATTCTACATACGAGTTTAGAACAAAATCCTCAATTCGATTATCATTAATTACACTTGCCGGGTGTAAGCGAGAACTTATGTTATATGGCCATATGGGTTGACAACCCTCATCCTTGACGGTTCGCTACCGTCTACGGATGAAATATAATTTCGAGAATCAGTGTTTGTTCTAGCACTAAGTGATGGGGTATACAATGGAAGGAATGTTAAGCTTTGATAATTGGGTGCTCGTGAAACAAACTTTTGGAATGTATTACTATTATTTCATTGATGCAAATCTTGTGGTTCACTTGTACTTACTTACTTAAACCTATGATTTCACCAACGTTTTCGTTGACAGATTTCTATGTTTTTCTCAGGTCATGCACGATATGTGAAACATGCTTCCGCTTACTATTTGATACTTGCATCCGATGTCGAGTATACATGCATTTCATGGAGCGTCTTTTGACTTTACTTTAAACCGTGTCGCCTAGATTTCAATCGTACTTATAACGTTGTAACTTAACTTTTGGTTGAACAATTCTTGTAAACTTTGAAACAATCTTTATTTTGAAATGAAGGCGACATATTTTGGTCAAACGTTATCTTAAAGACTTATAATCAGGTAATGGGACCCACGTAGCCGACGCCGTCACTTGACGATTTGTCGGGGTCGCTACAGTTGGTATCAGAGCCTTGGTTGTAGGGATTTAGAGTTCATTTGTGTCCACCCCGAGTCATAGGGTACATAGGTGAATCTAGACTACAACCGGCATATAGACTGAAGTAGGAATTATTTGACAAATTGTGCATTTATACTCGAACTCTTCTATCATATCTAACTCGTATTCGATCTTGATCTTACGTTGATAAATTTTGTTGATGCGCCACCTTGACTTTATGAAGTAATGTTAAATGCACATGAGAATCAGGGTAATATAATTTCCGGGATTATATTACGGTGATTCACATGGACGTTCCGACATTATGACATAGAGAATTTAAGGCGAGTCAAGGAAAATTTTCTCTCTATCCTTATTCCATGCCACGGTTAGTATTGTTGAAAATACTAACCAACGATATTCTTGTCTCATGAAGGAACAATGGCTCACCAAGGTCAACACAATACTCCTCTCGAAACTCTAAAACAAGCTCTTCAACGAATGATAACCACCGCCGTGGGTACGGCCGTGGCCGATCACTTTTCTAACAACAACAATCATGGAGCCGGTAATTCAATCGAAGGTTGCTCCTACAAGAACTTCATGAAGTACAATCCTCCCACTTTCGATGGAACCGGGGGACCGGTTACCCTCACCCGATGGTTTGAACAAATGGAGACCGTTTTTAACACAAGCGGTTGTCGAGACCAAGATAAGGTCAAGTTTTCCACCCTCACTTTCACCGGCATTGCTCTCTCGTGGTGGAACAAGTACGTACAATCAGTGGGTATCGATGAAGCCCTTACACTCTCTTGGGCCGAATTAAGAGAAAGAATGATCACCGAATACTTCCCGCGCGACGAGACTCGAAGGCTCGAGCAAGGGCTAAGGAATTTGAAAACGGTCGGGAATGACCTCGGAGCTTATAATCAACGGTTTACCGAACTAGTCTCAATGTGTCCGAATCTCATGGCTCCCGAATCACTAAGAGTCGAACTTTACATGGATGGCCTCCCTAAGGGCATTCAACACGGGGTAATGGCATCCCAACCCACTAACCTACAAGAAGCTTTAGCAAAGGCCCACCAAACTTTAGAAACGGTAACTGAAATGGAAGCACCGGCACCCATGATCGAGAACCAATCGAGCGGCAATAAAAGAACATGGGAAGCCTCTCAATCAAGCAACCACAACAATAACAACAACCCCGCCAAGAAGCCTTTCGCCTCCAACGACAAGAAAGGCTATACCGGAAAACTACCTTTTTGTAACGAATGCCACAAGCATCACTTTGAAGGATGTGGCAGGTTTCGCCACCGGCGCCAAGGACCCGTCGCTCGAAAGATGCCCAACGCACACAGAACGGGTGCTTGCTTCGAATGTGGCCAACCGGGTCATTTTAGGAATGTGTGCCCAAATAAGAAAATCAACCCCAACGCACGCCATTGAACTTTCAACATCGACACCTAGGATGCCCGAGATGACGATGGACTAGTCACGGGTACGTTCCTTCACAACAAACCATATATTTCATACTTATTCGATTCGGTTACCGCTAGACGTATTACAACCGAGGCTTTGACTTGTACTCTTTACATTCCACCTTTTTCCCCTAGATACTACTTAGGCAATTTAAGCGACCAATGGATAAATATTGTGAGCCTATAAATTTTATTGGAGGATATACGTTAAGAATTATGACTTGACGCCTATAGAACTAGGGAGCTCCAAACCTATTTGTTAAGGAGAAATTTTTCCCCTACAATTATGTATAGAATATTGTGAACTAAGTAATTTTCGGTTGGAAACCGATACCCTCTTCCTCGTATCCACAATTGGGGGTTAAGGGAGACGAGTTTTCCGAACTCGCAACGTTAGTTGTAAATCTCTCTTAGTACCATTCGATTTATTTAGGACTCTATCCGTATTCATGAACCTCCTAAACCACGTATGCAAACTTATCTAGACAAATCTGTTATCGTATTTATAGATGACATCTTAACTCATTCAAGTAAAGAAGGAAAACGAACAACATCACCATCTTAGTCTCGAACTTTTGAGAAAAGAGCAACTCTATACCAAATTCTCCGAGTGAGAATTTCTGTTAAACGAAGTCAAATTTTCTAGACCATGATGTTAATGGTCAAGGCATTACAATCAATCTCGAAATCAAGCCACACGTAATCATGAAACTCTCTCAACTCAGACTTGTATTCGTAAAATCCTAGATCTCGTCTATTTTTACCGAAGATTCATTCCTGACTTTTCTCGTGTTACACGACTTTTAAACTCGTTAACTCACTAAGGAAAACTTTAAACCTCTTCATGTCTGAGCCTTGAATGTGATTCTTCACACCAACCTTCCTAGCTAAATGCGTATAGCACTAGATGGAACTCAAACATGGAAATATTTCTACTTGAACGCCGAAAGGCATACTCTCTCGTCTCAAAAATCAACATAACTAAAATTCGTTATTTTGCACGAAGAATTCGAATACTAAATTGTGGATCCGATCAATTTTCTCGTCATCCCGTACCACACTACCTACCTCTGTTATTTCACCGTCACCGTCTGATATTACTGGGATTTAAGATAACACACAATCCAACGATACTTCACTCTTCTTTGACGTAACGCCCTTGTGTTTCTGATAATCGGTCAACTATTATTCAACCCCGAACTATACAACTACGTGTACTACCTCGTTTCTCTTTCAGACTTCAACTTTTGACAACTAGAGGCACGTTATGGCAACCTCGAGATGTAAACTCATCCTATTCTAAGTCCTCATTTCACTACTATCTTTACCGTTCGCATTTCCGTTTAAAGAAACTCCTTGTAACATTTCTCCATGGATAGAGAAACTCCTCATATTACATAAGTATTCGCCACGAGGGTGAATAGTCCTAACGAACATTTTTTTCGAACCCTAACTGACTCGTTCAAACATATCTTAAGAGATTCTATTCCAACACGGTGTATCTTTGTTAATTATCCCGTGTCGAAATACTCGTTTCACTTCTAGTTTTACAAGAAGCCTCGGGACCGCGTTTAGACATGAGTACCGCGTACCATCCACAACCCGACGGACCGAACAAACATGTGATTTAAACCTTGGAAACCATAATACAAGTTTGTATTACCAACTTCAAATTTACTTGAGAAAAGTATTTTCCTTTAACCGAATCCTCGTACTACAATGATTTTCATTCAAGTTTTAACGTCACTCCTTTTGAAACCTCATGTGACCGGAAACGTCATTCTCCCTTGTCGAACCAAGTAAACGATGATCAATTCACCGGGGCCGAGGTTGTTCATGAGCAACCGAGAAAATTTATTCATATTCAGGTAAAACCCTACGCGACTCGTAATCACCAAGAGCTACGCCGATGTTAGACGTAAACATTTCAAATTCTACGTGGGAAACCGCGTCACGTTAAGAGTCGCACCTTGGAAAGGTGCAATCCGTTTCGGGAAACGTAGGAAGCTAAATCCGCGATATTTTGATCCTTTAAATTCTTGGGGTGTTTTGGACCCGTCGCTAGCCGTTTAGACTTTTCCGACTCATTTTGGGTCTCCGTTTATCCTACATTCGATGTATCAACTCAAAGACGTGTTTTGCGAAACGAGAACTTGTTATCTCCTTTGATGAACTCACTATCGACGATAACCCTCACTTCCTAGGAGGACCGGTTGAAACCATAAATCGTGAAGCCAAACCTTAAAACATCGTATGATCCCGACCGTCAAAATTCGTTGAAATACCCTAGAACGTACTTCTCCCTCACTCGTAGAATTGGCAACGCAAGATCTCGAGGAAGATTCAACAACTACTACTTCCAACTAAATTTCGGGACGAAATTTCTTTTGAGGTGTGGATAATGTAACATCCCGCGTTTTTCCGTTAAATTTAATTTTAACACCGTCTTTTTTTTTTAAAACATAATCTTTCGTATTTAAATTAATAGTTTCCGTGAGTAACGTTCATTATATTCCCGCTATTTAATTTTGACATCACCCGTTTACTCGAGCGTTTTAAAAATATTCGTTTGGTTAATTCCCGCACCCGACTACAAACATGAGGGACTTAAGTTGACAAGTGGGCAAAGTGGTGACTAGGTCAACTAGTCAACCACTTCACCTCCTCCATCCATTTCCATCCATCTCCCTCATCTCTCTTTCTCTCTAGCAAGAACACACACACACAACACCCAATTCAATCATTCATCATCTAAATTCGATTTAGGAGGCTTACAACAAAACAAATTACATATTTGGAATCCTCTCTTCATCCTCTACAATTTGATACCAACTTCATCTCGTTTGGGTAACATTTCTAAAACTCTAGATTTCTCTAAATTCGTGTTTTTGATTTGAAATGGTGTTAGTTAGTGTCTATGGCTCAAGTCTAACATGAATATATGTTTGGTTTGCTCGATTTGTTGTTTTTGGAGTAACTAGCATGAACTTGAAATGGGTTTGCTTAATCCTTGATTTTGGATGAGTTAATGTTGTTAGATTGTTAAAGTGCATGTTTTAATTGTGTTACTAGTATCACTAGCTTCGTTTTGATGCGTAGGTTGATTAAGAAAACTTCAAAAACATGAATATTGATTTTGTGATGTTTGACTAGGGTTTGATAGTTCTTGACATGAACTTTTGATGCTTGAATGCCATGGAATGTTAATTGTTAGTGATTAGTTGTAATGTATGCTTAATTACCTTCGAAACGGCATATCGTATGTGTAAATTGGATTCCCGAAACTTAAAATGCAATTGATGAACTTGAAACTTTGAAAATGGACTTTTAAACGATCACTTGACGAGAAATCGGTTATGGAAAATGTTGTTTTTGTTTGATGAAACATGTTTAGTTGTGTTCCTTGTCAAAAGAGCTTTCCAACGGTATAAGATACGCTTCCTAATTGTTTACGGTTTGAGTTTTGCGTTTGTTTGAAATTTTACCAAGCCTTGAACAAGTGAAACAGGCCAGGGACCAGGCCACGGCCATTGTCGCGCCGCGGAGAAATTTGTCGCGCCGTGGCCCAAAGGGTGATTTTAGAACATGTTTTTCAAGCTTTCTGACCTTCAACATAGGCATTTGTCGCGCCGCGGAGCAATTTGTCGCGCCGTGACAATTGCCTGTTTCATCCGAACTTCAGCAAACTTGTTTTGGCCATAACTTTTTGACCGTAACTCCGTTTTCGATGAATCAAATATCGTTGGAAACGTAATAAGATTTCCTTTCTAATGGTAAGGTTTTGAAATGTCAACTCAAACTTTATTACAATCGTTCTAACATGCTTTTATACTTGATTCTTGCATGAAACTTGACAACGTGATTCACATGCTATACTATTCGAGTCGTAACGAGCCATAGGACTAATTGAACACATTTCACCCGACCTTGTGTCGTAACCGGTTAATTGATATAACTTACTTGTTTAGGTCAAGGCTAAGCAACTTTCATGCACACGTTTACTTGTTGAAGTACTTTTATACTCGTGCACTCGAGGTGAGATCATAGTCCCACTTTTACTCTTTTTGAACTTATATTGGGATGAGAAAACATAAACGATTCTTTTGAACTAAGTGAACACAAGAACGGGAAAACAAACATTCTACATACGAGTTTAGAACAAAATCCTCAATTCGATTATCATTAATTACACTTGCCGGGTGTAAGCGAGAACTTATGTTATATGGCCATATGGGTTGACAACCCTCATCCTTGACGGTTCGCTACCGTCTACGGATGAAATATAATTTCGAGAATCAGTGTTTGTTCTAGCACTAAGTGATGGGGTATACAATGGAAGGAATGTTAAGCTTTGATAATTGGGTGCTCGTGAAATAAACTTTTGGAATGTATTACTATTATTTCATTGATGCAAATCTTGTGGTTCACTTGTACTTACTTACTTAAACCTATGATTTCACCAACGTTTTCGTTGACAGATTTCTATGTTTTTCTCAGGTCATGCACGATATGTGAAACATGCTTCCGCTTACTATTTGATACTTGCATCCGATGTCGAGTATACATGCATTTCATGGAGCGTCTTTTGACTTTACTTTAAACCGTGTCGCCTAGATTTCAATCGTACTTATAACGTTGTAACTTAACTTTTGGTTGAACAATTCTTGTAAACTTTGAAACAATCTTTATTTTGAAATGAAGGCGACATATTTTGGTCAAACGTTATCTTAAAGACTTATAATCAGGTAATGGGACCCACGTAGCCGACGCCGTCACTTGACAATTTGTCGGGGTCGCTACACTGATGCTGCTGCTGGTGTTTGTAATCTCTGCACCATATTCTCCAAAGCCACTACCCGAGCGTGAAGCTCGTTGACTTCTTCTATTACACTGGGGTGATTGTCGGTTCGGACGAGCGGATAAATAAAATCTAAAATTTGATGTAATATATAATCGTGACGAGATACTCTGGAAATGAGCGAGAACATGGTGTTTCAGACAGGTTCGCCGGTAAGTGCTTCAGGTTCTTCGTCAAGAGGGCAATGTGGTGGATGGAAGGGATCACCTTCTTCTTGTCCCCAATGATTGAGGAGGCTACGAACCCATCCCCAATTCATCCAGAATAGGTGATGACTGATTGGTTGATCTATTCCGGTCACACTGATTTCGGAGCTTGAATGGGATTCCATTTCAGAATCTGAGTGACTTGAACTGATGACGAATTCCATTTCGTACGATTGGATAAAGGATTTTTTTTTTCGATATGAAATGATTTTGGCTAACAGATGGTATTCTAATTACATAGAATATATATATATATATATATATATATATATATATATATATATATATATATATATATATATATATATATATATATATATATATATATATATATATATATATATATATATATATATAGAGAGATCAAAAGATTTCGTAGATTACGGAGGACTTTGCGGGATATGTCAGAAAAAGTTTAAAGTAACATATACGATAAGATATGATTTAGCAGATATGCTAAGATATGAATTTTTGTCTATACACTATTCATGCAATCAATGCAGCAAGACGTGTCTTAGACTAAAAATGATAAGCAGGTAATTTCCTGAGGATGATAAGTAGTTAATTTTCGACACAAAATGATAAGCAAAACTTTTGACATGCAGACACGGTCGAAGTCCAGACTCACTAATGCATCCTATCGACTTATCAGTTAGACACACTAATGCAGACCTGGTTCGCTAAGACCACCGCTCTGATACCAACTGAAAGGACCCGTTCATATTCATTATAAACGATTCACAATAGTTGATTACATTGCGAGGTATTTGACCTCTATATGATACATTTTACAAACATTGCATTCGTTTTTAAAAGACAATCTTTCTTTACATTGAAAATTGACAGGCATGCATACCATTTCATAATATCCACTATCCAACTATAAATTAATTTAATAATAATCTTTGATGAACTCAATGACTCGAATGCAACGTTCTTCGAAATATGCTATGAAAGACTCCAAGTAATATCTTTAAAATGAGCAAATGCACAGCGGAAGATTTCTTTAACACCTGAGAATAAACATGCTTTAAAGTGTCAACCAAAAGGTTGATGAGTTCATTAGTTTATCATAATCATTTATTTCCATCATTTTAATAGACCACAAGAATTTCATTTCCAGTTCTCATAAATATACGTCCCATGCATAGAGACAAAAATAATCATTCATATGGTGAACACCTGGTAACCGACATTAACTAGATACATATAAGAATATCCCCTATCATTCCGGGATCCTCCTTCGGACATGATATAAATTTCGAAGTACTAAAGCATCCGGTACTTTGGATGGGGTTTGTTAGGCCCAATAGATCTATCTTTAGGATTCGCGTCAATTAGGGTGTCTGTTCCCTAATTCTTAGATTACCAGACTTTAATAAAAAGGGGCATATTCGATTTCGATAATTCAACCATAGAATGTAGTTTCAATTACTTGTGTCTATTTCGTCAAACATTTATAAAAGCGCATGTATTCTCAGTCCCAAAAATATAAAGGGTAAAAAGGCAAATGAAACTCACCATACTGTATTTCGTAGTAAAAATACATATAACGTCATTGAACAAGTGCAAGGTTGTCCTCGGATTCACGAACCTAAATTAATTATATATATTTATGTGTTGGTCAATATTTGTCTAACAAATTAGGTCAAGTCATAGTGTACCACAATCCTAATGCTCGAGACTAATATGCAAAAGTCAACAAAAGTAAATTTGACTCAAAATAATTTCCAAAAATCTATACATGATTAATATATAGTTTAAATATCGTCGTTTTATATTTTTAAATATTTTTAAAAGATTTATTAGAGTAAATAATATAATTTATTTATTAATAAATAAAATTTTATATTAAATTTATATAATAAAATATACTTATATATATATTAAGTAATAAAATTTATAGGGTTCATTTAATATCATAAAGATAATATGATAGGTATTATTAAAGTAAGTTATTACACGTAGTAAAATATGTTTGTATCACATATTTATTTGATAAAATAATATCTATAATGATAGTAAGTAAAAGTTGTATTATTTTGTAATAATAATTATTATTATAAAAATATCAATATTTATAATTACTAAGATGACATTATGATAAAACGATAATTCTAATTATGATAACTTTAATATTTACGATAATTTTTAATATTATCTTTAAAATAATAATTCTATTTAAAATAATAATAATAATGATATTTTATAGTAACAATGACATTTCTATTAAAATGATAATTTTTGTTAAAATGATAGTTTTAATACTAACAATACTTTTAATAATAATAGTAATGATAAAAATAATAAGAACGATAATTTTATCTAAATCAATATCTTATAATATTTTAATTTCATCATGATACTCTTACCCATTATTTCCTAATCGTTTCGTTTAATAGCTTTTAATCGTCTTTTATATCGTGTCCGTAATAATGATAATAATAGTAATCAAAATAATTAGGTGTTACAAATATTTGTTTTAATTACACTAATATTAATAATGATAGTTACTATAACATTATTAACGATAATACTAATAATTATCCTAATGATAATATAGTAATAATAATAATAACAATAACAATAACCATTTTTAAATAATGATATATATATATATTAATAATGATAATAATAATAATAATACCAATAATAATAATAATAATAATAATAATAATAATAATAATAATAATAATAATAATAATAATAATAATAATTGGATAATAATAATAATAATAATAATAATAATAATAATAATAATAATTATAACTTTAACGATAATAGCTATAGTAATAATAAAAAAAACATTTTTAATGATAAATCCCTTTTATTGATAAAGATAATAATAATGATAATAATAAGATAAAACTAGAACGACGATAAAAATGACGACAATAATAATCATTTTTAATAAAAATATCGAAAATTCAATTGATTATAACTTCTAATCCGTTCATCGAAACCATTCGATATCTAAAGGAAAAGTTCTTAATTTTTCGTTAGCTTTCTAAGGACATGCATATCTTATACCTTATCTCAACCGCAAGTGTAACTAATTCAAGATTCAACCTAACCTGTCTAAGGGCAATATCAAAAGTACAACCATGCATAATCCTAAATACTCGAGCAATAGTCAGGGATACACTATTAGTATGTAAAAGTTAAATTATGAGTACTCACGTATCAATATTGAGATTCAATATTGCAGGAAAGGTACGTAGATGCAACGGAAATAATAAACACCATATTGACCTCACGAGCATACCCATGAACCATACCCAATCACCTCCATAGCTATAACCCATAATTTCCTTAATCCTATCCCACTTGAAAAACAATTTCGAAATCACTCGGACAGCACTCCGTCGTAATATTTTATGTATACTAATAATATCTTGAAATAATATGGAGTAAATATATATATGTAAATCAATTAAGAGAGTTTAGAGAAAAATATTTTCAAGTTTCTATGAAATAATGAAACCTATTGAATTCTATTTATAATAGATTTTTGAATTATTAAAGTAAATTATTAAAGTATGAATTATTAAAGTGAATTATTAAAGTATGAATTATTAAAGTGAATTATTAAAGTATGAATTATTAAAGTGAATTATTAAAGTATGAATTATTAAAGTGAATTATTAAAGTATGAATTATTAAAGTGAATTATTAAAGTTAAAGTAAAGTAGAAATAAAGTAAAGGTAAAGTTTAAGTATAGTAAAAGTATAAAACTATGTACGTATAATACGCGTATAAATATATATAATATTAATTTAAATCGTTATATATATTTAATAAAATAAAATATAAATAGCGTTATCTTTATCATACTAGTTAAGTAATAAAATTTTATATTAAATTTATATAATAAAATATACTTATATATATATATTAAGTAATAAAATTTATAGGGTTAATTTAATATCATAAAGATAATATGATAGGTATTATTAAAGTAAGTTATTACACGTAGTAAAATATGTTTGTATCACATATTTATTTGATAAAATAATATCTATAATGATAGTAAGTAAAAGTTGTATTATTTTGTAATAATAATTATTATTATAAAAATATCAATATTTATAATTACTAAGATGACATTATGATAAAACGATAATTCTAATTATGATAACTTTAATATTTACGATAATTTTTAATATTATCTTTAAAATAATAATTCTATTTAAAATAATAATAATAATGATATTTTATAGTAACAATGACATTTCTATTAAAATGATAATTTTTGTTAAAATGATAGTTTTAATACTAACGATACTTTTAATAATAATAGTAATGATAAAAATAATAAGAACGATAATTTTATCTAAATCAATATCTTATAATATTTTAATTTCATCATGATACTCTTACCCATTATTTCCTAATCGTTTCGTTTAATAGCTTTTAATCGTCTTTTATATCGTGTCCGTAATAATGATAATAATAGTAATCAAAATAATTAGGTGTTACAAATATTTGTTTTAATTACACTAATATTAATAATGATAGTTACTATAACATTATTAACGATAATACTAATAATTATCCTAATGATAATATAGTAATAATAATAATAACAATAACAATAACTATTTTTAAATAATGATATATATATTAATAATGATAATAATAATAATAATACCAATAATAATAATAATAATAATAATAATAATAATAATAATAATAATAATTGGATAATAATAATAATAATAATAATAATAATAATAATAATAATAATAATAATAATTATAACTTTAACGATAATAGCGATAGTAATAATAAAAAAAAACATTTTTAATGATAAATCCCTTTTATTGATAAAGATAATAATAATGATAATAATAAGATAAAACTAGAACGACGATAAAAATGACGACAATAATAATCATTTTTAATAAAAATATCGAAAATTCAATTGATTATAACTTCTAATCCATTCATCGAAACCATTCGATATCTAAAGGAAAAGTTCTTAATTTTTCGCTAGCTTTCTAAGGACATGCATATCTTATACCTTATCTTAACCGCAAGTGTAACTAATTCAAGATTCAACCTAACCTGTCTAAGGGCAATATCAAAAGTACAACCATGCATAATCCTAAATACTCGAGCACTAGTCAGGGATACACTATTAGTATGTAAAAGTTAAATTATGAGTACTCACGTATCAATATTGAGATTCAATATTGCAGGAAAGGTACGTAGATGCAACGAAAATGATAAACACCATATTGACCTCACGAGCATACCCATGAACCATACCCAATCACCTCCATAGCTATAACCCATAATTTCCTTAATCCTCCTACTCGAAAAACAATTTCGAAATCACTCGGACAGCACTCCGTCGTAATATTTTATGTATACTAATAATATCTTGAAATAATATGGAGTAAATATATATATGTAAATCGATTGAGAGAGTTTAGAGAAAAATATTTTCAAGTGTCTATAAAATAATGAAACCTATTGAATTCTATTTATAATAGATTTTTGAATTATTAAAGTAAATTATTAAAGTATGAATTATTAAAGTGAATTATTAAAGTATGAATTATTAAAGTATGAATTATTAAAGTGAATTATTAAAGTATGAATTATTAAAGTGAATTATTAAAGTATGAATTATTAAAGTGAATTATTAAAGTTAAAGTAAAGTAGAAATAAAGTAAAGGTAAAGTTTAAGTATAGTAAAAGTATAAAACTATGTACGTATAATACGCGTATAAATATATATAATATTAATTTAAATCGTTATATATATTTAATAAAATAAAATATAAATAGCGTTATCTTTATCATACTAGTTAAGTAATGAGTTGTCAAAAGTGGTTCTAGATATTTATAAAAGTTATATACGTTTTAATAATAAAGTTCTTTTTTAAACTGAAAACGTTTTTGTACGTTTGAAACTAAATAGATCAATCGAGTCTTTATGAGATTCAATCTTCCACTATCCTTTGTCTAGTTCTCAATGATTGACAATTTGTTCTTATTTATAAATCACTTTACCATTTTTCGAATATTGTTAAAATGGAAAGATTTCTCAAATCAACGTGGGCCTTTCAACAGAGACTTGTAATCATAATTTAATATATCTGATAATTCAATCATTTGATTTTATCTTCTAACTCCATTGATAAACATTTTGAAACAGATACAATCATATAAAGTATTTAATCTAATATTTTGTTTACGTTTCAAGTTATAATATATATACACATATACATATATAATCATATTCGTTTAATGGTTCGTGAATCGTTGGAACTTGGTCGAGGTTGAATGGATGTATGAACATAGTTTAAAATTCTTGAAATTTAACTTAACAAATATTGCTTATCGTGTCGGAAACATATAAAGATTAAAGTTTAAATTTGGTTGGAAATTTTCGGGTTGTCACACAAATACAGTGACTAAAAGTAATATGATAGATGACATGATATAAAGTATAAATTAGGCAAGGAAAAAGAAACGGAAATTTGTGATAGTTCCTTTTTTCAAACATGTACAGCAATGAGTGATGTATATATATAACTAAAAGTAATCTAATAATTAATAATATTAATATAATAATAATTATAATAATATTAAAATTATAAACGTGTAAATTTTTACGGAGTGAAATTCGTGCTCCGTTGATAAATCAGTGGCGGATAAAAGTCTTCAGAAAAAAAAATTCATATTTTTAAATTAACTATATTTATTTATTTTGGTTATTATGGTATAAAATTCGATCCAAAATTGGTTAAATAAAAATTACATCAACTGTCCTTCTCATTTATGGGTGAAATATAAAAAGTGTTAAAATTAAATAATTAGATCCTAAATGTAATTTTAATAAGCCTATGACTTATATAACCCATTTTCGGATCACCTTTAATTTTAAAATTTCTTAAGTTTAAATTTAACTTGCTTAATATCAATCGAAACATCAAACGAGTATTACAATTATTTAATATTTATTTTTAATATACTTTATTTATATGTAGAGATATATTTTAAATAATAATTATTATAATATCCTATTTTTATTTTATTAATTTTTAATAACAACAACCTATAATACTTCAAGTTATATTTCGAATTATTATTTATATATACATACACACATATCTATTTACAATTAATGGTTCGTGAATCGTCGAGAGCAGACGAAAGGTAAATGAATTCATGTAAATAATTCCAAAATTTTGAGACTTAACCTTACAGACTTTGCTTATCGTGTCGAAACTATATAAAGATTAAGTTTAAATTTGGTCGGAAATTTCCGGGTCGTCACATGTACTTTCTCGACGTGTGCTAGAACAGCGTAGCAACCTTTTGTTATTAGTTTTTGTGCCTTCAAATTACTAATAAGATGTAGCTTCGTGTTGCCCTTTTCTCCGTACACGATTAAGGGTTCTCCTTCTTCTCGTACAATGCGAATTGCATTTTTGTAACATACGATCTCTGCTTTCATCTCCTTCAACCAGTCCATGCCAACTATTACATCAAAACTCCCTAACTCTACTGGTATCAAATCAATCTTAAATATTTCACTACCCAGTTTAATTTCTCGATTCCGGCATATATAATCTGCTGAAATTAATTTACCGTTTGCTAATTCGAGTAAAAATTTACTATTCAACGGCATCATTGGACAACTTAATTTATCACAAAAATCTCTACTCATATAGCTTCTATCCGTACCTGAATCAAATAAAACGTAAGCAGATTTATTGTCAATAAGAAACGTACCCGTAACAAGTTCGGGGTCTTCCTGTGCCTCTGCCGCATTAATATTGAAAACTCTTTCGCGGCCTTGTCCATTCGTGTTCTCCTGGTTCGGGCAATTTCTAATAATGTGGCCCGGTTTTCCACATTTATAACAAACTACATTGGCATAACTTGCTCCGACTGATAGTGCGCATAGCATTACCTTACGCATTGCACAAGGATTGCACTAAGTTTTAGCACCTTTTGCTGAAATCCGCAATGCACAAGTGTGCTAAAATCCGCAATCCGCACAAGAGTGCATAAATCCGCACAAGTGTGCTGAAATCCGCACAAGAGTGTAAGAATCCGTACAAGAGTCCAAGAATCCGCACAAGAGTGCAAGAATCCACACAGGAGTGCAAGAATCCGTGGATATCTCAAATACAATAAATAGGGAGCTTGGTCTCTCATTTATAGATTATTGATTCTCTGCTATTTGCTCTGGCCTTTGTAATTTTCACTTGTGACTTTGCCCAAGGAACTTTTACATTGTGTTAGGGTGAATCATGCTAATCAATTATCAAGATCGGGTCGGGGTGGTTGATCACTTGATTGCTAAAGTGAAAGACGATCATCGGGGCCCAAAACAAACAACAACACCCCAATCCTCCTCATTGCACTCGATCCTTGATCCAATTCAGCAAGGAAGACTGATCTAGGATCGATCAATTGGCGCCATCCGTGGGACTAGAACCCACGACCACGAATTAAGTCACACATCGGTAATCAAATTAAACTACTGATTGGATTCGTAAGTCTTTTTCAATTCAGATTTAACTTTTGATTCCGACATAATTTCTGATTCTAAAGGCCGATTTGTGCATGCAAAAGGCTGCACAAAGCAATTTTTGTACAATCAGAAAAGATTGCACAACGAAGATTTAGTGCATGCTAAGCGCTGCACATTGCAAGATTTTGTGCAAAACATAAAGTTTGCACAAAACGATGATTTTTTGCAAAAATGAAGTTTTTGCGGATTTATGATTAAGTGCAATCAGAAAAGATTGCACAACGAAGATTTAGTGCATGCTAAGCGCTGCACATTGCAAGATTTTGTGCAAAACATAAAGTTTGCACAAAACGATAATTTTTTGCAAAAATAAAGTTTTTGCGGATTTATGATTAAGTGCAATCAGAAAAGATTGCACAACGAAGATTTAGTACATGCTAAGCGCTGCACATTGCAAGATTTTGTGCAAAACATAAAGTTTGCACAAAACGATGATTTTTTGCAAAAATGAAGTTTTTGCGGATTTATGATTAAGTGCAATCAGAAAAGATTGCACAACGAAGATTTAGTGCATGCTAAGCGCTGCACATTGCAAGATTTTGTGCAAAAAATAAAGTTTGCACAAAATGAAAATTTTTTGCAAAAATGAAGTTTTTACGGATTTATGATTTTGTGCAATCATAAAAGATTGCACAACGAAGATTTAGTGCATGCTAAGCGCTGCACATTGCAAGATTTTGTGCAAAACATAAAGTTTGCACAAAACGATGATTTTTTTTGCAAAAATGAAGTTTTTGCGGATTTATGATTAAGTGCAATCAGAAAAGATTGCACAACGAAGATTTAGTGCATGCTAAGCGCTGCACATTGCAAGATTTTGTGCAAAACATAAAGTTTGCACAAAACGATGATTTTTTGCAAAAATGAAGTTTTTGCGGATTTATGATTTTGTGCAATCATAAAAGATTGCACAACGAAGATTTAGTGCATGCTAAGCGCTGCACATTGCAAGATTTTGTGCAAAACATAAAGTTTGCACAAAACGATGATTTTTTTGCAAAAATGAAGTTTTTGTGGATTTATGATTAAGTGCAATCAGAAAAGATTGCACAATGAATATTTAGTGCATGCTAAGCGCTGCACATTGCAAGATTTTGTGCAAAAAATAAAGTTTGCACAAAATGAAGATTTTTTGCAAAAATAAAGTTTTTGCGGATTTATGATTTTGTGCAATCAGAAAAGATTGCACAACAAAGATTGAGTGCATGCTAAGCGCTGCACATTGCAAGATTTTGTGCAAAACATAAAGTTTGCACAAAACGATAATTTTTTGCAAAAATAAAGTTTTTGCGGATTTATGATTAAGTGCAATCAGAAAACATTGCACAACGAAAATTTAGTACATGCTAAGCGCTGCACATTGCAAGATTTTGTGCAAAACATAAAGTTTGCACAAAACGATGATTTTTTGCAAAAATGAAGTTTTTGCGGATTTATGATTAAGTGCAATCAGAAAAGATTGCACAACGAAGATTTAGTGCATGCTAAGCGCTGCACATTGCAAGATTTTGTGCAAAAAATAAAGTTTGCACAAAATAAAATTTTTTTGCAAAAATGAAGTTTTTACTGATTTATGATTTTGTGCAATCATAAAAGATTGCACAACGAAGATTTAGTGCATGCTAAGCGCTGCACATTGCAAGATTTTGTGCAAAACATAAAGTTTGCACAAAACGATGATTTTTTGCAAAAATGAAGTTTTTACGGATTTATGATTTTGTGCAATCATAAAAGATTGCACAACGAAGATTTAGTGCATGCTAAGCGCTGCACATTGCAAGATTTTGTGCAAAACATAAAGTTTGCACAAAACGATGATTTTTTTTGCAAAAATGAAGTTTTTGCGGATTTATGATTAAGTGCAATCAGAAAAGATTGCACAACGAAGATTTAGTGCATGCTAAGCGCTGCACATTGCAAGATTTTGTGCAAAACATAAAGTTTGCACAAAACGATGATTTTTTTTGCAAAAATGAAGTTTTTGCGGATTTATGATTAAGTGCAATCAGAAAAGATTGCACAACGAAGATTTAGTGCATGCTAAGCGCTGCACATTGCAAGATTTTGTGCAAAACATAAAGTTTGCACAAAACGATGATTCTTTGCAAAAATGAAGTTTTTGCGGATTTATGATTAAGTGCAATCAGAAAAGATTGCACAACGAAGATTTAGTGCATGCTAAGCGCTGCACATTGCAAGATTTTGTGCAAAACATAAAGTTTGCACAAAACGATGATTTTTTTGCAAAAATGAAGTTTTTGTGGATTTATGATTAAGTGCAATCAGAAAAGATTGCACAATGAAGATTTAGTGCATGCTAAGCGCTGCACATTGCAAGATTTTGTGCAAAAAATAAAGTTTGCACAAAATGAAGATTTTTTGTAAAAATAAAGTTTTTGCGGATTTATGATTTTGTGCAATCAGAAAAGATTGCACAACAAAGATTTAGTGCATGCTAAGCGCTGTACATTGCAAGATTTTGTGCAAAACATAAAGTTTGCACAAAACGATGATTTTTTGCAAAAATGAAGTTTTTGCGGATTTATGATTAAGTGTAATCAGAAAAGATTGCACATCGAAGATTTAGTGCATGCTAAGCGTTGCACATTGCAAGATTTTGTGCAAAAAATAAAGTTTGAACAAAATGAAGATTTTTTGCAAAAATAAAGTTTTTACGGATTTATGATTTTGTGCAATCAGAAAAGATTGCACAACGAAGATTTAGTGCATGCTAAGCGCTGCACATTGCAAGATTTTGTGCAAAACATAAAGTGTGCACAAAACGATGATTTTTTGCAAAAATGAAGTTTTTGCGGATTTATGATTAAGTGCAATCAGAAAAGATTGCACAACGAAGATTTAGTGCATGCTAAGCGCTGCACATTGCAAGATTTTGTGCAAAACATAAAGTTTGCACAAAACGATGATTTTTTGCAAAAATGAAGTTTTTGCGGATTTATGATTAAGTGCAATCAGAAAAGATTGCACAACGAAGATTTAGTGCATGCGCTGCACATTGCAAGATTTTGTGCAAAAAATAAAGTTTGCACAAAATGAAGATTTTTGCAAAAATGAAGTTTTTGCGGATTTATTATTTTGTGCAATTAGAAAAGATTGCACAACGAAGTTTTAGTGCATGCTAAGCGCTGTACATTGCAAGATTTTGTGCAAAAATAAAGTTTTTACACAACGAAATTTTTTGCAAACTAAAAGTTTGTACATTCAAGATTTTGTGCATGCTAAGCGCTGCACAATGAAGATTGCACAAATTAAAAGTTGTGCAATGTAATTTTTTGCAAACTAAAAGTTTGCACATTGAAGATTTTGTGCATGATATGCGCTACACAAAGATAATTTTTTGCAACCTAAAAGTTGCATATTGCAAGAAATCCGCAATGCACAAGTGTGCTGAAATTCGCAATGCACAAGTGTGCTGAAATCCGCAATCCGCACAAGAGTGCATAAATCCGCACAAGTGTGCTGAAATCCGCACAAGAGTGTAAGAATCCGTACAAGAGTCCAAGAATCCGCACAAGAGTGCAAGAATCCGCACAAGAGTGCAAGAATCCACACAGGAGTGCAAGAATCCGTGGATATCTCAAATACAATAAATAGGGAGCTCGGTCTCTCATTTATAGATTATTGATTCTCTGCTATTTGCTCTGGCCTTTGTAATTTTCACTTGTGACTTTGCCCAAGGAACTTTTACATTGTGTTAGGGTGAATCATGCTAATCAATGATCAAGATCGGGTCGGGGTGGTTGATCACTTGATTGCTAAAGTGAAAGACGATCATCGGGGACCAAAACAAACAACAACACCCCAATCCTCCTCATTGCACTCGATCCTTGATCCAATTCAGCAAGGAAGACTGATCTAGGATCGATCAATTGGCGCCATCCGTGGGACTCGAACCCACGATCACGAATTAAGTCACACATCGGTAATCAAATTAAACTACTGATTGGATTCGTAAGTCTTTTCCAATTCAGATTTAACTTTTGATTCCGACATAATTTCTGATTCTAAAGGCCGATTTGTGCATGCAAAAGGCTGCACAAAGCAATTTTTGTACAATCAGAAAAGATTGCACAACGAAGATTTAGTGCATGCTAAGCGCTGCACATTGCAAGATTTTGTGCAAAACATAAAGTTTGCACAAAACGATGATTTTTTGCAAAAATGAAGTTTTTGCGGATTTATGATTAAGTGCAATCAGAAAAGATTGCACAACGAAGATTTAATGCATGCTAAGCACTGCACATTGCAAGAATTTGTGCAAAACATAAAGTTTGCACAAAACGATAATTTTTGCAAAAATGAAGTTTTTGCGGATTTATGATTAAGTGCAATCAGAAAAGATTGCACAACGAAGATTTAGTACATGCTAAGCGCTGCACATTGCAAGATTTTGTGCAAAACATAAAGTTTGCACAAAACGATGATTTTTTGCAAAAATGAAGTTTTTGTGGTTTTATGATTAAGTGCAATCAGAAAAGATTGCACAACGAAGATTTAGTGCATGCTAAGCGCTGCACATTGCAAGATTTTGTGCAAAAAATAAAGTTTGCACAAAATGAAGATTTTTTGCAAAAATGAAGTTTTTACGGATTTATGATTTTGTGCAATCATAAAAGATTGCACAACGAAGATTTAGTGCATGCTAAGCGCTGCACATTGCAAGATTTTGTGCAAAACATAAAGTTTGCACAAAACGATGATTTTTTTGCAAAAATGAAGTTTTTGCGGATTTATGATTAAGTGCAATCAGAAAAGATTGCACAACGAAGATTTAGTGCATGCTAAGCGCTGCACATTGCAAGATTTTGTGCAAAACATAAAGTTTGCACAAAACGATAATTTTTTGCAAAAATGAAGTTTTTGCTGATTTATGTTTAAGTGCAATCAGAAAAGATTGCACAACGAAGATTTAGTGCATGCTAAGCGTTGCACATTGCAAGATTTTGTGCAAAACATAAAGTTTGCACAAAACGATGATTTTTTTGCAAAAATGAAGTTTTTGTGGATTTATGATTAAGTGCAATCAGAAAAGATTGCACAACGAAGATTTAGTGCATGCTAAGCGCTGCACATTATAAGATTTTGTGCAAAAAATAAAGTTTGCACAAAATGAAGATTTTTTGCAAAAATGAAGTTTTTGCGGATTTATGATTTTGTGCAATCAGAAAAGATTGCACAACGAAGATTTAGTGCATGCTAAGCGCTGTACATTGCAAGATTTTGTGCAAAACATAAAGTTTGCACAAAACGATGATTTTTTGCAAAAATGAAGTTTTTGCGGATTTATGATTAAGTGTAATCAGAAAAGATTGCACATCGAAGATTTAGTGCATGCTAAGCGTTGCACATTGCAAGATTTTGTGCAAAAAATAAAGTTTGCACAAAATGAAGATTTTTTGCAAAAATGAAGTTTTTACGGATTTATGATTTTGTGCAATCAGAAAAGATTGCACAACGAAGATTTAGTGCATGCTAAGCACTGCACATTGCAAGATTTTGTGCAAAACATAAAGTTTGCACAAAACGATGATTTTTTGCAAAAATGAAGTTTTTGCGGATTTATGATTAAGTGCAATCAGAAAAGATTGCACAACGAAGATTTAGTGCATGCTAAGCGTTGCACATTGCAAGATTTTGTGCAAAACATAAAGTTTGCACAAAACGATGATTTTTTGCAAAAATGAAGTTTTTGCGGATTTATGATTAAGTGCAATCAGAAAAGATTGCACAACGAAGATTTAGTGTATGCGCTGCACATTGCAAGATTTTGTGCAAAAAATAAAGTTTGCACAAAATGAAGATTTTTGCAAAAATGAAGTTTTTGCGGATTTATTATTTTGTGCAATCAGAAAAGATTGTACAACGAAGATTTAGTGCATGCTAAGCGCTGCACATTGCAAGATTTTGTGCAAAAATAAAGTTTTTACACAACGAAGTTTTTTGCAAACTAAAAGTTTGTACATTCAAGATTTTGTGCATGCTAAGCGCTGCACAATTAAGATTGCACAAATTAAAAGTTGTGCAATGTAGTTTTTTGCAAACTAAAAGTTTGCACATTGAAGATTTTGTGCATGATATGCGCTGCACAAAGATAATTTTTTGCAACCTAAAAGTTGCATATTGCAAGATTTTGCGTATGCTAAGCGCTGCACAATGAAGATTGAAAGCATGCTAAGCGCTGCACATTACAAGATTTTGTGCAAAAATAAAGTTTTTGCACAATGAAGTTTTTATGCAAAAATAAAAATTTTGCACAATGAAGTTTTTATGGCAAAATAAAGTTTTTGCGGAATGAAATGTTGTGCATGCTACACAGTGAAATATTTTGTGCAACAATAAATTTTTTGTGCAATAATATTTTTTGCACATTGAAAGATTTTATGCAAGTTTGCAAGATTTTATGCAACATGGCAAAATTTTGTGCAAGGCTGCACATTGCAAGACTTAATGCAAGCTTTGCGCTGTATAATTGAATTTCATGCAATACGTTGCCAAACTTTTGAGCATTGCTTTGAAGGCACTAATTTTTGCGATATTTTTTGCGCAACATTACTTAAGTCCATGAGCATATGGCCATGGCAATATCATCATTTGTGCGATATGCACGTTGCAAAATTACTCAAGTACATGAGCATTTGGCCATGGCAATACTATTGTTTGTGCTAAAAGCACGTGGTTACATTGCTTAAAAGCATGGCCGAATTATTGATTGATTTTGCACACGATGCATGAGGTCATGAAGGCTAAAACCATATGTTCTTATAATAAAAATGCACATTGGCAAGATAGGCTTAAAATATGTCATGTGCTATATATTATATTAACATAAGCTTCAACTGACTTGCTTCATATATGCTTCGAGCAAATTTCTCAAAAAAAAAAACTAAATATGCGTGAGACCAAAAATGAATCGTGAAAAATTTTATCAAGTGCGGACGCGTACTTTGATTTTGTAAATGAAAATCACTTGGCGTGTAAATACGCAATGAATGCCTAAGCGTTGAAGAAAGCCCGCTTGGATGAATAACATAAAATTACAAGTGTTTGAGAAAAGTTGGAACTTGTGATATTTTTCCTAAGTATTTGATTTGGCCATGCTAAGATGCTTCGCAAAAAACACATATTTTGCCTAAGGATCGTTTCGGGGGACTTAGAAGATTTATAATGTGCAGAAAAGCACACGCATACTGGTTGTTTCGCATAATGTAATTGTTTGTTATGTGCACAATAATAAACAATGAAATTGCAAAGGACAATGCTAGTGATTATGAATATTGATAAAGTACTTAAAGCGCTATATAAATAAACGTTGCAACATGACTTTTTCTTTGATAAACAAGCGCCATGAGTTGCGCATACCTTCAGGAAAAAGCGTATTGTACATTTAGAGTTCGACATCATATACTTTCAGTTTATAATATCGAACTGGGGGGACTTGATAGTGTATATATTGCTATATTCCCTATGATTGCATACTTATAAGTTCGTCATTATATATCTTCAACATATAATACCGAAATTGGGGGACTTGATAGTGCGCATAGCATTACCTTGCGCATTGCACAAGGATTGCACTAAGTTTTAGCACCTTTTGCTGAAATCCGCAATGCACAAGTGTGCTGAAATCCGCAATCCGCACAAGTGTGCTGAAATCTGCACAAGAGTGCAAGAATCCGCACAAGAGTGCAAGAATCCGCACAAGAGTGCAAGAATCCGCGGATATCTCGAATACTATAAATAGGGAGCTTGGCCTCTCATTTATAGATTATTGATTCTCTGCTATTTGCTCTGGCCTTTGTAATTTTCACTTGTGACTTTGCCCAAGGAACTTTTACATTGTGTTAGGGTGAATCATGCTAATCAATGATTAAGACCGGGTCGGGGTGGTTGATCACTTGATTGGTAAAGTGAAAGACGATCATCGGGGCCCAAAACAAACAACAACACCCCAATCCTCCTCATTGCACTCGATCCTTGATCCAATTTCGTAAGGAAGACGGATCTAGGATCGATCACCGACACTACTTGCTCCGTCATTACTCGTTCCGACATCATTTGTTCCTTTCGTTCTGTTAACCCCTGGTCCATAGACCTCACACTTCACCGCGCTATGACCATTTCTTTTACACTTGTTGCAAAATTTGGTGCAAAACCCCGAGTGATACTTTTCACACCTTTGACATAGCTGCTTCTGATTGTTGTTGTTGTTGTTGCAGTTGTTATTGTTGTTGGGATGATTGTTGTAGTTGTTGTTGTTGTGCCGTTTGTTGTAGTTGCGATTGATGTTGCGATTGTTGGGATAGTTGTTGTTGTATTGGTGACTCTTATCACCGTTTTCCTCCCACTTTCTTTTGACTAGCTTTACGGTGGCCTCTTCGGCTCCCTGTTCTTTAATTCTTCCCTCAATCTGGTTCACTAGTTTGTGAGCCATTCTACATGCCTTTTGTATGGAGGCAGGCTCGTGTGAACTTATATCTTCTTGGATTCTCCGGTAACCCTTTCACAAACGCGTCGATCTTCTCTTCCTCATCTTCGAACGCTCTCGGACACAATAGGCACAATTCTGTGAATCGTCTTTCGTACGAAGTAATATCGAATCCCTGTGTTCGTAACCCTCTAAGTTCTGACTTGAGCTTATTGACCTCAGTTCTGGGACGGTACTTCTAGTTCATCAAGTGCTTGAATGCTGACCACGGTAGCGCGTAAGCAGCATCTTGTCCCACTTGCTCTAGATAGGTATTCCACCATGTTAACGCAATACCTGTGAAGGTATGCGTTGCGCACTTCACTTTGTCTCCTTCAGCACGAAACGACCAAGTATAGTCACGAAACGAAGTACTGTGCAACCGTTGAATACTGGTCGTCCAGTCCGGTTGGGGTTGTCAGGCCCGATAGATCTATCAACAGGATTCGCGTTTACAATACCGCTGTAAATAATAGTTACCAAGCTACAGGGAAGTATGCCAGTGGTACAACTCAACGTAGAATATATTTTTCAGTTACTTGTGTCCATAACGTAAAACATAAAATACATGTATTCTCATCCCGAAATACTTAGAGTTTAAAAGTGGGACTATATACTCACTTTTGCCTTGAAGATATATATATATTTTGACTTGGTCTCCGGTTGATATCACGAACCTATCCATATATAATATATCAATATATTTTCATTTTAAACAATCGTCACATATATATATATTTATAATACTTTTAATACTTTTAATAATTTCTTAGTCCGTAGTTAGCAGTCCGATGTTAGTAATTCAATTTTAATGGTTCATATTTAGGTGTTTAATAAATAAATAAAACCCCCATCAAATAAATAAAACCCCATTGTATTCGTATTGGTCGGGATTAATCTTGACCCACGGTACCGGTGTTGTCAAATGACGTGTTGCGTACATAAAGTACCGGTGTTGTCAAATGACGTGTTGCGTACAATCATGGGATCTTATGATTAATCTTCTCGTATTGTTTACGGGTGATCCTGAAATATATAAAATTAAATTATGAGTACATATATATAAAATATCATGTTATTTTAAAAAGATGTGATTTATTTAATTTTTCTCCAATTATTTTCGTGGCTAAACTAGTCTTGGATATCCAATTTTGTTTTGGTCATAGTTTCTTCGTTACAACTTCGTTTTCGTTGGTTCAACTTGCCACTTCCTTGGATCGAGTCCTTCTTTAAGAATATGAACTGTAAATACCTTAGTTTGTATTTGAAATCACAGGTCATAGGTCAAACTTTGGTGAAACTTATGAAGTTAATCATTTTCCATCATGTAAACAACCTTAAATGATTATTTTTCTAAAAATACTTATACTTTGAGTTAAATCATGAAATTTTTATGTGTTATAATATTCATAGTAAATATCATTTTTCCAGAAAATAAACCTCCAATTCAAGGTTCAAGATAGTTTTTAATTATCCAACCCAAAACAGCCCCCGGTTGCACTCCGACGTCGTAAAAACAGTTTTTAAGGTGTTCTTTGAAAAACCAAGTTATACCTTGTTAAATTAGAATATATTTATGATATATTACAGGTCTTGAAGTATTTTAAAAGTTAAGTTAGAAGGATCTATTTAGTTTGCAAACAAGTTTGAAAACATTCAAACTATGTTCTTGTTGTTAAAATTTTATACCATAAAATAAGATAGCTATATATATATGAATTGAATAAGGTTATGAACAAAGTTACTACCTCAAGTTACTTGGACAAGATTGCTGTAAAAGAGGAGTAAGAACCTAGAACCAAAAGGGTGATGGAATTGGATGAAAGATTGGAAGTAAACTTGTGTTCTTGGAAGGATTCTTGAAGTGTTTTTGTAGGAGTTTTCTTATGGTGATTAAGTGATGTTTTTATTGCTAGATCTTCATGGATTTTAGCTGAATGGTTATGGAGTTTCTTAAGAGTGTGTTTTTGGTTAAAGAAATGAGGTAGTAAAATTTGAAAATGGAAGATGTATTTAAGGCCATAAAAACATGATTAATGGATGAACATGGACAAAATTTCATGTTGTATTTTTATGTAATTAGTCATACTAAACATCAAAAGTAGTTACCTTATACATAAGGCATGAACAAGAGAGTTACCTTATACATAAGGCATGAACAAGGGCTAGTTGGTGGTGATTTGATGTGTATATACCAATAGTAAATACGTATAGAAGCTAGGTATGATACGAGTACATGTACTCTAGATATACGTATAGAAATTTTGTGAAAAATGGAATGAGAATTCAAATATAGCTATCTTTTGTGAATATACTTGTATTGTTTTATGTATTTAAGTCTTTAAAAAGTGATTAAATACATTATATATACGATATATGTATAAACATTATAGGTTATAAGTATTTATATCAAATAACGTTACGTATGGTTATTGTTTTGAAAACTTAAGTTAGTAGTTTCAAAATATACTTATAACTTATTGTTATTAATACAAAATGAGGTATTAAAACATCCTTAGATCATGTTAAATATGTATATATACATATATATACACAAACGTATAATTATCATATATTGTATAGTTCGTGATATCATCGGTCAAACTAGACGGTCAATCGTTGTGTAAAACTCTCTTTGAAAACATAAGTCTCAACAATTTGGATTGCTTATCATGTTGGTAAGGTTTAATTTATGTAAATATTAATCTTATAAGTATAAATTGATCGAAAAAGTGCGGGTCATTACAGTACCTACCCGTTAAATAAATTTCGTCCCGAAATTTTAAAATTGTACCTATTTTGCGTCATCGAGAAACAAGTGTGGATACTTTTGTTTCATCTGATCCCCTCGTTCCCAAGTAAACTCAGGACCTCTTCGAGCATTCCAACGAACCTTAACGATCGGTATGTTGCTCTGCTTGAGCTGTTTAACTTCACGGTCCATGATTTCGATTGGTTCTTCGACGAATTGTAGTTTCTCGTCGACATGGATTTCTTCAAGAGGAATGGTGAGATCTTACTTTGCAAGACACTTCTTAAGGTTTGAGACGTGAAAGGTATTATGTACTCCGGCGAGTTGTTGCGGTAACTCGAGTCGATAAGCTACCGGTCCAATGCGTTCGATGATCTTGAACGGGCCTACGTACCTTGGGTTCAATTTACCCCTTTTGCCGAAACGTATTACACCTTTCCATGGTGACACTTTTAACATAACCATGTCCCCAATCTGAAACTCTAATGGTTTCCTTCGGACATCGGCGTAGCTCTTTTGGCGACTACGGGCTGTTTTCAATCTCTCCTTGATTTGTACTATCTTCTCAGTCGTTTCGTGTATGATCTCGGGACCAGTTATTTGTCGATCTCCTACTTCATTCCAACAAATAGGAGATCTACACTTCCTTCCGTACAATGCTTCGAATGGCGCAGCTTTAATGCTCGCATGATAACTATTATTATACGAGAATTCTGCTAATGGTAGATATTTATCCCATCCGTTTCCAAAATCGATCACACATGCCCTGAGCATGTCTTCAAGAGTCTGAATTGTTCTTTCACTCTGCCCGTCAGTTTGCGGATGATATGCGGTACTCATATCCAAACGAGTTCCTAGTGCCTCCTGTAGTGATTGCCAGAACTTTGAGGTAAATCTACTATCACGATCAGATATAATGGAAATAGGTATTCCATGCCTTGAAACAATTTCCTTTATATACAATCGTAATAGTTTCTCCATTCTATCCGTTTCCTTTATAGGCAAGAAATGTGCAGACTTGGTGAGACGATCAACAATTACCCAAATGGTGTCGTATCCCCAGGCAGTCTTTGGTAACTTCGTGATGAAATCCATGGTAATACCATCCCATTTCCATTCTGGGATTTTTGGTTGTTGAAGTAACCCTGACGGCTTTTGGTGTTCTGCTTTGACTTTGGAACAAGTTAAACACTCCCCAACATATGTTGCAACGTCTGTCTTTAAATTAGGCCACCAATAATGTGTCTTAAGATCTTGGTACATCTTTCCAACTCCAGGATGTATCGAGTATCTTGTCTTATGTGCCTCATTCAATATCAACTTCCTTAATCCACCCAACTTTGGTACCCAAATACGATTTGCAAAATATCGAATTCCATCTTCCCGTATAACGAGTTGCTTCTCATACTTCTTCATTATTTCATTTCCTATATTTTCTTTAGTAAGTGTTTCTCGTTGAGCCTCTTTAATTTGTGAGTTGAGATTCATGCGAATTTTTATGTTCATTGCTCGTACTCGAATTGGTTCTCGTTCCTTTCTGCTTAGTGAGTCAGCCACCACATTCGCTTTCCCGGGATGATAACGAATTTCACAATCATAGTCATTTATTAACTCGACCCACCTACATTGCCTCATGTTCAGCTGTTTCTGATCAAAAATATGTTGAAGGCTTTTATGATCAGTAAACACGGTGCATTTAACCCCACACAAGTAGTGTCTCCATATCTTTAATGCAAACATGACTGCTCCCAGTTCTAGATCATGCGTCGTATAATTCCGCTCGTGAATCTTCAATTGTCGGGATGCGTATGCAATAACTTTCTTCCATTGCATAAGAACGCAACCAAAACCTTGTCGCGAAGCGTCACAATATATTTCAAAATCATCGTTCCCTTCTGGTAACGATAAAATAGGCGCGGTAGTTAACTTCTTCTTTAGTAATTGAAATGCACTCTCCTGCTCAGAGGTCCATTCATATTTCTTCCCTTTTTGCGTTAACGCTGTCAACGTCTTAGCTATTCGGGAAAAATCTTGAATAAACCTTCTATAATAACCGGCTAAACCCAAAAATTGGCGTATCTGCGTTGGTGTCTTAGGAGTCTCCCATTTTTCAATGGCTTCAATTTTTGCTGGATCAACCTGAATTCCTTTGCTACTAACAACGTGGCCAAGAAATTGCACTTCTTTCAACCAGAAAGCACACTTAGAAAATTTAGCATATAGCTGTTCTTTTCTCAACAACTCTAATATTAAACTTAAATGCTGCTCATGCTCTTGCTCACTCTTGGAATAGATAAGAATATCATCAATGAAAACGATAACAAACTTATCTAGATATGGACTACAAACTCGATTCATGAGGTCCATGAATACAGCTGGCGCATTCGTCAATCCAAACGGCATGACCAAAAATTCGTAATGACCGTAGCGTGTCCGAAAAGCAGTTTTCGGTATATCTTCTTCTTTGACGCGTAGTTGATCCTAGGTCGATTTTCGAATAAACATATGATCCTTGCAGTTGATCAAATAAGTCATCAATTCTCGGTAGTGGATACCGATTCTTGATAGTTAACTTATTTAATTCACGATAATCTATACACATCCTAAAAGATCCATCTTTCTTCTTAACAAATAAAGTTGGAGCTCCCCACGGTGAAGTACTTGGTCGTATGAATCCACGATCCAGTAATTCTTTTAACTGACTTTGAAGTTCTTTTAATTCGGACGGTGCAAGTCTATATGGCGGACGAGCCACTGGTGCAGCTCCTGGTACTAAATCTATTTGAAATTCTACAGATCTAAATGGAGGTAATCCCGGTAATTCTTCCGGAAAAACTTCAGGAAAATCTCTTGCCACAGGCACGTCGTTGATGCACTTCTCTTTTTCTTTCTTTTCGACTTTATTAACATGTGCTAGAATAGCATAACATCCCTTTTCTAAACACTTCTTAGCTTTCAAACAGCTAATGAGTTTTAGCTTTGAATTACCCTTCTCTCCATAAATCATCACCGGAATTTTATCCTTACAAGGAATGCGAATTGCCTTCTTGGCACACACAACTTCAACTCCTACTTTGGACATCCAGTCCATGCCGACTATTACATCAAAACTTCCTAATTCAACGGGTATTAAGTCAATTTTAAACGTTTCTCCGGCAAAATTTATTTCACAATCACGACAAATTTTATCGGCTTTAATTAGTTTACCATTAGCTAACTCAATCATGTACTTAGCATCTAGAGGTAATGATGAACAATTCAATTTAGTGTAAAAATTTCTACACACGTAACTTCTATCGGCACCAGTATCAAATATAATAGATGCTGTTAAGTTATTAATGGTAAACGTACCCGTAACAAGCTTCGGGTCTTCACGTGCCTCTCTAGCATTAATGATAAATGCTCTCCCACGTGCAGGTCCGACATTCTTCTCTGGATTCGGGCACTGGCTCTTATAGTGACCTTGTTTTCCACACCCAAAACAAGTAACGGTAGCCAAAGCAGTTCTATTTGCATTGGTGGCAGGAGTCTTGGTACCATTTGTATTTGTAACGAGAGCCCTACAATCTTCAGCCAGATGACCCTTTCGATTACATTTGTTGCATACCTCATTACAGTAACCAAAGTGATGTTTGTGGCATCGGTTACATAAAGGATTTTGTCCTTTGTAACCAAAGCCTGAACCACTACCCGCACCTTGCGTGGTTTCTTGTTTCTTAAAAGATTGTTGTTGGTTACCTCGATCATAATTTCCATTCCACTTTCTTTTGTTACCTGATACCTTCACATCAGTATTGGATACTTTCTTATCCATGATGACCTGATCCATTAGCTCGTTTGCCATGGTTATAGCTTCATGAATTGTCTTAGGTTTCGATGCTGTAACATTTGCCTTGACCTTTTTGGGCAAACCATCTTTGTACATTTCAATCTTCCGTTCTTCGGTTGGAACCAATTCAGGACATAGCAAAACTAATTCCATGAATCGCTGATTGTAGTTGGTGATTTCAGTACCAACAACCTTCAGACTTCGTAATTCATCTTCCAACTTCCTAACTTCGTTCCTTGGACAATATTCGTTGATTAACATTGTTTTGAATTCTTCCCATGGAGTATCATAAGCTACATCTCCTCCTACAGCCTTCACATAATTTTTCCGCCACGTGAGTGCACTATCTTGTAAAGTGCATGATGCATACTTGGTCATGTCCTTTTCAACACAACCACTGATTTTAAACACAGTCTCCATCTTTTCTATCCATCGGGTTAAACCGATCGGTCCTTCCGTTCCACTGAATGATGAGGGCTTGCAAGCTTGAAAAGTCTTGTAGGTACATCCTACACGAGGATTTGGGTTAACTGCAGCAGCTCTTGCAGCCTCGACCCATAACATTCTGTCGTTCACTCGTTGGTTGATGAATTCCTCGACTTCTTGTTCCGTCATTCGATTCAATCGCGCCATTTCCTAATGAAAGAAAATAATTATTCACATGGATTATTATAGATGTAGTGTGTATTTATAGTACATTATAGCTTGTTAATAATATGAACCAGGTATTATTATAAAAGCCTTTTCTTCTTATTAGCATTTTATAATTATATCTAGGGTAGTACCTACCCGTTAATGTCCATACTTAATAGCTTAGTACAGAACCAATTACTACCATCTAAATAATACTTAACCATGGAAAATTATTGCATTTCATACTTCACTATTTTACATATGCTTATCTTACATCGAATATTAAGCAAACCACACTAGTAATATTATACAAAACATTATATGATCCCATGGTTTAATACGGCAGTGCATCGTTTGGTCTATTTTCTAGGACGTTTAGGTTCAAGGAATGGCCTAACGCTTATCCTAGCTGTCTGCCTATATTTTGGCGGTGGGGCTGAAGAACTGGATGCCGGGATAGAACGAATAGGAATAGCGGGAATAGGGGTGGTAGTGTCTAGTGGAGTTGGTGTCACATCATCCTCACTAAACTCGGGATTTGAATTTTCTAATTCATTAGCCTTTCGTTTCTTTCCTTGTTCAAACTTGTCTTTCGTAATTTCCTGTATTTCTTCCTCGGGTTCACTTTCCTCCTCGGGTTCACTTTCCGGGTTCTTTATAGTTGGTTCATCCGGAATTTGTGAGTCTTCCCCAAAGATATTATTTTCGTCATCGGATAGGTTAATGACTGAAACACCATCTGAAGATTCTGATTCGGAGTCGCTGAATGTGATAATAAGTTTTGAGCCCGACATCTATCACATAACAACTAACCCATTAGTACTACATAATATTTACATATAAATTTTAACCAACAATGATAAGCAATGGTTGTTAAATCAGATCCGGTCAAAGTCCAGACTTACTAATGTATCCTAACGACTTATCAGTTAGACACACTAATGCAAACCTGGTTCGCTAAGACCACCGCTCTGATACCACATGTCATAACCCGTCCTTAACCATAAGAACGAGTTAGATAACGTATGATTTCATTGCGAGGTATTGACCTCTATATGCGACATTTTTAAAAGAACAACTGCATTTAATTTACATTACAAACCATAACTCTTATGTTAATACAAGCTTTAGACAATATAAAGATGATTATCGTTTAGTGATAATCTTAGACTTACAAACTTTACATGTGATGATAACAATACGATTTCTAGCATATTTTACATTACAATTCCTCGGATATGCAGTTTTATTTTTGACACAAATATGCATACTCAAGATCTTGCTTAAATTCAACATGTTGCAGCGGAAGCTTCTAATTATCACCTGAGAATGAACATGCTTAAAACGTCAACATAAAGTTGGTGAGATATAGGTTTAATGCCGGCAGCAATATATATATATAGACCACAAGATTTCATATATAAACATTTTAATAAAAATATTCTAAGTGGTTGAGCACTTGGTAACCATACTTAACATTTAATCACGTCGCATATTCCCTTTATTATGAAATCTTACTACACCGTACCAAGTATAGTCACGAAACGAAGTACTGTGCAACCGTTGAATACTGGTCGTCCAGTCCGGTTGGGGTTGTCAGGCCCGATAGATCTATCAACAGGATTCGCGTTTACAATACCGCTGTAAATAATAGTTACCAAGCTACAGGGAAGTATGCCAGTGGTACAACTCAACGTAGAATATATTTTTCAGTTACTTGTGTCCATAACGTAAAACATAAAATACATGTATTCTCATCCCGAAATACTTAGAGTTTAAAAGTGGGACTATATACTCACTTTTGCCTTGAAGATATATATATTTTGACTTGGTCTCCGGTTGATATCACGAACCTATCCATATATAATATATCAAAATATTTTCATTTTAAACAATCGTCACATATATATACTTATAATACTTTTAATACTTTTAATAATTTCTTAGTCCGTAGTTAGCAGTCCGATGTTAGTAATTCAATTTTAATGGTTCATATTTAGGTGTTTAATAAATAAATAAAACCCCCATCAAATAAATAAAACCCCATTGTATTCGTATTGGTCGGGATTAATCTTGACCCACGGTACCGGTGTTGTCAAATGACGTGTTGCGTACATAAAGTACCGGTGTTGTCAAATGACGTGTTGCGTACAATCATGGGATCTTATGATTAATCTTCTCGTATTGTTTACGGGTGATCCTGAAATATATAAAATTAAATTATGAGTACATATATATAAAATATCATGTTATTTTAAAAAGATGTGATTTATTTAATTTTTCTCCAATTATTTTCGTGGCTAAACTAGTCTTGGATATCCGATTTTGTTTTGGTCATAGTTTCTTCGTTACAACTCCGTTTTCATTGGTTCAACTTGCCACTTCCTTGGATCGAGTCCTTCTTTAAGAATATGAACTGTAAATACCTTAGTTTTTATTCGAAATCACAGGTCATAGGTCAAACTTTGGTGAAACTTATGAAGTTAATCATTTTCCATCATGTAAACAACCTTAAATGATTATTTTTCTAAAAATACTTATACTTTGAGTTAAATCATGAAATTTTTATGTGTTATCATATTCATAGTAAATATCATTTTTCCAGAAAATAAACCTCCAATTCAAGGTTCAAGATAGTTTTTAATTATCCAACCCAAAACAGCCCCCGGTTGCACTCCGACGTCGTAAAAACAGTTTTTAAGGTGTTCTTTGAAAAACCAAGTTATACCTTGTTAAATTAGAATATATTTATGATATATTACAGGTCTTGAAGTATTTTAAAAGTTAAGTTAGAAGGATCTATTTAGTTTGCAAACAAGTTTGAAAACATTCAAACTATGTTCTTGTTGTTAAAATTTTATACCATAAAATAAGATAGCTATATATATATGAATCGAATAAGGTTATGAACAAAGTTACTACCTCATGTTACTTGGATAAGATTTCTGTGAAAGAGGAGTAATAACCTAGAACCAAAAGGGTGATGGAATTGGATGAAAGATTGGAAGTAAACTTGTGTTCTTGGAAGGATTCTTGAAGTGTTTTTGTAAGAGTTTTCTTATGGTGATTAAGTGATGTTTTTATGGCTAGATCTTCATGGATTTTAGCTGAATGGTTATAGAGTTTCTTAAGAGTGTGTTTTTGTTTAAAGAAATGAGGTAGTAAAATTTGAAAATGGAAGATGTATTTAAGGCCATAAAAACATGATTAATGGAAAAACATGGACAAAATTCCATGTTGTATTTTTATGTAATTAGTCATACTAAACATCAAAAGTAGTTACCTTATACATAAGGCATGAACAAGAGAGTTACCTTATACATAAGGCATGAACAAGGGATGGTTGGTGGTGATTTGATGTGTATATACCAATAGTAAATACGTATAGAAGCTAGGTATGATACGAGTACATGTACTCTAGATATACGTATAGAAATTTTGTGAAAAATGGAATGAGAATTCAAATATAGCTATCTTTTGTGAATATACTTATATTGTTTTATGTATTTAAGTCTTTAAAAAGTGATTAAATACATTATATATACGATATATGTATAAACATTATAGGTTATAAGTATTTATATCAAATAACGTTACGTATGGTTATTGTTTTGAAAACTTAAGTTAGTAGTTTCAAAATATACTTATAACTTATTGTTATTAATACAAAATGAGGTATTAAAACATCCTTAGATCATGTTAAATATGTATATATACATATATATACACAAACGTATAATTATCATATATTGTATAGTTCGTGATATCATCGGTCAAACTAGACGGTCAATCGTTGTGTAAAACTCTCTTTGAAAACATAAGTCTCAACAATTTGGATTGCTTATCATGTTGGTAAGGTTTAATTTATGTAAATATTAATCTTATAAGTATAAATTGATCGAAAAAGTGCGGGTCATTACATGTAGCGCGGCCTGTACTGCGGCTATGTTTGAAGCAAGAAAGGCACGAAATTTCTCTTCACTCATATTCAAGGTGTGTCGAGTAGTCGGTGCCATTTCCTTCAAAATAGTCAAGTGAAACAAGTTAATCATACAGAATATTAAGAGTAGTCAATAGTATCTCGTAGCATAATATGAACTCATTTATAAAAGCTTTTTCTTCATATTAGCGTTTTATAAGTTTAAATTCGGGTACTACCTACCCGTTAAGTTTATACTTAGTAGCTAATATACAATTCAACTACTACAATTCCATATGAAAAACTGATTATAATAATATATCACATACAAATATTCTTCAAACTTACAACTTCGCTATATTACATATAACATGAAATATAGTACACTATGATACAGGACAGTTTTGAAGATAAATCTAGTTAATACGCAAGTTGTTCAGCAAAGGAAATAAAGACACATAATTCATTAAGTCCAGAAACAAGTCATGCATTCTGGTTTTACTCAGACGACTTCCCATCCTTGGTCTTGTGGAAAATAACCGTTATGACCATTGGCTAGGCAGCTTGTTGTAATGTCGTCAAAAGGACGAGGGTTTCGTAATATCCAACAGCCCCGTAATAATCTAAAAACCTTGTTTCTCACCCCAACTACTGAATCCGTCACTTGTGGGAAAGTTTTATTTAAAAGCTGCAATCCGATGTTCTTTTTCTCACTTTGGTAAGAAGCGAACATCACTAACCCGTAAGCATAACATGCTTCTTTATGTTGCATGTTAGAAGCTCTTTCTAATTCACGAAATCCTATGTTGGGATATGTTGAGTAAAAATAGGTTCTTAACCCGTAGCATAAAATTGCATTTGGGTTCCTCGCATTTAACGCTTTAAAGAAAACACGGTGTAACTTAAAGTCTCCCCAATGTGATATACCCCACCTATCAAAGGAAAGCCTTTTATAAACTAAGGCATTTCTGGAAAGTCTTTCAAATGTTTGACAAGTTAATTTCGCCATAACTAAATGTGCTGATGAATTCTGACCGACTCTAGACAAGATTTCCTCAATCATATCCTCTGGTAGGTCTTCTAAAATATTCGGTTGTCTACCCTTAAAGTCCATTTTGTTTTTATACTGTAAAATAGACAAGGATTAGATTCGTAATAACAAACAATACAAGCAAATTTTACATAGAATATAAAAGTACAAACACACTACAATACATTTATTACACAACTTGCTCACACCCCTCTAATCTGAATCACTAGTTTCTTCTTATTCGGACTTGGTTCTTTTTTCTAATTTTCTAGGGATATATGATGTTCCTCTAATACGAGCCGTCATTTTCCACATTGGTTTAGAAAAACCTGGTAGTTTAGAGGTTCCTGGGTTATTGTCACAATATTGAAAATACGGGTGTTGACGGTACATATAAAGTTCATCGGGGTCGGAATCAGATTTCTCTATTTTGATGCCTTTTCCCTTATTATTTTCTTTTGCCTCATTAAATTGGGTCGGGGTAATTTCTATAACATCATCGGAATCCTCATCAGGATCCGATTCATCGAAAAATTGGTAATTTTCCCAATATTTTGCTTCCTTAGCGGAAACACCAATGACCATTATTAACTTTGATCCATTGGTTGAGGATTATCTTTTATTTGACCGGTTTTCTGTGGTTCCTACTATTCCCCCCTCCGGAACCTCTTCTTCTTCCGGTTCCTCTTCTTCTGGTTCCTCTTCTTCCGGTTCCTCTTCTTCCGGTTCCGTTTCCTCTTCTTCCGGTTCTTCGGGAACTTGTGAATCTTGCCAATATATATTCGACTCTTCGTTATTATTAGGTGAGTCAATGGGATTTGTGCTAGAGGTAGACATCTATCACACAATATCAAACATGTTAAGTGATTAATATATCACATAATATTTACATGTTAATAATATATAGTTTCTAACAAAAATGTTAAGCAATCATTTTTAAAGAAAATACGGTCAAAGTCCAGACTCACTAATGCATCCTAACAAACTCGATAAGACACACTAATGCAAATTTTCTGGTTCTCTAAAACCAACGCTCGGATACCAACTGAAATGTCCCGTTCATATTGATTATAAAAGTTTCATATTAATTGATTTCGTTGCGAGGTTTTGACCTCTATATGAGACGTTTTTCAAAGACTGCATTCATTTTTAAAATAACCATAACCTTTATTTTATCAATAAAGGTTTTAAAAGCATTACGTAGATTATCAAATAATGATAATCTAAAATATACTGTTTACACATGACCATTACATAATGGTTTACAATAGAAATATATTACATCGACATATGTTTCTTGAATGCAGTTTTTACACAATATCATACAAACATTGTGATGACCCGGAAATTTCCGACCAAATTTAAACCTGAATCTTATTTGATTTCGACACGATAAGCAAGATCCATAATATTGAGTCTTCAAATTTCTTTTGAATTATTTATATAGATTCAGTTAAACCTTGACTACGCCCGGCGATTCACGAACGATTATATGTAAGTAAAAAAATATATATATATATATATATGTATACATAAATAAATATAAAATATATATATAACAAGTTGAAATAATAAAAATATAATTTAAACCTTTGAAATAAATATGTTAATAAAATACGAAATAATTATGTTATAATTTAAAATGAAATTATATATAAATAGACATGATTCTATGTATAGATAAAAATATATGGTAATATATAAAGTGTGTAAGTATTCAATTATATATTATATAATTAGTAAACATCACATAAATAATAAACTGTAACATTAACATATTAGAAGTAATTACAAGTAACAATATAGTTGTTAATATCATTACTTTCATTATGATTAAAGATAAATATTACCATTAATAGTATTATTATGAATTTAATTATTATTAGTATTAGGGTTATTAAAAGTATTATTTAACTTGATTACTAAAATTGTCATTTTATTATAGTTATTATTCTTATTAGCATTATTAGGATCTTAATATCATTAATAATATTACTTTCTCTAATTAATTATTATCATTACTAGTTTTGTTGTTACTATTATTATTAATATTATTATTAAAGTAAAATATTAATGTTTGTATTAGTTATTATATTATGTTTACTAATATGTAAAAAAAAGATATATTGGTATATAAAACTTTTAAATAGCTGATATATAGATATAGATATAAATACGGGGATATATGTAGACTATATATATCTACATAATACAGATTTATATATTAATATAGATACCGTATATATACACATAAATATAAGAAAATACGTATTCAGTTTTCAATCACTCTCAAACTTTATGTAAATTGTTTGTTGTCTCTTGAATCGTATAAATTAAAGATCTAATCACATATACATTCCAAATTTGTTAGCAGTACACATCGCCCTTTATTTTTTTTATTTCTTTTCATGAACATTTTTATTCTTGCTGGCAGATTCAATTTGGCATTATATAAAATAAATCCATTTGTTATTCGATATCAGACAACTCACATTATCATTCACAAATTACAGAAAACCATAAACAATTTTTATCTCGTTTCAAATCAACACCAAACCCACTTGATGATGCAACCACCATGTGCCATTGACAACAAACTGCTACCATTTTATTTCACCGCCACCAGACCGTTCGGACCACCTTGTCATACTAACTGCAACTTTCGATTACCAACTAAAATCCATTGTAACACCAATGATCCGTATTCACCTGCATCAATTTTTTTCCACCACCGATTATCACCTTCACCCATTTCGCACTCGATGAGCCACCACCTTATTTCCACAACTTACGACCCAAAACAACTAACCTTTACCGATGTGTATTTCTGTTCAGTCATGAAACCAATATATTTTCTTTCCTTTTTGCTGTAGAAGTCAAAGAACGCCATCACTTCATTTCTTACTCACTCTTCTTCTTCTCTTTTGTTTTTCTTTTTTGTAACCTTCATCCGTCACCTGCACTACGGTTACTGTTTGTTTGCCAAGAATGCAAACTTTCATCAAATCAATTTCTAGTATTGAATGAATTTTGAATTGATTTATGAGATCCAGGATGATGCTTTTTATGCTTCCTTCCTCATTTGGTCGACAGGCTTTATGTAAAATAATCCCACCTGCGTTTTTTTTAAGAATGAAAAGATTGTTACAAATCATTGTGAGCCACCTTTTCTTTTTCCTTTATTTGAACCGAGTTATATTTTTTTGTTGGGTCTCAGTTGCTAAAGTGTTACAAGACTATTTAAGCCCAAACGAAATCATTATAAACATCACGGGACCCAAAAATTGTGAATATGGATCGGTTTAAAAAAAAAGTGTGGCCAACAATCTTTGTTGTTTATTCTTTTCATCTTTGTGATGGGACAAAAAGGAAACCCACTAGGTACGTATATATTTTTCTATTTGATCTTGCCGATTTTTTTTTTTTTGAGAAAAACCAAGCCGTCCACGAATTTTTATTGGGTGTTGTTAAATGTATGTTGGCATGTATCACCGAAATCATATTACAGGACAGGTATAAACCACGTTTGTTGTTTAATTTATGTCTAACAATACCGAGTAAGATGAAAAATAAAAGACAAGGTGATGGCGAGTTGATAATGAAAATATTGATCATGATAGACGATGTTTAAGATTATGAAGAATGGATGATTTAGTTGATAATGATAATTAGGGTTGATGATGTGAAGAAGATGATACCGTAATAATTTTTTTCTGTCACAGCAGCACTAGTACGTTTTCTGATTCTCAACTCACGTATTCACTAAGTAAAGTTTGGACTTGGTTAGTATGGTTTTGAGCTGCATAATCCATTATTATGATTTTAGAGAATTAGTGATCGATATGTTATTGAAGAGGAAGGTATAATAGATAGATGAAATGGTTAAGAATATTTAGAATGGGGATTAAATCAGAAAAGGTTCATCAGAGGAATGGTTATGGGTGTTAGTACGTGAGCGAGGGGTCTCTGGTTCGATCCCAGGCAGCGACATTTTTTTTTTAATCCTAGTACATTGAGGTAGTCTTTTATTATAGTTCTGTATTTTTAATTATATTATTATTACTATTACTATAAAAAAATTAATAAAATAAAAATACAACCTTTTATTATTAGTAGTAGTTTTACCAAATAAAATATTAGTTACATAAAAATATATTTAGTATGTATAACATATATATATTAAAATATTTATAATAAATAATAATTATTTATTTAAAGTATATATAAAATAAATGCACATAATTAATTAATAAAACCTATAGATTATTAAATATAACAACTATATCATTATTAATATATAGACTTGTTCGGTTACCATTATATGTGTTAATATATATAAATGATATAGGTTCGTGAATCCAAGGTCAACCCTGCATTATTCAATATAGTCATATGTATTTTTACTACAAAATACATTAGGTGAGTTTCATTTGATTCCCTTTTACTCTTTATATTTTTGGGCTGAGATTACATGCGCTGCTTTTATAAATGTTTTACGAAATAGACACAAGTAATTGAAACTACATTCTATGGTTGGATCATTGAATCGAATATCACCCTTTTTAGTCTGGTAATCTAAGAATTAGGGAACAGACACTCTAATTGACGAGAACTCTAAAGATAGATCTATCGGGCCCAACAAGCCCCATCCAAAGTACCAGATGCTTTATTACTTCGAAATTTATATCATGTCCAAAGGAGGATCCCGGAATGATGTGGATATTCTTATATGCATATTGTGAATGTCGTTTACCAGGTGTTCAATCCATATGAATGATATTTTTGTCTCTATGCATGGGACGTATGTTTATGAGAAATGGAAATATGAAATCTTGTGGTCTATTAAAATTATGAAATGATTATTTATGTTAAATTAATGAACTCACCAACCTTTTGGTTGACACTTTAAAGCATGTTTATTCTCAGGTACGAAAGAAAATCTTCCGCTGTGTACTTGCTCATCTTAGAAATATTACTTGGAGTCATTCATGACATATTTCAAAAGACGTTGCATTCGAGTCATTGAGTTCATCAAGATTATTATTAAGTCAATTATAGTAAGATATATTACGAAATGGTATGCATGTTGTCAACTTTCAATGTAATGAAATATTGTCTTTTCAAAAACGAATGCAATGTTTGTAAAATGTATCATATAGAGGTCAAGTACCTTGCGATGTAATCAACTGTTGTGAATCGTTTATAATCGATATGGACTCCGTCCGGATGGATTAGGACGGGTCTTTACAGTTGGTATCAGAGCAGTAGTCTTAGTGAACCAGGTCTTGCATTAGTATGTCTAACTGATAGTCGTTAGGATGCATTAGTGAGTCTGGACTTCGACCGTGTCTGCATGTCAAAAGTTTTGCTTACCATTTTTGTCGGAAATTATCTACTTATCATCCTTAGGATATTACCTGCTTATCATTCCTAGTCTAGACACATCTTACTGCAATGATTGCATGAATAGTGTATAGTCAAAATTCGTATCTTAGCGTATCTGCTAATTCATATCTTAGCATATCTGTTACTGTAGACTTTGCCTGACAGCTTCCGTAGATTCCTCCATAACTTATGGGATTTTAGTATTATATATGCATATGTAAATTATGTATTGCAGGGTACTAATCTACATCCTATAATCTATTTCTTATCGAAAATCCTTCATCTGATCGTACGAGATGAATCTCACAACCAGTTCGAGTCCCACATATTTCGATAGCTATTCCGATAGTTATTTCGACAGCTATTCCGACATGGATATTCACCTAAATTCCGAAAGCGGTATCACCGGAATGAATCAATCAATCAGTCATCCCCAATTCATTTGATGAGTTCGTAGTCGACTTAAACACTGGAGACGCGAAGAAGGAGATCCCTTCCACCAACCGAATTCACCTATTGACAATGAACCTGAATTGTTTACAGACGAACCTGTTCGAGACACCATTTTTAGTCTCATTTCCAGGGTAACTCGACAAGATTATATTCTATCCATAATTCTGAACCTTATTCATCCGCTCGTTTCGACTGACAATCATCCTGGAGTAATAAGTCAACGAACTTCGCGATCGAAAAATCAATTCGGAGAATATGGTGCAAAATGTACCAGCTTCAGCAACATCACCGACACCAACAGTACCATCAGTAACAGCACCAGTACCATCAACAATCCATGCTTCAATATCACTATCTGTACTTCGAGTATGATCTTCATTCTACGTATCGTTCTACCTCATTTATCTTCGTTCGACATGGAGAATATGTAATCTCTAAAGTTTTAGAGATTTTTTATTCTAGTTCCAACCGAAAACTAAATGAGTTTAATATCATATTAACTCAATGAATCCATGATTACATCTGAAGAAAATATATATGTATATATGTTTTTCATAAAGATTGTAATTAAAAATTCTTTCGTACAAAGTGTTAATTGTGAAAATATTTTAACGGGTAGGTAATACCCGAGGAATATTCAGATTTCACATTAATAAGTTACAATGTACATTCTTCGAAGCTAATTCAACAGTCGTTTACTATCCTACTTACATCCATAGATATACGAATCTGTTCACCACAGAATAACCATGTTCATTCAATTTCATATTTGGATTTTGATTTATCAGAATCCAACAAGTGGCATAATTAAGAACACATTTGACGAAATAAAAATTTGATAGAAACAAACAAATTAACTACGAAAATTTGTGTTAAGAATTCACGCTAATTGTTCCTAGCTAATTGATTACATTTTATTTATTTATCGCAATTTGTTTATCGCAATTTAATTATCGCAATTTTATTTATCGTCATTTAATTTCTGTTAGTTACTTTACGCACTTTATTTATCGTCATTTAAATTTATGTATTTATTTTTACGCACTTTAAATATCGGGACATGTATACAAGGTTTTGACATATCATTTCGACGCATATATATATATTATTTGGAATCACCATAGACACTCTATATGCTGTAATGATAGAGTTCGCTATACAGGGTTGAGGTTGTAGAGACCCGTCCTAATCCATCCGGACGAAATCCATATCGATTATAAACGATTTACAACAGTTGATTACATCGCGAGGTATTTGACCTCTATATGATACATTTTACAAACATTGCATTCAATTTTAAAAGACAATATTTCTTTACAACGAAAGTTGACAGCATGCATACCATTTCATAATATATCTAACTATAATTGACTTAATATTATTCTTGATGAACTCAATGACTCGAATGCAACGTTTGTTGAAATATGTCATGAATGACTCCAAATAATATCCCTAAAATGAGCAAATGCACAGCGGAAGATTTCTTTCGTACCTGAGAATAAACATGCTTTAAAGTGTCAACCAAAAGGTTGGTGAGTTCATTAGTTTAACATAAATAACCATTAACATCATTTTAATAGACCACAAGATTTCCATATTCAGTTCTCATAAATAAACGTCCCATGTATAGAGACAAAATATCATTCCTATGGATTGAACACCTGGTAACCGACATTCACAGTATACATAAAAGAATATCACCATCATTCCGGGATCCTCCATAGGACATGATATAAATTTCGAAGTACTAAAGCATCCGGTACTTTGGATGGGGCTTGTTCGGCCTGATAGATCTATCTTTAGAGTTCGCGTCAATTAGGGTGTCTGTTCTCTAATTCTTAGATTACCAGACTTAATAAAAAGGGGCATATTCGGTTTAATAATCCAACCATAGAATGTAGTTTCATTTACTCGTGTCTATTTCGTAAAACAGTTATAAAAACAGCGCATGTATTCTCAGTCCCAAAAATATATTGCGAAAGCATTTAAAAAGGGATTAATGAAACTCACAGTATTGTATTTTGTATTAAAAATACATATGACGACATTGAACAATGCAGGGTTGGCCTCGGATTCACGAACCTATATCATTTGTATAATTATTAATATACATAATTGTAATCGAACACACACACACACACATACATATATATATATATATATATATATATATATATATATATATATATATATATATATATATATTGTTATTTATGATATGCTTGTTATATTTTATGTTATTTAGTTAAATTTACTATATTTAATTTATATATATTATATATACATACTAATATTTATCCTTCTTGATAATAGGTAATAAATAAAATAAAAACTTATACTAGGGTTTTTATATGATAAAAATATATTTATGTATCGATTGATATCTTTTATAACTTACATAATAATAATAATAATACTTGTGATAATATATCCAATATTACTTATGTTAATTTTTGTTCATAAAAAGATATTAATACTAATAGCCATGAAAATAATAATAATCTATATTATTTTCATAATAATAATAATATTAAACATATTCATCATAATAATACTAATAATAATAATGACATTGTTTAGAATGATATTTATGTTAATAATAATAATAATACTAATAATAAAATGATAAAAAAATGTTATATGAAAATAATAACAAAAGTGGTAAAAATACTAGTAATAATATTAATAATGTTAGTGATGATAATAAAAACAATAATACTTATAATGATAATGAAGATGATATTAAAAAAATACTTTTTGTTAATAATATTAATTTCAAAACTAATAATAATAATATTAATAATAATAATATACATAATACTAATAATAATATACATAACAAAGTTAATACCGATGGCCTGCTGAGCATTTGAGTTGGATCAGTTGTTACAGTTCGACCCAATCAAGAAACACGGCCCAATTGAAATCATTTTAATATGGTGGCCCGATTAAGGAGGAACCCGACACGGTATAACGACCCTCATTTTTCCATTCTATATTTTTCCAATATTAAATGCCCAAACAATATAATTAAAACTTAATGATTAAACTTTAATCAACAATTGTTAAGTATTAAGAGTTAGAAAACATTTTAATTAACTTTGTGCAATAATTGACAAGTTAATAAAAGATGAAAATAATAAACTGTTAGTCGACACTCACTGCTAATTAAAATTTATGCATTTATGTAATATTATAACTAATAACCTATAAGTAATAAATAAAAATTGACATTGATATAAATAATAAAACAATTGGGAATTAAATATATACAAGTCATGAATTAGTAAAAAGAAAATAATACTTATCATGTAGTAAATGTAAAAATAATAATAGTAATAATAGTAATAATAATGAGACTAAAGAATCTTAAACAATTACATCCTTATGTTGACTAAAAATAAAGTATAAACTAGTACATCCTTATGTTGACTAATTATATACTAGTACCACCTTTTGTTGACTAAAAATTATAAAACAAAATAAAATCATTAATTAGAACATCCTTATGTTGACTAACACTCTAATACTTGCACTATATAAACACTCCTAGACTCCTAGTTTCTCATTCACAAATCACACCAAAATCCTCTCTCAAAAACAATCTCTCCCTCTCCCTCTCTTATAGTATTCGGATCTTCAAGCTTGTTCTTCGTGTTCTTCAAGAATCTTCAAGCAGTTCTTCAAGATTTTCAAGGCTTTGATCTTCCATCTTCATCGTGTTCATCTTTTCTTTGTTAATTATCTTGAATCTTCAAAGGTATAACATAAACCCTAAACTATTTACATAAACTTTGATCTTTGATAATTCATATTCATATTATAAACTTGTTATTCATAAGTATATACATAAACACACCTAGATTTGTATATACATATATACATGTAAAAAAATATTTATATATATATATATATACATATATATACGAATTATATATACATATACATATTAAAACCTTAAACCCAAATTACACCTAAACTATAATTCTTAAACCCTAATTAATTAAACTCTAAACATTTATGAAACCCTAGGACATTAATTACTAAACTCTAGTTATTAATTACTACTTTAATTAACTAACCCTAATTAATGAAACCCTAATACTACTTATACTAGTACTTAACATGTATACACTATTACTATTACTAGCACCTATAACCTACTAATTATATTGTAGCACAAAAACATTTTGGGATATGTATTAGAGATGTATAGATCTTCGAACTTTCTTGACGAATGGTTTCTACGAGATTCTAGGCAGAGGGTTTGGATTTCCGATTTAAAGGGTCCTATGGCTCAAGCCCCTAGATCTAAATTAGCCATTCGAAGGGAAAGGAGTGATTGGAAGCTTATCTAATACGGCAAGTATCCTAAAATGGAAACACTCATAAAAGTAGAAACTCTCTAGTCATAGAAACTTAGTAAAATAAGAAACTTTCTAAAAATAGAAACTTTATAAAAATAGTAACTTACTAGGAATAGAAACTTAGTAAAACAAACTATACTTAAACACGTACTTAAACTTAAACATGGGCAAAACACTTAACTACTCTTAAATGTCAATAGGTTGACTTTCCTGCTCACTCGTTCAACTCTCTATTCCGAGGAATAACTCTCTCTACTTACTAAGGTGAATTCATAGCCCCACTCTTTATTGCTAGCAAACTTATTTAACTTATTTGGGGTGAGACACATGCTGCTTTTACTATTTACAATTTAGACACAAGTACCAACTGCTAAAACTATGCTATACCCGGCTACGTCCGACTAAGTCCCTACAGTGATATTTTTAAGTGCTGCGGCATGCTTATTTATTGGGGGTAGGCCTATCGGGAGTAACGTCCCCGATACATTTGACTCAGTCTTTGTATTACTTGATAATGAAATTTAAACCGACAAGGACATACACAACTTGTCATGGGGCAAACTTGAACGTTTAGTCTAAATATCACGCACTGGCATAACTTTTGGATCTGCGAGATCTACTTTTTGATCCTGCGGGAGATCAACTTTACAACTAAATCTTGTGGTCTAAAAACAACGATAACTACTTTTGTTAAACCTATGAACTTCACTCAAACTTTTTGGTTGACACTTTAGCATGTTTTGTCTCAGGTGCTGTTGGATTCAAGCTTTCTTATCTATTACTTATGTGATGCTACTTGGACTTAGGATCAAGAGATATCGCATTTATTACTTCTGCATATGAACAATTACTTTATCGTTATTTCCATTATTGTAACGACATTTCATTTTCCGCTGCGTACTCAATAAAGTTAAATTTTCTCATTTAGTATTGTTCTCGTATTATAATATGTTGGTTTATTTGATATTAGTAACGTTTCTTCCAGACCCTATTGGGAGGACGTTACAGATTGGTATCAGAGCATAACCAGGCTGTTATAGAGAACCAGGATTGCATTTTTATGTGTGCCTTACTTGTTAGCTAGGGTGCCTTAGCAATCTAAGAAACTATAACCTTTCCTGCCTTAGACTTTAAAGCACTTAGGATTGCTTTGTAATCTTAAAACATATGCTTTACAATCTTATATTTAAAACTGATCAAAAATCTCCTTCCTAATGTTAGGATGTCTAATTCTTACCAAGCGACCAAAATGAATCTTTTCAAGCCAACCGAAAAAGATACTGAAAGGTCTTCCACTGAAAGACCAGTCCAAAGTCCACCTTATGGCTTTGGTGGTCCTCTCTCACCAAACTATAGTCCGGATACTTTACCTAATTCTCCCAGTTACCACCCGACTCCAAGATCGGAAAGTAAAGGGAAACGCCCTGCTAATTTCAAAGAAGATGGCCAGTCAAAGAAAAGATCCCGATCTCCTTCCTACGATGAAGTTGATGCCAAGTACGAGCTCATGAATCTGCGAAAAACTACCGATGACCTAATTCGCCGTATTGCAAGGATCGATGTTCAAATGAAGGAAAAAGACCTAGCGATCAAGAAGCTCATGGAGGAAAATGCTGAACTAAAGAAAGAGATAAAGTTGGTGAAGTATGAAGGTGATAGAAATACCCGATGGGGAAAGCAATCTCTCTCCTACCTAAGAGAAGATGTTGACCTTAGATTGAAGATGGAGGAAAACCGCGTGAATAATCAACTTTCTATAAGGGACCACAAGTACCATGTAATCAACAATGAAGTTTCTAATCTTTATGATAATCTCGAGTTCCTGCATGAGAAACAAAAGGCGAAGAATGAGAAAGTTGAGAAGTTTATGAAGAAGGTTGAGGACGAGAAGAAGGAATATGAAGACTACTTCAATCTTAATATTTCCTAGTTATCTTTCCAAATTCTTATCCATGTAAAGGCTATGCCTTAACTATTCCTATTTTCAACTCGTGTAATAAAGGCTTATTTAATGCCTCGTTCTTAATAAAATAAAGTGTTTTGTTAATATCATATTCATCTTTATCTCGCTTAAATTTTTTTCAAACTTATGACCTATCAGATTTATCAAACTTCTATACACCCTTATGTAGTGAAGAATCATGGTTCACCCAACTACACCAACTCTTACCACGATGTCTGACTATGTACATTTCCTAACTTTCACGACTTCCATAACTTTTAAATATATGAAGGTTGACCAAGTCTATAAAGACTGCAACTTAAAACTAGACAAGTTTGTAACTGTTTTCATGGATGACATTTCGATCTACTCCAAGAGTGAGAAGGAACATGAGCAACATTTGAAAATTCATTCTTGAACTCTTAAGAAAAAGAACAACTCTACGCAAACTTTTTCAAGTACAAGTTTTGGCTTAAAACCGACATGTTGTCGATCGAGCTAAGATTACTGATATCCTTAACACACTATAAATCATCATTGATCACATATCCTGACCTTATGAAGTGATATTGAAATGTAAATATGAATTAGTGAAATATAATGACGGTGGCCGACGTGATTATATTATGGTAATTCATAGGAATATTCCAATATCATGACATATGGAATAAAAAGTGAATCAAGGAAAAAATTCTCAAACTATCTGTTCAAAAACCCAAGGAAAAAATTCTCAAACTATCTGTTCAAAAACCCAAATGCAAGGGCATTAAGGGTGAAAAATGATCATCTCAATATTTGTAGATATACGAAATCTATCTCATACTCATTTAATGATCTTTCATATACCACAAAGGATGTGAACAATCAAACCTTGAGATTTTACGTTCATTATCCTAAATGAATACCTCCTGATCATTGATACTTAATTATCACTTTTTATATCCAAATCCTCTCTATTAATACACTTTTGCTGTAAATTTATATATGACATTCAAAAACCCACTTGAACCCTCAAACATCGATATTACAAACAACATGTCCAATATTACATTATCTATGTCGAGATGACGAATATCTCATATGCATAACCTTTTGAAGAAGGGAACCTCCATACGTGTATCGTTTTGACTATTATAGTCAAGAAACTTTTGCACTCGTGCATCTACTTATAATAGACTACTTGGCACCATGCAAGTAATGGTTTCATACTCAAACAATAATCGATCATTGTCAACTTGAAAATCAAAGGTGAAATACACTATCTCAAGTTGTGGCTGGAGCTAACCTCATCACATACTGCTGTAACAACTGAAATGATTTCATCATACTTTAACGTATCCTCCTCTCAGACCAACTAAGGCTAAATTCAGACGATCATTACATAGTTGATAGTCACTGCTATAGCATTTGTTTATACTTGTCTCTGCGACTGCCAGATTATTTATGCCGAGATCTCGAACTCTCACTATCACTCGAACGATTCAAAGTTTGCAAATCTTATTTGATGTTCCTTCATACATAACTCTAAATCCGAGGGATTTTCTCAATTAATGATAATCACATTATCATCCTTCTTACTTCAACGCTAACATTCCGAGTCCAAAGACTCACGCCCTGATAAAAGCCAATTCATTAGTTTTCACTACCTCGAAACAATTATTACACAATTATCTCCGGAATTTTAAAATCTTCAATCAATTTTTCTCAAACGGATAAACTCTTAAATACAAGTACCCTGTTTTCCAAAGATTTCTTACACGAGTCTTTATTTTCAAACTATCTTGGAATTTATAAAAAATGATTTTTTCACTTATGCGATTTATAAAATCTTATACATAAATTTAACTTTACGTACTTTGACTAGTACATATTAAATAAATACTTTCGTTTCTACAAATTTTTACTTTGATTAAATCGAAATTACTTTACAAATTTTACGAAACCCTAGTTTTACTATGGACATCATTTCGTCACCTTCTCTAAAAATTACTTTCACTAATTATAAAAACACTTTCGCATTTTTATCAATTTACCTTTGTTTTATCAAATTAAACATTCTTTTAATCAACTCTTTTTCGTATTGGTCAAATTATTCCACGTAAATAGTACGTGATGTACATAACTCAAGTCTTACTAATAGCTCCGCTTCGTTTATATTCTTATATCGAATGTCACAGCTTTTCAAAAATTACTTTGGCTCATTATTAAAACTTTCGTATTTCTCTCCAATGCATTTGGATCACCTTTATTCTCATTCTCCGTGCAAGAACGAGACTTACCTCTTTACGTACGTCATCTCTTCATTTCTATGCTAATCATTAAGAAGATCCTACTTCCGGTATCTCACGGCTAAACCACAACACCCTCGTAAACATCAGTACTACGATGTTTTGAACAAGGAAGCAGAGGTTCCTTCATGATAGAAACAATATCTTATAAACAATGATTCACCTTTATTCGAATCCGCGTTTAAACTCATAAGTAAATAATAGACCGACCCGCCATTGGTGCGAAAACACTTTTCTAACTCTGAAGGAGTTACCTTAAACATTTATGAAGATACTCTACACATTTCTTCCTTCTTGGATTACATCTAGATGTTATTCTAGTCAAGTCTAGATCTATGATTCAACATGAAGCTGAAATCATAAATCTTGAAGCTACATTCTGAAACTATTTCTAAAGACAAGTTCTCATGTATACTGAACGATGTCTTTCATTTAATCACTCGTATTATCCTGAGGTCAATGAATCCTCAACTAATGTCTCATTTATCTATTAGACATCTCTTGAAAACTAAAGGTATCATGGTTACTTTTCGCAACTTGAAGCTGGTACTATCCCTAACAAGCACCAGCCATACATCAAACTACGTAAATGAAATCTTTACGTACTCTACTCTATTTTATCTGCCCTACTATTGCGGCATAAACACTCAAAATCTTAATGAGCTCAACGATACATTTCATGCTGATATAGCATCATCTTTCCTTTTAAAGGAAAACTAGTTAAACAACACTCTTGTTATTCCTTGGAAAATCTCCGCACCTAATGCACTTTGTAAACGACCTAATAAGGTTAAGGATCATGAGATCAAACGTGTAAACAAAACAATATACTTATTGTTAACACTCATTGGAATTCACGAAAGGGCCCCGATTGTACTAGGGAACGTGAAAATCAAACTCTATTAAAATTCGTTGGGATTCGCGTAGCAGCCCCTAACATACATGGGAATGCGAAGACCAAACGATACGGAAATACCTCTATCTCTTCTCAACTACTGATGTAAACGAGAGCTTTACCTAAAACTTCGGGACGAAGTTTCTAATAACGGGGAGGTACTATAACGACCCTCATTTTTCCATTCTATATTTTTCCAATATTAAATGCCCAAACAATATAATTAAAACTTAATGATTAAACTTTAATCAACAATTGTTAAGTATTAAGAGTTAGAAAACATATTAATTAACTTTGTGCAATAATTGACAAGTTAATAAAAGATGAAAATAATAAACTGTTAGTCGACACTCACTGCTAATTAAAATTTATGCATTTATGTAATATTATAACTAATAACCTATAAGTAATAAATAAAAATTGACATTGATATAAATAATAAAACAATTGGGAATTAAATATATACAAGTCATGAATTAGTAAAAAGAAAATAATACTTATCATGTAGTAAATGTAAAAATAATAATAGTAATAATAGTAATAATAATGAGACTAAAGAATCTTAAACAATTACATCCTTATGTTGACTAAAAATAAAGTATAAACTAGTACATCCTTATGTTGACTAATTATATACTAGTACCACCTTTTGTTGACTAAAAATTATAAAACAAAATAAAATCATTAATTAGAACATCCTTATGTTGACTAACACTCTAATACTTGCACTATATAAACACTCCTAGACTCCTAGTTTCTCATTCACAAATCACACCAAAATCCTCTCTCAAAAACAATCTCTCCCTCTCCCTCTCTTATGGTATTCGGATCTTCAAGCTTGTTCTTCGTGTTCTTCAAGAATCTTCAAGGAGTTCTTCAAGATTTTCAAGGCTTTGATCTTCCATCTTCATCGTGTTCATCTTTTCTTTGTTAATTATCTTGAATCTTCAAAGGTATAACATAAACCCTAAACTATTTACATAAACTTTGATCTTTGATAATTCATATTCATATTATAAACTTGTTATTCATAAGTATATACATAAACACACCTAGATTTATATATACATATATACATGTAAAAAAATATTTTTATATATATATATATACATATATATACGAATTATATATACATATACATATTAAAACCTTAAACCCAAATTACACCTAAACTATAATTCTTAAACCCTAATTAATTAAACTCTAAACATTTATGAAACCCTAGGACATTAATTACTAAACTCTAGTTATTAATTACTACTTTAATTAACTAACCCTAATTAATGAAACCCTAATACTACTTATACTAGTACTTAACATGTATACACTATTACTATTACTAGCACCTATAACCTACTAATTATATTGTAGCACAAAAACATTTTGGGATATGTATTAGAGATGTATAGATCTTCGAACTTTCTTGACGAATGGTTTCTACGAGATTCTAGGCAGAGGGTTTGGATTTCCGATTTAAAGGGTCCTATGGCTCAAGCCCCTAGATCTAAATTAGCCATTCGAAGGGAAAGGAGTGATTGGAAGCTTATCTAATACGGCAAGTATCCTAAAATGGAAACACTCATAAAAGTAGAAACTCTCTAGTCATAGAAACTTAGTAAAATAAGAAACTTTCTAAAAATAGAAACTTTATAAAAATAGTAACTTACTAGGAATAGAAACTTAGTAAAACAAACTATACTTAAACACATACTTAAACTTAAACATGGGCAAAACACTTAACTACTCTTAAATGTCAATAGGTTGACTTTCCTGCTCACTCGTTCAACTCTCTATTCCGAGGAATAACTCTCTCTACTTACTAAGGTGAATTCATAGCCCCACTCTTTATTGCTAGCAAACTTATTTAACTTATTTGGGGTGAGACACATGCTGCTTTTACTATTTACAATTTAGACACAAGTACCAACTGCTAAAACTATGCTATACCCGGCTACGTCCGACTAAGTCCCTACAGTGATATTTTTAAGTGCTGCGGCATGCTTATTTATTGGGGGTAGGCCTATCGGGAGTAACGTCCCCGATACATTTGACTCAGTCTTTGTATTACTTGATAATGAAATTTAAACCGACAAGGACATACACAACTTGTCATGGGGCAAACTTGAACGTTTAGTCTAAATATCACGCACTGGCATAACTTTTGGATCTGCGAGATCTACTTTTTGATCCTGCGGGAGATCAACTTTACAACTAAATCTTGTGGTCTAAAAACAACGATAACTACTTTTGTTAAACCTATGAACTTCACTCAAACTTTTTGGTTGACACTTTAGCATGTTTTGTCTCAGGTGCTGTTGGATTCAAGTTTTCTTATCTATTACTTATGTGATGCTACTTGGACTTAGGATCAAGAGATATCGCATTTATTACTTCTGCATATGAACAATTACTTTATCGTTATTTCCATTATTGTAACGACATTTCATTTTCCGCTGCGTACTCAATAAAGTTAAATTTTCTCATTTAGTATTGTTCTCGTATTATAATATGTTGGTTTATTTGATATTAGTAACGTTTCTTCCAGACCCTATTGGGAGGACGTTACACACGGTATAACTCCTTAACCCTAAATCACAGACAGATCAACCTGGTAACCTAATCAAAGCATCCGGAGGTTTACAATTGATTGAAATAATATCAATCACGATAATAATTGTTTCGATCGATTCTTCACAGCAGAAATCAAGAATTTCAGTTTTTGGATCTCGATCCTCGACGGTAGCAGGTGCAGATACTCAATTATCCTCAGTAATTGAGTATAGGAAGTTGTAGCAGCAATCAAATCGATCAACGAGATCATCAGTTCATCAATAATCAGATAAGTGATCGATTCCTCTATATTCTATTAATTCCTTAACATCTTTATGTATATCTTGTACTTTTATATGATCTAACTAAAGCATCAATTAAGCGTGTTCTTGGTGTGTTGTGTTCTTTGATGTTGTTATTCGAGCAAATAAACAAAAAGGCTGGTAATAGGTTGTAAGATTTTATTTGAAGTATAAGCTGAACTATAACAGTGGTTAGTTCGAAGAGTGTCTGCAGATTGGTGGTTGTATTTGTCTAGAACAGAATGTATGTAGTTACAGTAATGGTTTATCATGGTAGTTGTGGTGTTGTCCTTGTTCCATGGTAGTAGGAGGTGGATATTGGTTGTTCACAATCGGAAGAAGGGTTGAGTTTGATCACTCAATCGAAACAGGAACATCAATGAAACAGCAGCAGACTTTAATTACACTGATTGATGATTTAGGTTTTTATATGAGATAATAACCGGAAATAGATTTATAGTAGCATTGAATCGAGTATGTTTTGCCTTAATTATAAATCAGTAACAACTAATAGTCATTAATTTTGTTTAGTTTGTTGATGCAGGTTCATCATGGAGCAGTAACTTACAGGTTTTTGGTTAAGTGGGTCTCTTGTGGTAGCAACAGCACAGTCTGATGAATTAGAAGCAGAAATAGGTGTAGCAGCAGTTACATGGTTCATGGTGGTTTGTCGAGTAGTTGTCTATTGGTGGTGGTCCTCATTTGGTTAATAAAGCTGCAGTAACAAGATGGCATGGGTGAACAAGAAGTGGGCTGTGGTAGTGGCGGTTTAAGCAGTTTAAGGTAGTTGTGGTCATTCAAACAACAAAAGGAAACAAATATAAGGTGCAGCAGTGGTGATGATTTTGGTGGTATAAGGTGGTTACCTGGTGGTTGTGATGATGCAATGGTGTATACAGTAACAGTTGTAGTTGTCACAGGAAAAGAAAAGTGGCTGTCAACTATGGTGTTCCATGATGATGCTCGATGATGGTGTCGTGAGGGTAACATATTGTTGCAACAAAAAAAAAAGGAATGTGGTTTTGGTCGTGAGTTTGTTATGGTTGAGTGGTGATGCTGTCTTGAACAAGAAGAATGAAAAAGGCTCAAGTTTGAGTAGTGGTCGATTGTATACATATATATTTATCTCCTAGTTATCAAGTACTAATATATATATTATTAAAATTTAATGGAGAAAAGAACTGATATTAATTTAGTGGGTTTGCAGCCGGTCCCGTCAAGTTTGTTTCGGTCGATATTAGCAAAAAGGAAAAGTGAAAGAATCATTTGAATTGTTTGTGGAGATATACTACATATCATGTATATATCATATATATATATATATGATTCAGTTATAGGGTTGTTGACACTAGACAGTTGTATTGAAGTGGTTGGATTCGAATGCTAATAGAAACAGACAGAAGCAAACAAAAACAAAGAAATTAGAATAAAAAGGGGATCGTGATTGTTGACTGAATTCCTTGAATGATTGTGATGGAATTCGTTTTATATTTGATTCAGAGATAGAAATCCTCAATTTAGTATAGTTGATAGGCATAGAAAACAAGATCATACGATTTTTGTGTATAATTTATATAATTAATATTAATAATTAATAATTATAATTAACAATAATCTAAATCTAAATACAAATAATAACATTCATAATAATAAATAGAGTACTAAAAATAATAAGTTACGAAAATAAAAATGCTAATGAATTTGCTAATAACAATTATTACTAATAATATTTCTAGTACTATTAAATAAAAATGTTATTAATAATAAGAATATTGATAATAATTAATAATAATGATACCTACTAAATAATATAATTAATAATTAAGATATATCATGTTACATATTTCTAATTTCTATATAATAATATTAATACAACATGTATTGATATTAGTAAAGAAATAATGATAATAATATTATAACAAATATATATTTTTTTATTTTATTTTTTTATTTACAATTGTATTTTATATGATAACATATGTTGAATATTTAATATTTATTCATTTTAGTTGTACTTAATTATTCTGTTTTACATTTTTAATTCTAATTAAATAAAGTGTATTTTATCTATGTAAAGTATTATATCTATTCTTATGTTTATATTTATATCTAGATATTTATTTTAAAACAATTGTTCGTGAATCGTCGGAACTGGTCGAAGGTCAGTTGAATATAAAAAAACAGTTCAAAGTTTTTTTGAGACTCAGCCTAACAGACTTTGTGTAGTGACCCGAACTTTTCCATGTTTATATATATTAATTGAGATTGATATTTACATGATTAAATGTTTCCAACATGTTAAGCAATCAAACTTGTTAAGACTTGATTAATTGAAATATGTTTCATATAGACAATTGACCACCCAAGTTGATCGGTGATTCACGAACGTTAAAACTTGTAAAAACTATATGATGACATATATATGGATATATATATATATATAGTTAACATGATACTATGATAAGAAAACATATCATAAAGTATATTAACAATGAACTACATATGTAAAAACAAGAGTATTAACTTAATGATTTTTAAACGAGACATATATGTAACGATTATCGTTGTAAAGACATTTAATGTATATATATCATATTAAGAGATATTCATAAATGATAATATCATGATAATATAATAATTTAAAATCTCATTTGATATTATAAACATTGGGTTAACAACATTTAACAAGATCGTTAACCTAAAGGTTTCAAAACAACACTTACATGTAACGACTAACGATGACTTAACGACTCAGTTAAAATGTATATACATGTAGTGTTTTAATATGTATTTATACACTTTTGAAAGACTTCAATACACTTATCAAAATACTTCTACTTAACAAAAATGCTTACAATTACATCCTCGTTCAGTTTCATCAACAATTCTACTCGTATGCACCCGTATTCGTACTGGTACAATACACAGCTTTTAGATGTATGTACTATTGGTATATACACTCCAATGATCAGCTCTTAGCAGCCCATGTGAGTCACCTAACACATGTGGGAACCATCATTTGGAAACTAGCATGAAATATCTCATAAAATTACAAAAATATGAGTAATCATTCATGACTTATTTACATGAAAACAAAATTACATATCCTTTATATCTAATCCATACACCAACGACCAAAAACACCTACAAACACTTTCATTCTTCAATTTTCTTCATCTAATTGATCTCTCTCAAGTTCTATCTTCAAGTTCTAAGTGTTCTTCATAAATTCCAAAAGTTCTAGTTTCATAAAATCAAGAATACTTTCAAGTTTGCTAGCTCACTTCCAGTCTTGTAAGGTGATCATCCAACCTCAAGAAATCTTTGTTTCTTACAGCAGGTTATCATTCTAATACAAGGTAATAATCATATTCAAACTTTGGTTCAATTTCTATAACTATAACAATCTTATTTCAAGTGATGATCTTACTTGAACTTGTTTTCGTGTCATGATTCTGCTTCAAGAACTTCGAGCCATCCAAGGATCCATTGAAGCTAGATCCATTTTTCTCTTTTCCAGTAGGTTTATCCAAGGAAATTAAGGTAGTAATGATGTTCATAACATCATTCGATTCATACATATAAAGCTATCTTATTCGAAGGTTTAAACTTGTAATCACTAGAACATAGTTTAGTTAATTCTAAACTTGTTCGCAAACAAAAGTTAATCCTTCTAACTTGAATTTTAAAATCAACTAAACACATGTTCTATATCTATATGATATGCTAACTTAATGATTTAAAACCTGGAAACACGAAAAACACCGTAAAACCGGATTTACGCCGTCGTAGTAACACCGCGGGCTGTTTTGGGTTAGTTAATTAAAAACTATGATAAACTTTGATTTAAAAGTTGTTATTCTGAGAAAATGATTTTTATTATGAACATGAAACTATATCCAAAAATTATGGTTAAACTCAAAGTAGAAGTATGTTTTCTAAAATGGTCATCTAGACGTCGTTCTTTCGACTGAAATGACTACCTTTACAAAAACGACTTGTAACTTATTTTTCCGACTATAAACCTATACTTTTTCTGTTTAGATTCATAAAATAGAGTTTAATATGAAACCATAGCAATTTGATTCACTCAAAACGGATTTAAAATGAAGAAGTTATGGGTAAAACAAGATTGGATAATTTTTCTCATTTTAGCTACGTGAAAATTGGTAACAAATCTATTCCAACCATAACTTAATCAACTTGTATTGTATATTATGTAATCTTGAGATACCATAGACACGTATACAATGTTTCGACCTATCATGTCGACACATCTATATATATTTCGGAACAACCATAGACACTCTATATGTGAATGTTGGAGTTAGCTATACAGGGTTGAGGTTGATTCCAAAATATATATAGTTTGAGTTGTGATCAATACTGAGATACGTATACACTGGGTCGTGGATTGATTCAAGATAATATTTATCGATTTATTTCTGTACATCTAACTGTGGACAACTAGTTATAGGTTACTAACGAGGACAGCTGACTTAATAAACTTAAAACATCAAAATATATTAAAAGTGTTGTAAATATATTTTGAACATACTTTAATATATATGTATATATTGTTATAGGTTCGTGAATCAACAGTGGCCAAGTCTTACTTCCCGACGAAGTAAAAATTTGTGAAAGTGAGTTATAGTCCCACTTTTAAAATCTAATATTTTTGGGATGAGAATACATGCAGGTTTTATAAATGATTTACAAAATAGACACAAGTACGTGAAACTACATTCTATGGTTGAATTATCGAAATCGAATATGCCCCTTTTTATTAAGTCTGGTAATCTAAGAATTAGGGAACAGACACCCTAATTGACGCGAATCCTAAAGATAGATCTATTGGGCCTAACAAACCCCATCCAAAGTACCGGATGCTTTAGTACTTCGAAATTTATATCATATCCGAAGGGTGTCCCGGAATGATGGGGATATTCTTATATATGCATCTTGTTCTTGTCGGTTACCAGGTGTTCACCATATGAATGATTTTTATCTCTATGTATGGGATGTGTATTGAAATATGAAATCTTGTGGTCTATTGTTACGATTTGATATATATAGGTTAAACCTATAACTCACCAACATTTTTGTTGACGTTTAAAGCATGTTTATTCTCAGGTGAATATTAAGAGCTTCCGCTGTTGCATACTAAAATAAGGACAAGATTTGGAGTCCATGTTTGTATGATAGTGTGTAAAAACTGCATTCAAGAAACTGATTTCGATGTAACATATTTGTATTGTAAACCATTATGTAATGGTCGTGTGTAAACAGGATATTTTAGATTATCATTATTTGATAATCTACGTAAAGCTTTTTAAACCTTTATTTATGAAATAAAGGTTATGGTTTATTTTAAAAATGAATGCAGTCTTTGAAAAACGTCTCATATAGAGGTCAAAACCTCGCAACGAAATCAATTAATATGGAACGTTTTTAATCAATAAGAACGGGACATTTCAGTTGGTATCCGAGCGTTGGTCTTAGAGAACCAGAAAATTTGCATTAGTGTGTCTTATCGAGTTTGTTAGGATGCATTAGTGAGTCTGGACTTCGACCGTGTTTTCTTTAAAAATGATTGCTTAACATTTTTGTTGGAAACTATATATTTTTAACATATGAATATTATGTGATATATTAATCTCTTAACATGTTTGATATTATGTGATAGATGTCTACCTCTAGAATAAGTCCCATTGACTCACCTAATAATAATGAAGAGTCAAATGTAAATTGGAATGATTTGTGGACTGATTCACAAGTTCCCGAAGAGGAACCGGAAGAAGAGTCGGAACCGGAAGAAGAATCGGAACCGGAAGAAGAATCAGAACCGGATGAAGAAATAGAACCGGTGGGGGAAATAATAAAACGGTTAAGTAAAAGAAAATCCTCAACCAACCGACCAAAGTTAATTATGGTCAATGGTGTTTCCGCCAAGGAAGCAAAATATTGGGAGGATTACCAATTCTCCGATGAATCGGATTCCGACGAGAATTCCTATGATGTTATAGAAATTACCCCAACTGAATTTAAAAAGGCAAAAGAAAATAATAAGGGAAAGGGCATAAAAATAGAGAAATCTAATTCCAACCCCGATGAACTTTATATGTATCGTCAACCCCCGAAGTCCTTAAGTTGTAACAATGACCCGGGAACCTCTAAACCACCAGGTTTTTCTAAACCAATGTGGACAACGACGGCTCGTATTAGGGGAACATCATATATCCCTAGAAACTTGGCAAAACGAACCAAAACCGAAGAAGAAGAAACGAGCGAGTCGGAATAAGATAGTTGTATTCGTGTGGTGTAATATATGTAATATAGTGTTCTTATGCTTTATGATATATGTAAAAATTGCTTGTATTAATAAGTATTTTTTTTATGAATCTAACTCTTGTCTATTTTACAGTTTAAAAACACAAAATGGATAGACAACCCAATATTTTAAGAGACCTACCCGGAGACATGATTGATGAAATCTTGTCTAGAGTCGGCCAGAATTCTTCGGCACAACTATTTAAGGCGAGATCAGTTTGTAAGACATTCGAAGAACGTTCCAAGAATGTCTTGGTTTATAAGAGACTTTCGTTTGAAAGATGGGGGATATCACATTGGGAAACCCATAAGTTACGATGTGTTTACTTTGACGCATATATTGCGGGGAACCCAAATGCTATTTTACGCAACGGGTTAAGAAATTATTTTGACTCAATATATCCGAATATTGGACTTCGTGATTTAGAAAAAGCGGCTAACATGCAACATAAAGAAGCATGTTATGCTTACGGATTAGTAATGTTCGCTTCTCACCAAAGTGAGAACAAGAACATCGGGCTACAACTATTAAACAAAACGTTTCCACAAGTGACGGAGTCGGTAATTGGGGTAAGAAATGAGGTTTTTAGATTATTACGGGACTGTTGGACATTACGTAACCCTCGTCCCTTTGATGACGTTACAACACGCTGTCTTATCAACGGCCATAACGGTTATGTTGCACAAGACCAAGGATGGGAAGTAGTCCTAGTAAAACCAGAATGCATGACTTGTTTCTGGACGTATGAATTACGTGTCTTTATTGCCTTTGCTGAATGACTTGTGTACTAGCTAGAATTGTCTTCACAACTATCTTGTATCAAAGTTATTGTGTGCTATATTTCATGCTTTATGTAAAATAAGCGGTATTGTAAGTTTGTAAAATTTTGTATAAAAGTTTGAACGCGAAATATTATTATAATCAGTTTTTCATATAGAATTGTAGTAGTTGAATTGTATATTAGCTACTAAGTATGAACTTAACGGGTAGGTACTACCCGAATTTAAACTTATAAAACGCTAATATGAAGAAAAAGCTTTTATAAATGAGTTCATATTATGCTACGAAATACTATTAACTACTCTTAATATTCTGTATGATTAACTTGTTCCATTTAACTATTTTGAAGGAAATGGCACCGACTACTCGACACACCGTGAATATGAATGAAGAGGAATTCCGTACTTTTCTAGCTTCAAACATAGCCGCAGTACAGGCTGCGCTACATACCAACAATAACCTTGGATCTAGCAGTACAGGAAATCGTGTAGGATGCACCTACAAAGAATTCACTGCCTGCAAACCTTTGGAATTTGATGGAACCGAAGGACCAATCAGATTGAAACGGTGGACCGAGAAGGTTGAATCGGTGTTTGCCATAAGTAAGTGTACTGAAGAGGACAAAGTGAAGTACGCTACGCATACCTTCACAGGTTCTGCGTTAACATGGTGGAATACCTATCTAGAGCAAGTGGGACAAGATGATGCGTACGCACTACCGTGGTCAGCATTCAAGCACTTGATGAACGAGAAGTACCGTCCCAGAACCGAGGTCAATAAGCTCAAGACAGAACTTAGAGGGTTACGAACCCAAGGATTTGATATTACCACGTACGAAAGACGATTCACAGAATTGTGCCTATTGTGTCCGGGAGCATTCGAAGATGAGGAAGAGAAGATCGACGCGTTTGTGAAAGGATTACCGGAAAGAATTCAAGAAGATATAAGTTCACACGAGCCCGCCTCCATACAACAGGCATGTAGAATGGCTCACAAACTAGTGAACCAGATTGAAGAAAGAATTAAAGAACAGACTGCTGAAGAGGCTAATGTGAAGCAAGTCAAAAGAAAGTGGGAGGAAAACGGTGATAAGAATCACCAATACAACAACAACAGCAATTACAACAATAATCGCAACAATTATCCCAACAATCGCAACATCAATCGTAACTACAACAAACGGCCCAACAACAACAACAACAACAACAACAACAGCAACTACAACAATCATCCCAACAACAATAATAACCGCAACAACAACAACAATCAGAAGCAGCTATGCCAAAGGTGTGAAAAGAATCACTCGGGGTTCTGCACCAAATTTTGAAACAAGTGTAAAAGAAATGGTCATAGCGCGGTGAAGTGTGAGGTCTACAGACCAGGGGTTAATAGAACGAAAGGAACAAATAGTGTCGGAACGAGTAATGGCGGAGCAAGTAGTGTCGGAGCAAGTTATGCCAATGTAGTTTGTTATAAATGTGGAAAACCAGGCCACATTATTAGAAATTGCCCGAACCAGGAGAACACGAATGGACAAGGCCGTGGAAGAGTTTTCAATATTAATGCGGTAGAGGCACAGGAAGACCCGGAGCTTGTTACGGGTACGTTTCTTATTGACAATAAATCTGCTTACGTTTTATTTGATTCGGGTGCGGATAGAAGCTATATGAGTAGAGATTTTTGTGCTAAATTAAGTTGTCCATTGACGCCTTTGGATAGTAAATTTTTACTCGAATTAGCAAATGGTAAATTAATTTCAGCAGATAATATATGTCGGAATCGAGAAATTAAACTGGTTAGCGAAACATTTAAGATTGATTTGATACCAGTAGAGTTAGGGAGTTTTGATGTGATAATCGGTATGGACTGGTTGAAAGAAGTGAAAGCGGAGATCGTTTGTTACAAAAATGCAATTCGCATTATACGAGAAAAAGGAAAACCCTTAATGGTGTACGGAGAAAAGGGCAACAAGAAGCTACATCTTATTAGTAATTTGAAGGCACAAAAACTAATAAGAAAAGGTTGCTATGCTGTTCTAGCACACGTCGAGAAAGTACAAACTGAAGAAAAGAGCATCAATGATGTTCCCATTGCAAAAGAATTTCCCGATGTATTTCCGAAAGAATTACCGGGATTACCCCCACATCGATCCGTTGAATTTCAAATAGATCTTGTACCAGGAGCTGCACCAATAGCTCGTGCTCCTTACAGACTCGCACCCAGCGAGATGAAAGAACTGCAAAGCCAATTACAAGAACTTTTAGAGCGTGGTTTCATTCGACCAAGCACATCACCGTGGGGAGCTCCTGTTTTGTTTGTCAAGAAGAAAGATGGTACATTCAGGTTGTGTATCGACTACCGAGAGTTGAACAAACTTACCATCAAGAACCGCTACCCACTACCGAGAATCGACGACTTATTTGATCAACTACAAGGCTCGTCTGTTTATTCAAAGATTGACTTACGTTCCGGGTATCATCAAATGCGGGTGAAAGAAGATGATATTCCAAAGACTGCTTTCAGAACACGTTACGGTCATTACGAGTTTATGGTCATGCCGTTTGGTTTAACTAATGCACCAGCTATGTTCATGGACCTTATGAACCGAGTGTGTGGACCATACCTTGACAAGTTTGTCATTGTTTTCATTGATGACATACTTATTTACTCAAAGAATGACCAAGAACACGGTGAACATTTGAGAAAGGTGTTAGAAGTATTGAGGAAGGAAGAATTGTACGCTAAGTTTTCAAAGTGTGCATTTTGGTTGGAAGAAGTTCAATTCCTCGGTCACATAGTGAACAAAGAAGGTATTAAGGTGGATCCGGCAAAGATAGAAACTGTTGAAAAGTGGGAAACCCCGAAAACTCCGAAACACATACGCCAGTTTTTAGGACTAGCTGGTTACTACAGAAGGTTCATCCAAGACTTTTCCAGAATAGCAAAACCCTTGACTGCATTAACGCATAAAGGGAAGAAATTTGAATGGAATGATGAACAAGAGAAAGCGTTTCAGTTATTAAAGAAAAAGCTAACTACGACACCTATATTGTCATTGCCTGAAGGGAATGATGATTTTGTGATTTATTGTGATGCATCAAAGCAAGGTCTCGGTTGTGTATTAATGCAACGAACGAAGGTGATTGCTTATGCGTCTAGACAATTGAAGATTCACGAACAAAATTATACGACGCATGATTTGGAATTAGGCGCAGTTGTTTTTGCATTAAAGACTTGGAGGCACTACTTATATGGGGTCAAAAGTATTATATATACCGACCACAAAAGTCTTCAACACATATTTAATCAGAAACAACTGAATATGAGGCAGCGTAGGTGGATTGAATTATTGAATGATTACGACTTTGAGATTCGTTACCACCCGGGGAAGGCAAATGTGGTAGCCGATGCCTTGAGCAGGAAGGACAGAGAACCCATTCGAGTAAAATCTATGAATATAATGATTCATAATAACATTACTACTCAAATAAAGGAGGCGCAACAAGGAGTTTTAAAAGAGGGAAATTTAAAGGATGAAATACCCAAAGGATCGGAGAAGCATCTTAATATTCGGGAAGACGGAACCCGATATAGGGCTGAAAGGATTTGGGTACCAAAATTTGGAGATATGAGAGAAATGGTACTTAGAGAAGCTCATAAAACCAGATACTCAATACATCCTGGAACGGGGAAGATGTACAAGGATCCCAAGAAACATTTTTGGTGGCCGGGTATGAAAGCCGATGTTGCTAAATACGTAGGAGAATGTTTGACGTGTTCTAAGGTCAAAGCTGAGCATCAGAAACCATCAGGTCTACTTCAACAACCCGAAATCCCGGAATGGAAATGGGAAAACATTACCATGGATTTCATCACTAAATTGCCAAGGACTGCAAGTGGTTTTGATACTATTTGGGTAATAGTTGATCGTCTCACCAAATCAGCACACTTCCTACCAATAAGAGAAGATGACAAGATGGAGAAGTTAGCACGACTGTATTTGAAGGAAGTCGTCTCCAGACATGGAATACCAATCTCTATTATCTCTGATAGGGATGGCAGATTTATTTCAAGATTCTGGCAGACATTACAGCAAGCATTAGGAACTCGTCTAGACATGAGTACTGCCTATCATCCACAAACTGATGGGCAGATCGGAAGGACGATACAAACGCTTGAAGACATGCTACGAGCATGTGTTATTGATTTCGGAAACAGTTGGGATCGACATCTACCGTTAGCAGAATTTTCCTACAACCACAGCTACCATTCAAGCATTGAGATGGCGCCGTTTGAAGCACTTTATGGTAGAAAGTGCAGGTCTCTGATTTGTTGGAGTGAAGTGGGGGATAGACAGATTACGGGTCCGGAGATTATACAAGAAACTACCGAGAAGATCATCCAAATTCAACAACGGTTGAAAACCGCCCAAAGTCGACAAAAGAGCTACGCTGACATTAAAAGAAAAGATATAGAATTTGAAATTGGAGAGATGGTCATGCTTAAAGTTGCACCTTGGAAAGGCGTTGTACGATTTGGTAAACGAGGGAAATTAAATCCAAGGTATATTGGACCATTCAAGATTATTGATCGTGTCGGACCAATAGCTTACCGACTAGAGTTACCTCAACAACTCGCGGCTGTACATAACACTTTCCACGTCTCGAATTTAAAGAAATGTTTTGCTAAAGAAGATCTCACTATTCCGTTAGATGAAATCCAAATCAACGAAAAACTTCAATTCATCGAAGAACCCGTCGAAATAATGGATCGTGAGGTTAAAAGACTTAAGCAAAACAAGATACCAATTGTTAAGGTTCGATGGAATGCTCGTAGAGGACCCGAGTTCACCTGGGAGCGTGAAGATCAGATGAAGAAGAAATACCCGCATCTATTTCCAGAAGATTCGTCAACACCTTCAACAGCTTAAAATTTCGGGACGAAATTTATTTAACGGGTAGGTACTGTAGTGACCCGAACTTTTCCATGTTTATATATATTAATTGAGATTGATATTTACATGATTAAATGTTTCCAACATGTTAAGCAATCAAACTTGTTAAGACTTGATTAATTGAAATATGTTTCATATAGACAATTGACCACCCAAGTTGATCGGTGATTCACGAACGTTAAAACTTGTAAAAACTATATGATGACATATATATGGATATATATATATATAGTTAACATGATACTATGATAAGAAAACATATCATAAAGTATATTAACAATGAACTACATATGTAAAAACAAGAGTACTAACTTAATGATTTTTAAACGAGACATATATGTAACGATTATCGTTGTAAAGACATTTAATGTATATATATCATATTAAGAGATATTCATACATGATAATATCATGATAATATAATAATTTAAAATCTCATTTGATATTATAAACATTGGGTTAACAACATTTAACAAGATCGTTAACCTAAAGGTTTCAAAACAACACTTACATGTAACGACTAACGATGACTTAACGACTCAGTTAAAATGTATATACATGTAGTGTTTTAATATGTATTTATACACTTTTGAAAGACTTCAATACACTTATCAAAATACTTCTACTTAACAAAAATGCTTACAATTACATCCTCGTTCAGTTTCATCAACAATTCTACTCGTATGCACCAGTATTCGTACTCGTACAATACACAGCTTTTAGATGTATGTACTATTGGTATATACACTCCAATGATCAGCTCTTAGCAGCCCATGTGAGTCACCTAACACATGTGGGAACCATCATTTGGCAACTAGCATGAAATATCTCATAAAATTACAAAAATATGAGTAATCATTCATGACTTATTTACATGAAAACAAAATTACATATCCTTTATATCTAATCCATACACCAACGACCAAAAACACCTACAAACACTTTCATTCTTCAATTTTCTTCATCTAATTGATCTCTCTCAAGTTCTATCTTCAAGTTCTAAGTGTTCTTCATAAATTCCAAAAGTTCTAGTTTCATAAAATCAAGAATACTTTCAAGTTTGCTAGCTCACTTCCAATCTTGTAAGGTGATCATCCAACCTCAAGAAATCTTTGTTTCTTACAGCAAGTTATCATTCTAATACAAGGTAATAATCATATTCAAACTTTGGTTCAATTTCTATAACTATAACAATCTTATTTCAAGTGATGATCTTACTTGAACTTGTTTTCGTGTCATGATTCTGCTTCAAAACTTCGAGCCATCCAAGGATCCATTGAAGCTAGATCCATTTTTCTCTTTTCCAGTAGGTTTATCCAAGGAAATTAAGGTAGTAATGATGTTCATAACATCATTCGATTCATACATATAAAGCTATCTTATTCGAAGGTTTAAACTTGTAATCACTAGAACATAGTTTAGTTAATTCTAAACTTGTTCGCAAACAAAAGTTAATCCTTCTAACTTGACTTTTAAAATCAACTAAACACATGTTCTATATCTATATGATATGCTAACTTAATGATTTAAAACCTGGAAACACGAAAAACACCGTAAAACCGGATTTACGCCGTCGTAGTAACACCGCGGGCTGTTTTGGGTTAGTTAATTAAAAACTATGATAAACTTTGATTTAAAAGTTGTTATTCTGAGAAAATGATTTTTATTATGAACATGAAACTATATCCAAAAATTATGGTTAAACTCAAAGTGGAAGTATGTTTTCTAAAATGGTCATCTAGACGTCGTTCTTTCGACTGAAATGACTACCTTTACAAAAACGACTTGTAACTTATTTTTCCGACTATAAACCTATACTTTTTCTGTTTAGATTCATAAAATAGAGTTTAATATGAAACCATAGCAATTTGATTCACTCAAAACGGATTTAAAATGAAGAAGTTATGGGTAAAACAAGATTGGATAATTTTTCTCATTTTAGCTACGTGAAAATTGGTAACAAATCTATTCCAACCATAACTTAATCAACTTGTATTGTATATTATGTAATCTTGAGATACCATAGACACGTATACAATGTTTCGACCTATCATGTCGACACATCTATATATATTTCGGAACAACCATAGACACTCTATATGTGAATGTTGGAGTTAGCTATACAGGGTTGAGGTTGATTCCAAAATATATATAGTTTGAGTTGTGATCAATACTGAGATACGTATACACTGGGTCGTGGATTGATTCAAGATAATATTTATCGATTTATTTCTGTACATCTAACTGTGGACAACTAGTTATAGGTTACTAACGAGGACAGCTGACTTAATAAACTTAAAACATCAAAATATATTAAAAGTGTTGTAAATATATTTTGAACATACTTTAATATATATGTATATATTGTTATAGGTTCGTGAATCAACAGTGGCCAAGTCTTACTTCCCGACGAAGTAAAAATCTGTGAAAGTGAGTTATAGTCCCACTTTTAAAATCTAATATTTTTGGGATGAGAATACATGCAGGTTTTATAAATGATTTACAAAATAGACACAAGTACGTGAAACTACATTCTATGGTTGAATTATCGAAATCGAATATGCCCCTTTTTATTAAGTCTGGTAATCTAAGAATTAGGGAACAGACACCCTAATTGACGCGAATCCTAAAGATAGATCTATTGGGCCTAACAAACCCCATCCAAAGTACCGGATGCTTTAGTACTTCGAAATTTATATCATATCCGAAGGGTGTCCCGGAATGATGGGGATATTCTTATATATGCATCTTGTTATTGTCGGTTACCAGGTGTTCACCATATGAATGATTTTTATCTCTATGTATGGGATGTGTATTGAAATATGAAATCTTGTGGTCTATTGTTACGATTTGATATATATAGGTTAAACCTATAACTCACCAACATTTTTGTTGACGTTTAAAGCATGTTTATTCTCAGGTGAATATTAAGAGCTTCCGCTGTTGCATACTAAAATAAGGACAAGATTTGGAGTCCATGTTTGTATGATAGTGTGTAAAAACTGCATTCAAGAAACTGATTTCGATGTAACATATTTGTATTGTAAACCATTATGTAATGGTCGTGTGTAAACAGGATATTTTAGATTATCATTATTTGATAATCTACGTAAAGCTTTTTAAACCTTTATTTATGAAATAAAGGTTATGGTTTGTTTTAAAAATGAATGCAGTCTTTGAAAAACGTCTCATATAGAGGTCAAAACCTCGCAACGAAATCAATTAATATGGAACGTTTTTAATCAATAAGAACGGGACATTTCACTTTGCTTATCGTGTCGAGATCATATAAAGATTAAGTTTAAATTTGGTCGGAAATTGACGGGTCGTCACAGTACCTACCCATTAAAGAAATTTCGTCCCGAAATTTGAGTGAGGTGGTCATGGCTAACAATAAAAATATTTTCATGACGAATATGAGTTGATAAATATCGTTTTATCATTATTGATTAATATAAATAAAATGATTCGATTATATGGAGCATATGAGTGAAGCTATCATAAAATAGTGAAATGAAAGGATAAAGATTTGCCTTAGCTTTTGACAGAGTCAGGGGTGAATTCCGGAATTCAAGGGATTTAAAGAGAATCTTCGAAATCTAAAAGATTTGATTCTTTGGCGAATAAGGAAATTAAGATCTTAATAATTAAATGCGGTGATCTGCCTCGATTACTCTGTCTGATATTCCAATTATAAATTAAGCTCTTCCGTTCTATTATTCTCACCATTATTATACTTTCTTTCCAAAAGATTGTGAAAATGCTTAATCTCATTCTAATCCTTGATGTCTTTCCCAATTTTCATTTCTGTCATCCTTCTTCTTAATCTTCTAGCAGAAAAATCTGTTTACGTTTACTATTACCTTGGGGTGATACTATTCTTAATTCTACCGTGTCTTTATATTGCTATTCGTATTAATATTCACGATTTGTAATTTCTGCGTTGTTGTTGGGTTTTATATTTTCTCTTATATTTTGGAGCTTTGTCCCTTCGTTTCTTCTTCTTGCGAATAAACACCGCTTGTAATGGTTTAGAATTTGTAGATATAAACTTCGGAATGAACATTGTTAATGTTCTAAGAAGGAAATCGTAATGGTACGATTTGATTTGTCAAATTACCAGAATTACTGAGAATAGAACTATCGAGAATATATTTTCTTGATATGTTCAGAAGTTAAGCAAAATGGAAGAGTTATGTAACATGGCACATGATGACGTTATGATCTGTGAATCATCACGTTCCATTTAGAAACTCAGCATGACCTACTATAATATAATCACGTTGATCAAGTGTCATTATATTATACCAACTCATGCATCAGTTTTCAACATTACTTCAATAACATTCATATTTTAAGCTTGAAAGTTTACAGAATATAGAAACTAACAGTTTCTATATGATGTAACACTGATAGCACGAATAGATTAATGATTTTAGATAAGAATATTTATGAAAATATCTTCAGAAATATGGAGGACATTTATAATGAAATATACGATGATATTTTGGAATTTTTAATATCGAAGGATGGTGAAGAAAATTTGTCCGCAAGAGTTTGGAGTCAAAAGCAAGGTATTCGTTAATGACTTCAGCAGGTACTGAATCATTTAGATTCTTTGAAGTTAAACTTATTCTTTGTGATTTGTCCATGGCTTCCTTCATAGTTTGCTCAATCAGTTTTTCAGTTTCAAATTTTTTTTCTGAGCTTTGCCAAGCTACAATTCTTTACCATCAACTTTCGATGATTAAGGTTGTTTACGGTTGTTTACGGTTTCTGCTGCTTCATTCAGCTTTTTCAACATTCAGAGTATTGATTCGTAGACTGGGTGCTTTTCAGAATTTCAGAATGGAAGGTCATTATTCTAAGAGATAAATGTTGTACATATACTGTTGATGTATGCTGTGAGTTTTCAAAGTACTGATTGCTGATTCCTCTACATTTACTGCTACCATATCTGAATCATTGGTTATCGATTCGAGGTGATTTCAAGAGAATTGTGTTTTTAGATGATTAAACGCTGACGGTAATATGGTGGAATATAAAAGGTTCCCCGATAACAATAAAAGAGCATTCATATAAATCAAGGTGATAATAAGGTTGTTTCGAACGAAAAGTCGAAGTTGATTTGCTGGAGCTGTGACAAAATTTGCTACTTTGAAAGGAATTACCAAGTTATTTTGGGTAATATTAACACTAAGGAATTAGCATAGCTACGTTTTAAACGTTTACTCAGGAGCCGAGAGTTTCTCAGGTGCATGACTATATGCATCAACCTTTTCTTCCGTAGAGGAAGTACGGTTGGTTCATCCTCTCGTTTGAGATGTTTTCAAGAATCATGAAAGGTTTGAACGCAGATTGTAATCGTCAAGATACAAATGAGGTTTAAGATGAAGTCAAGTGGCAGACTTGAAGAATTGCTTAATTTCATAGGTTATAATCAATATTTTTAATATATTTTAATTGTCCATTGTTAGTAGTCCAATAGTTTAACCAAGTCTAGTATATTGTAAGGAAATTGTCATAATGGATATAGGAACAGTTAGCTAGAATATTGTTAGCGTGGATTCTTAACAAAATTTTACATACATAATTAGTTTGTTTCTAATAATTTTTATTTTGTTCAATATTCTCTTCATTATGTCACTTGTCAAATCTTGAATGGGATTCTGATTTGTCAAAATCCAAATATGAAATTGAATGAAAATGGTTATTCTGTGGTGAACGAATATGTATATGTGCGGATGTAAGTAGGATAGTTAATGGCTTGTTGAATCGGATTTGAAGAATGTATAGTGTAACTTATTAACGTGAAATCTAAATATTCCTCGGGTATTACCTACCCGTTAAAATATTTTCATCATTAACAGTTTGTACAAGAGAATTTTTAATTACAATCTTTATCAAAACATATATACATATATATTTTATTCAGATGTAATCATGGATTCATTGAGTTAATATGATTTTAAACTCATTTGCTTTTCGGTTGGAACTAGAATAAATAATCCCTAAAACTTTAGAGCTTACATATTCGCCATGTCGAATGAAGATAAATGAGGTAGAACGATACGTAGAACGAAGATCATACTCAAAGTACAGATGATGATATTGAAACATGGATTGTTGATGGTATTGGTGCTGTTATTGATTGTACATTTTGCACCATATTCTCCAAATTGATTATTCGAGCACGAAGTTCGTTGACTCATTACTCCAGGAAGATTCTGTAGTGACCCGAACTTTTCCATGTTTATATATATATTAAATGAAATTATTATTTACATGATTAAGTATTTCCAACATGTTAAGCAATCAAACTTGTTAAGACTTGATTAATTGAAATAGGTTTCAAATAGACAATTGACCACCCAAGTTGACCGGTGATTCACGAACGTTAAAACTTGTAAAAACTATACGATGACATATATATGGTTATATATATAGTTAACATGATTTTATTATAAGTATGTATCTCATTAGGTATGTTAACAATGAGTTATATACATAAAAATGAGACTATTAATTTAAGAAACTCGAAAACGATATATATAACGATTATCGTTATAACAACGTCTTACTAGGTACATATGAATCATATTAAGATATTGATACACTTGGTTAATTATGTTAAATGATAAGTAAATATATTATTAAGTGTATTAACAATGAAATACATATGTAAAATTAAGACTACTAACCTAATGATTTCGAAACGAGACATATATGTAACGATTATCGTTGTAACGACGTTTAACTGTATATATATCATACTAAGATATATTATATATCATAATATCATGATAATATAACAATTTAACATCTCATTTGTTATAATAAACAATGGGTTAACAACATTCAACAAGATCGTTAACCTAAAGGTTTCAAAACAACATTTACATGTAACGACTAACGATGACTTAACGACTCAGTTAAAATGTATATACATGTAGTGTTTTAATATGTATTTATACACTTTTGAAAGACTTCAAGACACTTATCAAAATACTTCTACTTAACAAAAATGCTTACAATTACATCCTCGTTCAGTTTCATCAACAATTCTACTCGTATGCACCTGTATTCGTACTCGTACAATACACAGCTTTTAGATGTATGTACTATTGGTATATACACTCCAATGATCAGCTCTTAGAAGACCATGTGAGTCACCTAACACATGTAGGAACCATCATTTGGAAACTAGCATGAAATATCTCATAAAATTACAAAAATATGAGTAATCATTCATGACTTATTTACATGAAAACAAAATTACATATCCTTTATATCTAATCCATACACCAACGACCAAAAACACCTACAAACACTTTCATTCTTCAATTTTCTTCATCTAATTGATCTCTCTCAATTTCTATCTTCAAGTTCTAAGTGTTCTTCATAAATTCCAAAAGTTCTAGTTTCATAAAATCAAGAATACTTCCAAGATTGCAAGTTTACTTCCAAGTTTTCTAAATCCATTCCAAGTAATCATCCAAGATCAAGAAACCTTTGTTACTTACAGTAGGTTATCTTTCTAATACAAGTTAATAATCATATTCAAACTTTAATTCAATTTCTATAACTATAACAATCTTATTTCGAGTTGAAATCTTACTTGAAATTGTTTTCGTGTCATGATTCTGCTTCAAGAACTTTCAAGCCATCCAAGGATCCTTTGAAGCTAGATCTATTTTTCTCATTTCCAGTAGGTTTATCCAAGGAACTTTAGTTAGTAATGATGTTCATAACATCATTCTATTCATACATATAAAGCTATCTTATTCGAAGGTTTAAACTTGTAATCACTAGAACATAGTTTAGTTAATTCTAAACTTGTTCGCAAATAAAAGTTAATCCTTCTAACTTGACTTTTAAAATCAACTAAACACATATTATATATATATATATGATATGCTAACTTAATGATTTAAAACCTGGAAACACGAAAAACACCGTAAAATCGGATTTACGCCGTCGTAGTAACACCGCGGGCTGTTTTGGGTTAGTTAATTAAAAACTATGATAAACTTTGATTTAAAAGTTGTTATTCTGAGAAAGTGATTTTTATTATGAACATGAAACTATATCCAAAAATTATGGTTAAACTCAAAGTGGAAGTATGTTTTCTAAAATGGTCATCTAGACGTCGTTCTTTCGACTGAAATGACTACCTTTACAAAAATGACTTGTAACTTATTTTTCCGACTATAAACCTATACTTTTTCTATTTAGATTCATAAATTAGAGTTCAATATGAAACCATAGCAATTTGATTCACTCAAAACGGATTTAAAATGAAGATGTTATGGGTAAAACAAGATTGGATAATTTTTCTCATTTTAGCTACGTGAAAATTGGTAACAAATCTATTCCAACCATAACTTAATCAACTTGTATTGTATATTATGTAATCTTGAGATACCATAGACACGTATACAATGTTTCGACCTATCATGTCGAAACATCTATATATATTTCGGAACAACCATAGACACTCTATATGTGAATGTTGGAGTTAGCTATACAGGGTTGAGGTTGATTCCAAAATATATATAGTTTGAGTTGTGATCAATACTGAGATACGTATACACTAGGTCATGGATTTATTCAAGATAATATTTATCGATTTATTTCTGTACATCTAACTGTGGACAACTAGTTGTAGGTTACTAACGAGGACAGCTGACTTAATAAACTTAAAATATCAAAATATATTAAAAGTGTTGTAAATATATTTTAAACATACTTTGATATATATGTATATATTGTTATAGGTTCGTGAATCAACCAGTGGCTAAGTCTTACTTCCCGACGAAGTAAAAATATGTGAAAGTGAGTTATAGTCCCACTTTTAAAATCTAATATTTTTGGGATGAGAATACATGCAGGTTTTATAAATGATTTACAAAATAGACACAAGTACGTGAAACTACATTCTATGGCTGAATTATCGAAATCGAATATGTCCCTTTTTATTAAGTCTGGTAATCTAAGAATTAGGGAACAGACACCCTAATTGACGCGAATCCTAAAGATAGATCTATTGGGTCTAACAAACCCCATCCAAAGTATCGGATGCTTTAGTACTTCGAAATTTATATCATATCCGAAGGGTGTCCCGGAATGATGGGGATATTCTTATATATGCATCTTGTTAATGTCGGTTACCAGGTGTTCACCATATGAATGATTTTTATCTCTATGTATGGGATGTGTATTGAAATATGAAATCTTGTGGTCTATTATTACTATTTGATATATATAGGTTAAACCTATAACTCACCAACATTTTTGTTGACGTTTAAAGCATGTTTATTCTCAGGTGAATACTAAGAGCTTCCGCCGTTGCATACTAAAATAAGGACAAGATTTGGAGTCCATGTGTTGTATGATATTGTGTAAAAAATGCATTCAAGAAACTGATTTCGATGTAACATATTTATTGTAAACCATTATGTAATGGTCGTTTGTAAACAGGATATTTTAGATTATTATTATTTGATAATCTACGTAAAGATTTTTAAATCTTTATTTATGAAATAAAGGTTATGGTTTGTTTTAAAAATGAATGCAGTGTTTGAAAAATGTCTCATATAGAGGTCAAAACCTCGCAACGAAATCAATTAATATGGAACGTTTTTAATCAATAAGAACGGGACATTTCAGTTGGTATCCGAGCGTTGGTCTTAGAGAACCAGAAAATTTGCATTAGTGTGTCTTATCGAGTTTGTTAGGATGCATTAGTGAGTCTGGACTTCGACCGTGTTTTCTTTAAAAATTGTTGCTTAATATTTTTGTTGGAAACTATATATTATTAACATGTATATATTATGTGATATATTAATCTCTTAACACGTTTGATATTGTGTGATAGATGTCTACCTCTAGCACAAATCCCATTGACTCACCTAATAATAACGAAGAGTCGAATATATATTGGACTGATTCACAAGTTCCCGAAGAAGAACCGGAAGAAGAATCAGAACCTGAAGAGGAGGAACCGGAGGAGGAAATAGAATCGGTGGGGGAAATAATAAAACGGTTAAGTAAAAGAAAATCCTCAACCAACCGACCAAGGTTAATTATGGTCAATGGTGTTTCCACCAAGGAAGCAAAATATTGGGAGGATTACCAATTCTCCGATGAATCGGATTCCGACGAGAATTCCGATGATGTTATAGAAATTACCCCAACTGAATTTAAAAAGGCAAAAGAAAATAATAAGGGAAAGGGCATAAAAATAGAGAAATCTAATTCCAACTCCGATGAACTTTATATGTATCGTCAACCCCCGAAGCCCTTAAGTTGTAACAATGACCCGGGAACCTCTAAACCACCAGGTTTTTCTAAACCGTTATGGAAAACGACAGCTCGTATTAGGGGAACATCATATATCCCTAGAAACTTGGCAAAACGAACCAAAACCAAAGAAGAAGAAACGAGCGAGTCGGAATAAGATAGTTGTATTCGTGTGGTGTAATATATGTAATATAGTGTGCTTATGCTTTATGATATATGTAAAAATTGCTTGTATTAATAAGTATTTTTTTTATGAATCTAACTCTTGTCTATTTTACAGTATAAAAACACAAAATGGATAGACAACCCAATATTTTAAGAGACCTACCCGGAGACATGATTGATGAAATCTTGTATAGAGTCGCTCAGAATTCTTCGGCACAACTATTTACAGCGAAATCAGTTTGTAAGACATTCGAAGAACGTTCCAAGAATGTCTTGGTTTATAAGAGACTTTCGTTTGAAAGATGGGGGATATCACATTGGGAAACCCATAAGTTACGATGTGTTTACTTTAACGCATATATTGTGGGGAACCCAAATGCTATTTTACGCAACGGTTTAAGAAATTATTTTGACTCAATGTATCCGAATATAGGACTTCATGATTTAGAAAAAGCGGCTAACATGCAACATAAAGAAGCATGCTATGCTTACGGGTTAGTAATGTTTGCTTCTCACCAAAGTGAGAAAAAGAACATCGGGCTACAACTATTAAACAAAACGTTCCCACAAGTGACGGATTCGGTAATTGGGGTAAGAAATGAGGTTTTTAGGTTATTACGAGACTGTTGGTCATTACGTAACCCTCGTCCCTTTGACGACGTTACAACATGCTATCTTATCAACGGCCATAACGGTTATGTTCCACAAGACCAAGGATGGGAAGTAGTCCTAGTAAAACCAGAATGCATGACTTGTTTCTGGACGTATGAATTACGTGTCTTTATTGCCTTTGCCGAACGACTTGTGTACTAGCTAGAATTGTCTTCACAACTATCTTGTATCAAAGTTATTGTGTGCTATATTTCATGCTTTATGTAAAATAAGCGGTATTGTAAGTTTGTAAAATATTGTATAAAAGTTTGAACGCGAAATATTATTATAATCAGTTTTTCATATAGAATTGTAGTAGTTGAATTGTATATTAGCTACTAAGTATGAACTTAACGGGTAGGTACTACCCGAATTTAAACTTATAAAACGCTAATATGAAGAAAAAGCTTTTATAAATGAGTTCATATTATGCTACGAAATACTATTAACTACTCTTAATATTCTGTATGATTAACTTGTTCCATTTGACTATTTTGAAGGAAATGGCACCGACTACTCGACACACCGTGAATATGAATGAAGAGGAATTCCGTACTTTTCTAGCTTCAAACATAGCCGCAGTACAGGCTGCGCTACATACCAACAATAACCTTGGATCTAGCAGTACAAGAAATCGTGTAGGATGCACCTACAAAGAATTCACTGCCTGCAAACCTTTGGAATTTGATGGAACCGAAGGACCGATCTGTAGTGACCCGAACTTTTCCATGTTTATATTTATATATATATTAAATGAAATTGTTATTTACATGATTAAGTGTTTCCAACATGTTAAGCAATCAAACTTGTTAAGACTTGATTAATTGAAATAGGTTTCATATAGACAATTGACCACCCAAGTTGACCGGTGATTCACGAACGTTAAAACTTGTAAAAACTATACAATGACATATATATGGTTATATATATAGTTAACATGATTTTATTATAAGTATGTATCTCATTAGGTATTTTAACAATGAGTTATATACATAAAAATGAGACTATTAATTTAAGAAATTCGAAAACGATATATATAACGATTATTGTTATAACAACGTCTTACTAGGTACATATGAATCATATTAAGATATTGATACACTAGGTTAATTATGTTAAATTATAAGTAAATATATTATTAAGTGTATTAACAATGAAATACATATGTAAAAATAAGACTACTAACTTAATGATTTCGAAACGAGACATATATGTAACGATTATCGTTGTAACGGCATTTAACTTGATATATATCATACTAAGATATATTCTATATCATAATATCATGATAATTTAACAATTTAACATCTCATTTGTTATAATAAACAATGGGTTAACAACATTCAACAAGATCGTTAACCTAAAGGTTTCAAAACAACATTTTCATGTAACGACTAACGATGACTTAACGACTCAGTTAAAATGTATATACATGTAGTGTTTTAATATGTATTTATACACTTTTGAAAGACTTCAAGACACTTATCAAAATACTTCTACTTAACAAAAATGCTTACAATTACATCCTCGTTCAGTTTCATCAACAATTCTACTCGTATGCACCCGTATTCGTACTCGTACAATACACAGCTTTTAGATATATGTACTATTGGTATATACACTCCAATGATCAGCTCTTAGCAGCCCATGTATGTCACCTAACACATGTGGGAACCATCATTTGGCAACTAGCATGAAATATCTCATAAAATTACAAAAATATGAGTAATCATTCATGACTTATTTACATGAAAACAAAATTACATATCCTTTATATCTAATCCATACACCAACGACCAAAAACACCTAAAAACACTTTCATTCTTCAATTTTCTTCATCTAATTGATCTCTCTCAAGTTCTATCTTCAAGTTCTAAGTGTTCTTCATAAATTCCAAAAGTTCTAGTTTCATAAAATCAAGAATACTTCCAAGATTGCAAGTTTACTTCCAAGTTTTCTAAATCCATTCCAAGTAATCATCCAAGATCAAGAAACCTTTGTTACTTACAGTAGGTTATCTTTCTAATACAAGGTAATAATCATATTCAAACTTTAATTCAATTTCTATAACTATAACAATCTTATTTCGAGTGGAAATCTTACTTGAAATTGTTTTCGTGTCATGATTCTGCTTCAAGAACTTTCAAGCCATCCAAGGATCCTTTGAAGCTAGATCTATTTTTCTCATTTCCAGTAGGTTTATCCAAGGAACTTGAGGTAGTAATGATGTTCATAACATCATTCAATTCAAACATATAAAGCTATCTTATTCGAAGGTTTAAACTTGTAATCACTAGGACATAGTTTAGTTAATTCTAAACTTGTTCGCAAATAAAAGTTAATCCTTCTAACTTGACTTTAAAAATCAACTAAACACATGTTCTATATCTATATGATATGCTAACTTAATGATTTAAAACCTGGAAACACGAAAAACACCGTAAAATCGGATTTACGCCGTCGTAGTAACACCGCGGGCTGTTTTGGGTTAGTTAATTAAAAACTATGATAAACTTTGATTTAAAAGTTGTTATTCTGGGAAAATGATTTTTATTATGAACATGAAACTATATCCAAAAATTATGGTTAAACTCAAAGTGAAAGTATGTTTTCTAAAATGGTCATCTAGACGTCGTTCTTTCGACTGAAATGACTACCTTTACAAAAACGACTTGTAACTTATTTTTCCGACTATAAACCTATACTTTTTCTGTTTAGATTCATAAAATATAGTTCAATATGAAACCATAGCAATTTGATTCACTCAAAACGGATTTAAAATGAAGAAGTTATGGGTAAAACAAGATTAGATAATTTTTCTCATTTTAGCTACGTGAAAATTGGTAACAAATCTATTCCAACCATAACTTAATCAACTTGTATTATATATTATGTAATCTTGAGATACCATAGACACGTATACAATGTTTCGACCTATCATGTCGACACATCTATATATATTTCGGAACAACCATAGACACTCTATATGTGAATGTTGGAGTTAGCTATACAGGGTTGAGGTTGATTCCAAAATATATATAGTTTGAGTTGTGATCAATACTGAGATACGTATACACTGGGTCGTGGATTGATTCAAGATAATATTTATCGATTTATTTCTGTACATCTAACTGTGGACAACTAGTTGTAGGTTACTAACGAGGACAGCTGACTTAATAAACTTAAAACATCAAAATATATTAAAAGTGTTGTAAATATATTTTGAACATACTTTGATATATATATGTATATATTGTTATAGGTTCGTGAATCAACCAGTGGCCAAGTCTTACTTCCCGACGAAGTAAAAATCTGTGAAAGTGATTTATAGTCCCACTTTTAAAATCTAATATTTTTGGGATGAGAATAAATGCAGGTTTTATAAATGATTTACAAAATAGACACAAGTACGTGAAACTACATTCTATGGTTGAATTATCGAAATCGAATATGCCCCTTTTTATTAAGTCTGGTAATCTAAGAATTAGGGAACAGACACCCTAATTGACGCGAATCCTAAAGATAGATCTATTGGGCCTAACAAACCCCATCCAAAGTACCGGATGCTTTAGTACTTCGAAATTTATATCATATCCGAAGGGTGTCCCGGAATGATGGGGATATTCTTATATATATGCATCTTGTTAATGTTGGTTACCAGGTGTTCACCATATGAATGATTTTTATCTCTATGTATGGGATATGTATTGAAATATGAAATCTTGTGGTCTGTTGTTACGATTTGATATATATAGGTTAAACCTATAACTCACCAACATTTTGTTGACGTTTAAAGCATGTTTATTCTCAGGTGAATATTAAGAGCTTCCGCTGTTGCATACTAAAATATGGACAAGATTTGGAGTCCATGTTTGTATGATATTGTGTAAAAACTGCATTCAAGAAACTGATTTCGATGTAACATATTTGTATTGTAAACCATTATGTAATGGTCGTGTGTAAACAGGATATTTTAGATTATCATTATTTGATAATCTACGTAAAGCTTTTTAAACCCTTATTTATGAAATAAAGGTTATGGTTTGTTTTAAAAATGAATGCAGTCTTTGAAAAACGTCTCATATAGAGGTCAAAACCTCGCAACGAAATCAATTAATATGGAACGTTTTTAATCAATAAGAACGGGATATTTCAGTTGGTATCCGAGCGTTGGTCTTAGAGAACCAGAATTTTGCATTTGTGTGTCTTATCGAGTTTGTTAGGATGCATTAGTGAGTCTAGACTTCGACCGTGTTTACTTGAAAAATGATTGCTTAACAAATTTTGTTGGAAACTATATATTTTTAACATGTGAATATTATGTGATATATTAATCTCTTAACGCGTTTGATATTATGTGATAGATGTCTACCTCTAGAACAAGTCCCATTGACTCACCTAATAATAATGAAGAGTCAAATGTAAATTGGAATGATTCGTGGACTGATTCACAAGTTCCCGAAGAGGAACCGGAAGAAGAGTCGGAACCGTAAGAAGAATCAGAACTGGAAGAGGAGGAACCGGAGGAGGAAATAGAACCGGTGGGTGAAAAATAAAACGGTTAAGTAAAAGAAAATCCTCAACCAACCGACCAAGGTTAATTATGGTCAATGGTGTTTCCGCCAAGGAAGCAAAATATTGGGAGGATTACCAATTCTCCGATGAATCGGATTCCGACGAGAATTCCGATGATGTTATAGAAATTACCCCAACTGAATTTAAAAAGGCAAAATAAAATAATAAAGGAAAGGGCATAAAAATAGAGAAATCTAATTCCAACCCCGATGAACTTTATATGTATCGTCAACCCCCGAAGCCCTTAAGTTGTAACAATGACCCGGGAACCTCTAAACCACCAGGTTTTTCTAAACCAATGTGGAAAACGACGGTTCGTATTGGGGGAACATCATATATCCCTAGAAACTTGGCAAAACGAACCAAAACCGAAGAAGAAGAAACGAGCGAGTCGGAATAAGATAGTTGTATTCGTGTGGTGTAATATATGTAATATAGTTTGCTTATGCTTTATGATATATGTAAAAATTGCTTGTATTAATTAGTATTTTTTTTTATGAATCTAACTCTTGTCTATTTTACAGTATAAAAACATAAAATGGATAGACAACCCAATATTTTAAGAGATCTACCCGGAGACATGATTGATGAAATCTTGTCTAGAGTCGGTCAGAATTGTTCGGCACAACTATTTTCGGCGAAATCAGTTTGTAAGACATTCGAAGAACGTTCCAAGAATGTCTTGGTTTATAGAGACTTTCGTTTGAAAGATGGGGGATATCACATTGGGAAACACATAAGTTACGATGTGTTTACTTTGACGCATATATTGCTGGGAACCCAAATGCTATTTTACGCAACGGGTTAAGAAATTATTTTGACTCAATGTATCCGAATATAGGACTTCATGATTTAGAAAAAGCGGCTAACATGCAACATAAAGAAGCATGCTATGCTTACGGGTTAGTAATGTTCGCTTCTCACTAAAGTGAGAAAAAGAACATCTGGCTACAACTATTAAACAAAACGTTCCCACAAGTGACGAAGTCGGTAATTGGGGTAAGAAATGAGGTTTTTAGGTTATTACGAGACTGTTGGTCATTACGTAACCCTCGTCCCTTTAACGATGTTACAACACGCTGTGTTATCAACGGCCATAACGGTTATGTTCCACAAGACCAAGGATGGGAAGTAGTCCTAGTAAAACCAGAATGCATGACTTGTTTCTGGACGTATGAATTACGTGTCTTTATTGCCTTTGCTGAACGACTTGTGTACTAGCTAGAATTATCTTTACAACTATCTTGTATCAAAGTTATTGTGTGCTATATTTCATGCTTTATGTAAAATAAGCGGTATTGTAAGTTTGTAAAATATTGTATAAAAGTTTGAACGCGAAATATTATTATAATCAGTTTTTCATAGAGAATTGTAGTAGTTGAATTGTATATTAGCTACTAAGTATGAACTTAACGGGTAGGTACTACCCAAATTTAAACTTATAAAACGCTAATATGAAGAAAAAGCTTTTATAAATGAGTTCATATTATGCTATGAAATACTATTAACTACTCTTAATATTTTGTATGATTAACTTGTTCCATTTGACTATTTTGAAGGAAATGGCACCGACTACTTGACACACTGTGAATATGAATGAAGAGGAATTTCGTACTTTTCTAGCTTCAAACATAGCCGCAGTACAGGCTGCGCTACATACCAACAATAACCTTGGATCTAGCAGTACAGGAAATCGTGTAGGATGCACCTACAAAGAATTCACTGCCTGCAAACCTTTGGAATTTGATGGAACCGAAGGACCGATCGGATTGAAACGGTGGACCGAGAAGGTCGAATCGGTGTTTGCCATAAGTAACTGTACTGAAGAGGACAAAGTGAAGTACGCTACGCGTACCTTCACATGTTCTGCGTTAACATGGTGGAATACCTATCTAGAGCAAGTGGGACAAGATGATGCGTACGCACTACCGTGGTCAGCATTCAAGCACTTGATGAACGAGAAGTACCGTCCCAGAACTGAGGTCAATAAGCTCAAGACAGAACTTAGAGGGTTACGAACCCAAGGATTTGATATTACCACGTACGAAAGATGATTCACAGAATTGTGCCTATTGTGTCCGGGAGCGTTCGAAGATGAGGAAGAGAAGATTGACGCGTTTATGAAAGGATTACCGGAAAGAATCCAAGAAGATATAAGTTCACACAAGCCCGCCTCCATACAACAGGCATGTAGAATGGCTCACAAACTAGTGAACCAGATTGAGGAAAGAATTAAAGAACAGACGGCTGAAGAGGCCAATGTGAAGCAAGTCAAAAGAAAGTGGGAGGAAAATGGTGATAAGAATCACCAATACAACAACAACAGCAATTACAATAATAATCGCAACAATTATCCCAACAATTGCAACATCAATCACAACTACAATAAACGTCCCAACAACAACAACGACAACAACAACAACAACAACAACAGCAACTACAACAATCATCCCAACAACAATAACAACCGCAACAACAACAACAATCAGAAGCAGCTATGCCAAAGGTGTGAAAAGTATCACTCGGGGTTCTGCACCAAATTTTGCAACAAGTGTAAAAGAAATGGTCATAGCGCGGCGAAGTGTGAGGTCTACGGACCAGGGGTTAACAGAACAAAAGGAACAAATGGTGTCGGAACGAGTAATGGCGGAGCAAGTAGTGTCGGAGAAAGTTATGCCAATGTAGTTTGTTATAAATGTGGAAAACCGGGCCACATTATTAGAAATTGCCCGAACCAGGAGAACACGAATGGACAAGGCCGCGGAAGAGTTTTCAATATTAATGCGGCAGAGGCACAGGAAGACCCGGAGCTTGTTACGGGTACGTTTCTTATTAACAATAAATCTGCTTACATTTTATTTGATTCGGGTGCGGATAGAAGCTATATGAGTAGAGATTTTTGTGCTAAATTAAGTTGTCCATTGACGCCGTTGGATAGTAAATTTTTACTCGAATTAGCAAACGGTAAATTAATTTCAGCAGATAATGTATGCCGGAATCGAGAAATTAAATTGGGTAGCGAAATATTTAAGATTGATTTGATACTAGTAGAGTTAGGGAGTTTTGATGTAATAGTTGGTATAGACTGGCTGAAGAAGGTGAAAGCAGAGATCGTATGTTATAAAAATGCAATTCGCATTATACGAGAAGAAGGAGAACCCTTAATGGTGTACGGAGAAAAGGGCAACATGAAGCTACATCTTATTAGTAATTTGAAGGCACAAAAACTAATAAGAAAAGGTTGCTATGCTGTTCTAGCACACGTCGAGAAAGTACAAACTGAAGAAAAGAGCATCAATGATGTTCCCGTCACAAAAGAATTTCCCGATGTATTTCCGAAAGAATTACCGGGACTACCTCCACATCGATCTGTTGAATTTCAAATAGATCTTGTACCAGGAGCTGCACCAATAGCGCGTACTCCTTATAGACTCGCACCCAGCGAGATGAAAGAACTGCAAAGCCAACTGCAAGAACTATTAGAATGTGGTTTCATTCGACCAAGCACATCACCATGGGGAGCTCCTGTTTTATTTGTCAAGAAGAAGGATGGTACATTTAGGTTGTGTATTGACAACAGAGAGTTGAACAAACTTACCATCAAAAACCGTTATCCACTGCCGAGAATTGACGACTTATTTGATCAACTACAAGGCTCGTCGGTTTATTCGAAGATCGATTTACGTTCTGAATATCATCAAATCCGAGTAAAGGAGGATGATATTCCAAAAACTGCTTTTAGGACGCATTATGGTCATTACGAGTTTATGGTTATGCCGTTTGGATTGACTAACGCACCAGCTGTGTTCATGGACCTTATGAACCAAGTGTGTGGGCCATATCTTGACAAGTTTGTCATTGTTTTCATCGATGACATACTTATTTACTCAAAGAATGATCAAGAGCATGAATAACATTTGAGAAAAGTGCTAGAAGTATTGAGGAAAGAAAAACTGTACGCTAAGTTTTCAAAGTGTGCATTTTGGTTGGAAGAAGTTCAATTCCTCGGTCACATAGTGAACAAAGAAGGTATCCAGGTGGACCCGGCAAAGATCGAAACCGTTGAAAAGTGGGAAACTCCAAAAACTCCGAAGCATATACGTCAATTTTTAGGATTGGCTGGTTACTACAGAAGATTCATCCAAGATTTCTCCAAAATAGCAAAACCCTTGACTGCATTAACGCATAAAGGGAAGAAATTTGAATGGAAGGATGAACAAGAGAAGGCGTTTCAATTATTGAAGAAAAAGCTAACTACGGCACCTATATTGTCATTGCCTGAAGGGAATGATGATTTTGTGATTTATTGTGACGCATCAAAGCAAGGTCTCGGTTGTGTATTAATGCAACGGACGAAGGTGATTGCTTATGCGTATAGACAATTGAAGATTCACGAGCAAAATTATACGACGCATGATTTGGAATTAGGCGCGGTTGTTTTTGCATTAAAGACTTGGAGGCACTACTTATATGGGGTCAAAAGTATAATATATACTGACCACAAAAGTCTTCAACACATATTTAATCAGAAACAACTGAATATGAGGCAGCGTAGGTGGATTGAATTGTTGAATGATTACGACTTTGAGATTCGTTACCACCCGGGGAAGGCAAATGTGGTAGCCGACGCCTTGAGCAGAAAGGACAGAGAACCCATTCGAGTAAAATCTATGAATATAATGATTCACACTAACCTTACTACTCAAATAAAGGAGGCGCAACAAGGAGTATTAAAAGAGGGAAATTTAAAGGATGAAATACCCAAAGGATCGGAGAAGCAACTTAATATTCAGGAAGACAGAACCCGGTATAGGGCTGAAAGAATTTGGGTACCAAAATTTGGAGATATGAGAGAAATGGTACTTAGAGAAGCTCATAAAACCAGGTACTCAATACATCCTGGAACGGGGAAGATGTACAAGGATCTTAAGAAACATTTTTGGTGGCCAGGTATGAAAGCCGATATTGCAAAATACATAGGAGAATGTTTGACGTGTTCTAAGGTCAAAGCTGAACATCAGAAACCATCAGGTCTACTTCAACAACCCGAAATCCCGGAATGGAAATGGGAAAATATTACCATGGATTTCATCACTAAATTGCCAAGGACTGCAAGTGGTTTTGATACTATTTGGGTAATAGTTGATCGTCTCACCAAGTCAGCACACTTCCTGCCAATAAGAGAAGATGACAAGATGGAGAAGTTAGCACGACTGTATTTGAAGGAAGTCGTCTCCGGACATGGAATACCAATCTCTATTATCTCTGATAGGGATGGCATATTTATTTCAAGATTCTGGCAGACATTACAGCAAGCATTGGGAACTCGTCTAGACATGAGTACTGACTATCATCCACAAACTGATGGACAGAGCGAAAGGACGATACAAACACTTGAAGACATGCTACGAGCATGTGTTATTGATTTCGAAAATAGTTGGGATCGACATCTACCGTTAGCAGAATTTTTCTACAACAACAGCTACTGATAATGCTAAAAACGAACATATATTTCATAGCATTATTCCTCAAGAAAGACAAGCTTTTAGTTACAATTGTTCTATTTACAAGTGATATTTGTTTAAATAATAAAAGGTGAAGACAAAAGACAGATTCGATGAATTGAAGACGCAAAGGTCCAAAAAGCTCAAAAGTACAAAGTACAATCAAAGAGGTTCCAAATATTGATGAGAAACGTCTCGAAATTACAAGAGTACAAGATTCAAAAACGCAAAGTACAAAATATAAAATTGTACGCAAGGACGTTCGAAAATCCGGAACCGGGACATGAGTCAACTCTCAACGCTCGACGCAACGGACTAAAAATTACAAGTTAACTATATATATAAATATAATATAATATATAATTAATTATATAAATTATATATATATATTATATTTATATAATAAACCGTCGGTAAACAAAGAGCCAAAATGGAGTGAGCTGTAATTACAAACTCCGCGACTCGCGGAGTTTGAAGAGCAAAAAGGGCGCGAGTCGCGGAGCTCACCTGGACTCAATTCCCTATAAAAGCAAACGTAGTTTGATCGCAAAAAACACAATATATCAATCTCTCTATATCTATACGTAATATTTATATTTATAATTTATATTTTATTTATAATTTTAATTTTAATCCTAATAATAAGGGTATGTTAGCGAATGTTGTAAGGGTGTAAGTCGAAATTCTGTCCGTGTAACACTACGCTATTTTTAATCATTGTAAGTTATGTTCAACCTTTTTACATTAATGTCTCGTAGCTAAGTTATTATTATGCTTATTTAATCCGAAGTAATCATGATGTTAGGCTAATTACTAAAATTGGGTAATTGGGCTTTGTACCATAATTAGAGTTTGGACAAAAGAACGACACTTGTGGAAATTAGACTATGGGCTATTAATGGACTTTATATTTGTTTAACTAAATGATAGTTTGTTTATGTTAATATAAAGATTTACAATTGGGTGTCCCTATAAATTACCATATACACTCGATCGGACACGATGGGCGGGGTATTTATATGTACGAATAATCGTTCATTTAACCGGACACGGGAATGGATTAATAGCCACTAGAATAATTAAAACAGTGGTGAAATTATGTACAAGGACACTTGGTATAATTGATAACAAAATATTAAAACCTTGGGTTACACTCAGTCGACATCCTGGTGTAATTATTAAACAAAGTATTAAAATCTTGTTACAGTTTAAGTCCCCAATTAATTGGAATATTTAACTTTGGGAATAAGAATAATTTGACGAGGACACTCGCACTTTATATTTATGACTGATGGACTGTTATGGACAAAAACCAGACGGACATATTAAATAATCCAGGACAAAGGACAATTAAACCCATGGGTATAAACCTAAAATTAACACGTCAAACATCATGATTATGGAAGTTTAAATAAGCATAATTCTTTTATTTCATATTTAATTTCCTTTATTTTATATTTAATTACACTTCTAATTATAGCACTTTTATTTATTGTTATTGTATTTAATTGCACTTTTAATTATCGTACTTTTTAATTATCGCAAGTTTATTTTATCGCACTTTTATTATTCATAATTTAATTATCGTTATTTACTTTACGCTTTAAATTAAGTCTTTTATTTAATATTTTACATTTGGTTTTAACTGCGACTAAAGTTTTAAAATCGACAAACCGGTCATTAAACGGTAAAAACCCCCCTTTATAATAATAATATTATTTATATATATATTTGTATTTTTATAAATTTAAACTAATATAGCGTTAAGCTTTGTGAAAAAGATTCCATGTGGAACGAACCGGACTTACTAAAAACTACACTACTGTACGATTAGGTACACTGCCTATAAGTTGTTGTAGCAAGGTTTAAGTATATCCATTCAATAAATAAATAAATATCTTGTGTAAAATTGTATCGTATTTAATAGTATTTTCTGCTAAAATTTAAAAGCTATTTTATATACCCCTCGCATAACATCAAGTTATTTTTTGGCGCCGCTGCCGGGAAACTCTTAAACGCCGAAAGCGCAACGCTAAATATTTAAAAAAAAAAAGATTTTTATTTTTAGTTTACTTTTATTAAAATTCACTTTTGTAAAAATACGTTTTTTTATTATTCAAAAATATAAAAAGAAAACAAAAATTTATATATTTTTTTAAGATTTTGTCAAATATTTAAGTTTTATAAAGTTTCTTTATTTTTATTTTATAAAAATATAAGTTTTATTTAAATATTTTTATTTAAAAAAAATTAATATATATATAAATCTATTTTTAAGATATTTTTAAAATTATAAAGTAGTTCTATTTTTATTTTAGTTTTTAAATATAAGTTTTTATTATATAAATATTTTAGATTTTAAAACAGAAAACAGAAAAAAATATAAAATAAAATAAAATAAAAAAAACGCGTCGAATTTTAAACTGTACCTGAGTTGAAAATTGGAACCCCGCGACTCGCGGAGTTTGCAGCCTCGAATACCGCGACTCGCGGAGCCTCCCTGACACACGTGACTGAAACCCTAATTCGCATTAAATACGGAGTAATTATTAATTATTATTATTATTAACCCTAATTACTTATTATTATTATAATTAGTTTTACTTTTTATTTAATTTATATTTTAGTTAAATTAGTTTAATTAATTTGTAAAATTAATAGTTTTAATAAATAATTAATATAAAAATAATATTTTTATAAAATTTGTACTTTTTACAACTTTTTGTATATTTTTATATTTTGTCCCTTTTTAATCGTTTTAGCGTAATATTTGTATTTTTAGCTCATATTTAGTTTTAAACTTAGTTTTTGCCATAGTTATTTTTACTTCTAGATTTTTAGGCTTTGCCGTAGAATTCCTTAAGTGCTTTTTCTTTAGACTAAGATTTAAGTGCTTTAGAATTTTGCGACGCCTTTTTAAGTTTTAGTTTCTTTTTAAGTTATTTCCATTTGGGATTTAGTTTTTCCTGTAAGCTTTAATATTTTTAGACGACTTTTACCTATGTATCAATTATCATTCCAATTAGTAATCTCAATTTGCGATTATAATTTTAAGTTAGTTGTAGTAATAAGGTTAGGTTAGTCAAGTGTTTTTAAGTTTTATAAGTTTCTTTTATTTTTTCGTCACCTTTTATTTTTCAACCATTTTTCTTTTTCGACCTTTTTGACGAACTCTTTTTCTTTCTTATTTCTCGTCATTCTAGTTTTTAGGACATAGAGTTTTTATTCTACTTCTTATCTAAATTTCTTAAAATTAATAAAATTTATTTTAAGTGGTTAAATTGATAGACATCAAAATTTTCTGGTTCGTAGTAATAGTTGGATTTGTATGTGGACCGGGTTATTGGAGCCAAACAGTCCTCAATTATATTGAGACCAAACGAATCCTGCCCCTCTGCTGCATCTTTTGGCTATTCGAAACGTGGGAAAAATCAGAAAAGTCTATTAATTGGATAACTTATTATAATTTTTCTTTCCTTTTAAAAACTAATAGGATATTCAGTGAATGCACCGAGCAAGATGTTCATCACCTTTTGTACGTTCACCACCTGTAACTAGATCAAGACATCTAACTAATATTGTCACCGTTGATAATCCATTTTTTAAACCCGACCTCACAATTGAGAATCCGGAGAATATTCAGGGACGATTCGTAGATCCTGAACCACTAAACTTTCCTCCGGAACCACCAATCATTCAAACAGAGATTGTTGAGGAACGAACCATTAAATCAGAATCCTCTAGTGATTCCGATTCAACAAATTCAATTATGGAAGTAACAGAACCATTAAGTAGGGAAGACCGAATGAGAGCTAAACGCACTGGCCAAGGTCACGCAATTACTCATCCAGATATTAATGCGCCAGATTATGAAATCAAAGGACAAATTCTACACATGGTGACTAATCAATGCCAACTTAGTGGTGCGCTGAAGGAAGATCCAAATGAACATCTATGTACCTTTAATAGGATCTACACACTATTTAAAATCCGAGAAGTAGAGGATGAACAGATATATCTCATGTTATTTCCCTGGACTTTAAAGGGAGAAGCCAAAGATTGGTTGGAATCGTTACCTGAAGGGGCGATTGATACATGGGACGTTTTAGTTGAAAAATTTCTTAAACAATTCTTTCCTGCATCTAAAGCCGTAAGACTTCAAGGAGAAATTGTTACGTTCACACAGAAACCGAATGAAACTCTATATGAGGCGTGGACAAGATTTGAAAAGTTATTAAGAGGATGTCCGCAACATGGTTTAGACACCTGTCAAATAGTACAAATATTCTACCAAGGATGCGACATCACTACAAGGAAAGACATAGATATAGCAGCTGGTGGTTCTATTATGAAGAAAACCGAAACTGATGCTTACAAAATTATTGATAACACTGCTTCCCACTCACATGAGTGGCACCAAGAAAAAGATATCGTTAGATCATCTAAAGCAGCTAGAGCCGATTCTAGCCATGACGTAGATTCCATTTCCGCAAAGATAGATGCTGTGGAGAGACGAATGGAAAAGATGACTAAAGATATTCACTCAATACGAATTAGTTGTGAGCAGTGTGGAGGACCACATTTGACAAAAGATTGTCTCAGTATTGAATTAACAATGGAACAAAGAGAGAATATTTCATACATAAACCAAAGGCCTGGAAATAATTATCAGAATAATTATCAACCGCCAAGACCGATTTACAATCAAAACCAGAATTATAACCGAAATATTCCATACAACAACCAACAAGGTCCTAGCAATCAACAAGTATCTAACAATACTTACAACCAGCAAAGACCTAATTTTCAAAACAAACCACCACAACCCGGTGATAAAAAGCCGAATTTAGAAGATATGATGACGAAGCTAGTTGAAACTCAAACGCAGTTTTTCACATCTCAAAAACAAACTAATGAACAAAATGCTCAAGAATTTAGAAATCAACAAGCTTCTATTCAAAATCTGGAACAAGAAGTAAGTAACCTAGCAAGGTTAATAGGTGAAAGAAAACCGGGAAGTTTACCTAGTGATACAAATGCTAACCTCCGGAATGAAACAGCTAAAGCCATTACCACAAGAAGTGGTACAACACTTAAACCACCTGAAATACCTGTAACTTCTGATGAAACTATTCCTACTCCACAAGAACCACAACCTAAACAAGATAAGGAAACAGAACCGGTAGTTGAAAAGGTTAATGAAGATAACACAGTTAAGGCTAAACCTTATGTTAAACCATACCAACTACCACTTCCTTACCCGAGTAAAATGAAGAAAGAGAAACTTGAAGCCGAGCAATCCAAATTCTTGGATATGTTTAAACAGATAAATGTAAATCTTCCTTTCATTGATGTGATTTCAGGAATGCCTAGATATGCTAAATTCTTGAAAGATCTGATCACGAATAGAAAGAAAATGGAAGAACTCTCGGCTGTTACTATGAACGCTAATTGTTCAGCAGTGCTGTTGAATAAGATACCAGAAAAACTATCTGATCCAGGAAGTTTCACAATTCCATGTTTTCTGGGTAGTCTTAGTTCAATAGAAGCATTGGCAGACTTAGGTGCTAGTATAAATTTAATGCCGTATTCACTATACGCTAAACTAGACCTTGGAGAATTGAAACCAATAAGAATAAGCATACAACTAGCCGATAGATCAATAAAATATCCTAGAGGGATAATGGAGAACATGCTAGTTAAAGTTGGTACTTTAGTATTTCCAGTAGATTTTGTTGTTCTGGACATGGAAGAAGATTCTCAAGTTCCTCTCATATTAGGAAGACCATTCTTAAACACGGCTAAAGCAATGATAGACGTGTTCGGTAAGAAACGGACCCTAAGTATAGAAGACGAGAGTGTTACCTTTTCAGTTGATAGAGCAATGCAACAACCGCAATCTGCAGATGATACATGTTATTATATTCAAACTATAGATGCACATGCAGAATTGTTAGAAGAATTTCCAGAATTACAAGGAACAGGAGAATGTTCTTTAGGAGAAGGAACAGAACAAATTGATGAAGCTGAAATGTTAGCTACACTAATAGCTAATGGATATGAACTAACAATAGAAGAAATTCAAATGCTAAAAGAAGAAGACAGATATCGATATAAATCATCGATAGAAGAACCACCGAAATTAGAGTTAAAGCCACTTCCAAACCATTTGGAATACGCTTATTTACATGGTGAATCTGAATTACCTGTAATAATATCGTCTTCTCTTACTAAAAATGAGAAATCACAACTCATTTCTGTGTTGAAAGCTCATAAACCAGCCATTGCATGGAAGATTCATGATATTAAAGGAATAAGTCCTTCGTATTGCACACATAAAATCCTTATGGAAGAAGGTCATAAAACGTATGTGCAACGCCAATGAAGACTAAATCCTAATATGCAAGATGTAGTTAAGAAAGAGATTATTAAACTGCTAGATGCAGGTGTAATATATCCAATCTCTGATAGTCCATGGGTAAGCCCAGTTCAATGCGTGCCTAAGAAGGGTGGCATGACTGTCATTACAAATGAGAAAAATGAGATTATTCCTACTAGGACTGTAACAGGATGGCGTGTGTGTATTGATTATAGAAAATTAAATGGCGCCACCAGAAAAGATCACTTTCCCTTACCTTTCATTGATCAAATGTTGGAAAGGCTAGCCGGAAATAGTTATTATTGTTTTCTAGATGGATTTTCCGGATATTTTCAAATTCCAATAGCACCCGAGGACCAAGAGTAAACCACATTCATGTGCCCTTATGGTACTTTTGCTTACAAACGCATGCCATTTGGACTTTGTAACGCCCCTGCAACCTTTCAAAGGTGTATGATGGCGATTTTTCACGACATGATAGAAGAATGCATGGAAGTTTTCATGGATGACTTTTCAGTCTTCGGTGATACATTTGAAACATGTCTAGCTAATCTTGAACGAATGCTGATTAGATGCGAACAATCAAATCTAGTACTTAATTGGGAGAAATGCCATTTCATGGTTAAAGAAGGCATCGTTCTTGGACATAAAATTTCAAAAGAAGGAATTGAAGTGGATAGAGCTAAAGTAGATGTAATTGCTAAACTTCCACATCCCACCAATGTTAGAGGAGTTAGGAGTTTTCTAGGGCATGCCGGTTTTTACCGACATTTCATAAAAGATTTTTCTAAAATTGCCACTCCTATGAATAAACTCCTAGAAAAAGATGCTCCATTCATCTTTTCAGATGAGTGTATCAAATCTTTTAATATTCTTAAAGAGAAACTAACTAATGCGCCGATCATGATAACACCAAATTGGAATCTACCATTTGAACTAATGTGCGATGCAAGTGATTTTGCAATGGGAGCCGTTTTAGGACAAAGGATTGAAAAAAGATTTCAACCTATATATTATGCTAGTAAGACATTACAAGGAGCACAAACAAATTACACAACTACTGAAAAAGAACTCCTTGCTATTGTCTTTGCTTTTGACAAATTTCGTTCATATCTCGTTCTAGCAAAAACGGTGGTCTATACCGACCATTCTGCTCTTAGATACCTATTTTCGAAACAAGATGCTAAACCACGATTAATCCGTTGGATCTTACTCTTACAAGAGTTTGATATTGAAATCCGAGATAAAAGAGGAGCATAAAATCTCGCCGCTGATCATCTTTCTCGACTTGAAAATCCCGAATTAGAAGTTCTAAATGAATCGGCCATACAAGACAACTTTCCTGAAGAATATCTATTGAAGATAGATTATAATGAAATTCCAAGGTTTGCAGACTATGCAAACTACTTAGTTTGTGGATTCCTTAAAAAAGGATTATCGTACCAAAAACGAAAGAAATTCTTTAGTGATATAAAACACTATTTTTGGGAAGATCCACATCTGTTTAAAAGTTGTCCCGATGGAATAATACGCCGATGTGTATTTGGAGATGAAGCTAGTAAAATTTTAAACCATTGTCACACAGGACCAACAGGAGGGCATTATGGGCCTCAACTAACAGCAAGAAAATTTATGAAGCTGGATTCTATTGGCCTACAATTTACAAAGATGCACACCTTCTTTGCAAATCCTGTTATGCTTGTCAAAGGGCCGAAAAAATAAGTCAACGTGATGAAATGCCACAAAATGTCATCCAAGTATGTGAAGTATTTGACATTTGGGGTATTGACTTTATGGGTCCATTTCCAAAATCTCATAATAATCTCTACATTCTTGTTACCATTGATTATGTATCTAAATGGGCAAAAGCACAAGCTCTCCCAACTAACGATGCACGAGTTGTAGTCAACTTTTTAAAACTTCTTTTTGCAAGGTTTGGAACATCGAAAGCTTTAATAAGTGATCGGGGAACTCATTTCTGTAATAATCAACTTGAGAAAGTTCTTAAAAGATATGGAGTAACTCATAAAATCTCCACTGCTTATCATCCACAAACTAGTGGACAAGTTGAAAATACAAACCGAGCTTTAAAACGTATTCTAGAGAAAACCGTAGGATCAAATATGAAGGAATGGTCCATTAAATTGGAGGATGCACTCTGGGCTTTTAGAACAGCCTACAAAACTCCAATTGGAACCACACCTTTTAGACTTGTTTATGGAAAAGCATGTCATCTTCCAGTAGAAATTGAACACAAAGCATTTTGGGCTTTGAAGACATGTAATCTTGATATACATGAAGCTGGACGTCTACGATTAAGTCAACTAAATGAATTAGAAGAATTAAGACATGAAGCATACGAAAATTCATTAATCTATAAAGAAAGAACGAAGAAATGGCATGATAAAAGAATCAGAAGTTTAAAAGAATTTAAAGAAGGAGACAGAGTTCTTCTTTTCAATTCACGATTCAAGCTATTTCCTGGAAAATTGAAATCAAGATGGTCTGGACCATTCATAGTCAAAAGAGTTTTCCCATACGGAACGATAGAATTAATAAATTCAAATGAAATTGAATTTAAACTTAATGGTCACAGAGTTAAACATTACATACATGGTCTGATGGAAGTTGACAATGAAGTTAATCACAATTTCGATACCACAGCTAACTAAGTGTGGGGAGAATCAAGTCTTTAAAGGATAATATGTATTTCTGTTAGATTTAGATTGTCTGTTTTCGTATAGTTCTCGAAAATGGAACTCGAATGGTCTTTCCCTAGCAGACCCTAAAGAACTAGTCTTCTCCCCCCATTCTGAATTTTTTTTTTTAGGTTTTTACGAAATGAAGACTGCCTGTGAACTAAACCACGGTCTAATGCTACACGCTTTGATTACTAAACGTAATAATGACACACTTCCGAGTGAAATAGTATCAGTAATCAGAGAAAGATTGGACGGAGTAAGAAAAGAATTCAGATGCGAAGATAATAAGTTACAATTTGGTAAAGAAAAATCAAAATCCGCAGCGAAAAGAAGAGCACGACACCTAGAAAGATGTCACAAATGCGGAAAATGGTCACATGGAGGTAAATGTTCAAATAATCAAACCTATTCAAACACCGAATTTGTTACTTTATGCAGAGATGGACCGTTCATATGTTTAGAAGAAAAAACACTGAATGCTCGAGGTTACGCCTTTGTAGCTATGGAAAACCAATTAAACCGACTATCTTATGAATGAGATAGATCATATAACTAAGAAATCTATTTCACAGGTATGTCTGTACAGTTTTTATTTTTATTTTTATTTTTATTTTTAACCTTTTGATAATAAACGCTAATTTGTTCGCTAAAAAGTATTAAATTGGTATTGAATAAAATTAGGTTTGGCGACCGAAATTATTGATATCATTCAAAAATTTATTACATCACTGCGAAATTTAACGTTTATTCTTAAGGTATAAATATCTTTAATCAAATCAACCCAAAATATTTCAAAAATTCGTCATGAGTTAAATTAGGTCATGGAACCGAAATTACTTTACCGAAAAGAGGGGCGTATATTTTTGATAATATTTGATTTATTAAAGTGGGATAAAAGCCAAAAAGATTTTTAATTTTATTTTTACCATGTTTTTAAAATTAATATATAAATATTAAATTAATATTGTAAACTTTGTAAAATCAATATATTAAAAATTGTAAATATTTGAATTTTTAAATTAAGTTTGGTGTGAATTTTTAATTTTTAAAATATGAATTTTATTTTTATGAATTTTTAATTTAAGTTTGGTGTGAATTTAAAAACAAAAATTTACTTTATTTCGCTAAGTTAAAAATATGATTTTTAAAATTCGTCGTAAGTTGAAGACTAGGTCTTTGAACCGAAACTGCTTTACCCGAGGGAGGGACGAGAACTTTTATTATCATTATTTTTAATCTTATTGAATTAAAGTATGCCAAAAAAAAAAAACCCAAAAATCTAAGCTTTTAAAACAAACGCTTGAAAAAGACAAATTTTAAAATTTTGTCGAAGGACGGACTAGGACATCGATCCGAAACGACCTCGTCCTAAAACAAAGGAAAATAAAATTTTAAAATTAATTACTTAATTGTTTCATAAGTTAAGATTATATATAAAAAAAAAAAAAATACAAACCCCGCGACTCGCAGAGTTTGAAGGGTAAAAACCCCGCGACTCGCGGAGGGACCGAATTACATAAAAAAATAAAGGAGCTGGAACAGCTCAGTCCACACAACACCCACAAAACATACTGCGAAAAAACCCGAAAATATCACACAAAAATCGAATTTTTTCACCGTTAATCATCAAATCTTTTACTAAAATCATGTTGAGAAGGATGCTATCAAGGAATTACTCAAGAAAAATGGTAAATTTCTACACCTAAACACCATTTAATCCGAAAATTAGTGTTCTTGAGCAATTTTATACCTAATTTGATTTTGATGCTTTTTAGTGTAATTATGCTTAAATTGTTTATATATTATGCTTGTATAACCTAGATTGATGCTATTTAACATGATTAGAAGCCTTAAACTTCAAATTTTGAGTAATCTTGGGTTTGTGTTCTTGAGCAAATTTGGGGCTTTTTGATATAAACAGATTATGGCCAATTTTTGTCATGAATTATTGCTAAATTAAGTAGTGTAACATGTTTAGGTAGTTAAATGATCCAAACTTTGAGCCTAAACATGATTTTGAGAATTAAAGTGGACTTTTTCAAGTCTAAAATTCATGAACTTGATTTTTGAGAGATAATGCCATTTAAAACTTGTTTAATTGCTAGTAATTATTATTTTGACATGTTATTTGAGTTGAATGCTTATGAACTTGGCGAACATTTTCGTATATGCTTATTTGAAAAAGTGTAGATTTGATGAAAATATGAAAATGAGCTTAAGTTTGATATAAATTGATCATGTCATTGTAATTATTTTGATTGATGATTTTGCTGACACTAATGCATATTTGGATGCACAAAAATTGTGTTTGATGTGTTTTTGCAGACTGAAAGGGGTGAATCTTCATCCCAAGCTCGCAATGCTCCTACTGAGAATGCGGAACAACAGGAGGTGGATAACTACTACAAACAAGATATACCTCATCCAATCATGACATTTTCTGATATGCACTTGGAAGATTTGCACCCGAACCTGAGATTTGACAGACTTTGGATAGATTATCCAAAATACCAAAGGGGTTTGCATACTCTTCATTCTAAAGCTGTTGAAGTACCTAGGGTCATAGAATGGGGACCATTAGAAGCTGTAGAATTGGCCGGGTCAATTAGGGAATTACTTGCACAGAGGTACGGTAATTCTACTTTTAACGACTGGGTACGTTTATTCACTATGCGTAGACCTGTATATAAAGTATGGTGTGAAGAATTGTTGTGTAGTATAGAAATAAATGATCGGGTAGCTAGTATTACCGATCGATCTTTTATTAGATTTTTGTTAGGAGGTTCGATGCGCCACATGTCTTTACTAGACATGGCTCAGGCTTTACGTATATATACGCCTGAGGAGTTAGCATATGCCGATTGTAGAGGGTTGATACTAAATGGTAGAAAGATAGATAAAAATTTTGATACACATGGTGTATGGAGTCAAATGACTAGCCATCACCGATTTAAAGGGGGAAATTACTCTTATTTGGATATAGATAGAGCTGAATTAAGAGTAATTCATAGGTTTTTAGCCAATTCGATTACACAACGAGGTAAGAACAAGGAAAAGATAAATGAACAAGATTTGTTTTACCACATGTGTATTCGAGACCCACAAAGCGCTGTAAGTATACCTTATTGTGTGGGTTATTATTTATCAGCTATGGTTAGGGGGATGAGACCGCATAGCATAATAGGAGGTGGTATATTTATTACTTTGATTGCTGAATATCTCGGTGTGGATATAAGTCGGGGGGATTATTAGTCGAAGAACCAGAACCCCGCGATACAATAGGTTTAAATGTATACCATGGTGCGAAGGTTTTGAAGAGGCGAAATAACGCCGCAATACAATACCATGGTAGACATCCACAGGTTGAGAGAAACCAACAGCAAGGTAATGTAGGAGGGGGAAATGAAATGGCAGAAATGCAAAGGTTTATAGCTTCACAAGAGTATGAAAATGCTAGGTATAGAGCATTTGAAGATTGGCAAGTTCATCAAAACAAAATCATAGCTTATTGCCAACATATAGGTAGAAACTATATTCCTACTCCATCGCCCATATTCCCTCCCTGGTCTATAGAGATTCAACCACCGTATCCTACGTATAACCTAACCGAAGCATTTTATAGCACCTATGGTTATGCATGGAACCCCTACTGGTATCAGTATCATCCCTAGTCTACTTAGTTTTATTTATTTTGTAATTTCTAATGTTGATACGTTTAATACTTATGTTAATATTGTAATAGTTTTTTTTTTTTTTTTACTAATTTTTATTTTTAGATTTTAATAATATTTGAATGTGGGGTAATATACCAAACTTCAAAAATATGTATATATGTTTGCATTTTATCTTATGTACACAACAGAGTAAAACAACGCATTTTCAAAGACTGGCATTAAGTTCAGCAAAAGCAACTAATTTTGACGACAAGATGCAAAATATATGTGAAATAACAACAAGACAGAATGAACAAATGATGTGCACCATTTATCATTCAGAAAACAAACGCCAATATGTTTGGAAACTTTGGTAAAATTTAATCATTTCTACGCTAATCATCCTAAATAATTTAAATTGTTACTGATTTCTTGCAAATGAGGGCATTGCAAGATCTTAAGTGTGGGAAGGGGTTAAATTCTTTCGGATTTTAAAATATTTTGATCTTAAACACTTGGTTACCATTAAAAATGCTAGTAAAAGCAGTAGTTGTATTAGAATCTAGTGCTCTCTGATAATAAAGAACAGCCCTAGTCTTATATACTGACTACCCACTTCTAGTAAAATTTTCAAAATTTCCAATTAAATGAACTCAAAATCATATTTATACATATTTATGAACGATAAAACTAGGTGTTAACACCAAAATTATTGTTACCTCGGAAAGGACATAAATTGAGAAACAAATCAAAATGTTAGAATTCATTTAAGAATGGAATAGAGGAGAACAAAAAGGAAAAATAAAAGCCAAGTGTGGGAAAATTCTCCAAGTTATTCAAAACATATATCACATATTTTTGTACAAATAACTGAAAATACTTTTGCTTTGGACTAAACTAAAAAGTTTTACCTGATTTACTGTAAGAAAGATGGATCTACACGATGAATCAATTCCATCACTAAAAGGAAGTAAAGTCTTCCGAAAAAGACACGCGCTTCTTGATTTAGGTCATGAAGTTGTCGTCCAGACCAGCTGTAGGTTGACGAAAAATCTAGAAAAGTCATCACTAAAATCAACAGGAAATCCATGGACCTCAGCATTAAACAGGGTCGCCAAGTGGTCAAATTTATCCTAACCATGAGAAGGATTTATCTCGTACAATGGGGAGGCACCGTGCAAATTAGCTTGATAAGACTAATGAATCAGATCCCCAGAAAGGATAATCTCCTTAAAGATTAAAAATCAGCTTTTAAGACTGATATTACTCAATCCTTGAGATTGACCTTAAAGATTGAGAAATAACTAACTCATGGAATTCAATGATATCTAAACTCGAGCTTGAACGAGAAAATATTTTGATCAAAATTATAAACCGATTTGTTTTCTAAAAACTCATTTTCAATGCGTTCATTACCATTGAACGTAAAATCCTAGGAATTCACCTGGAATTCATTAGGTCACCTGAACTAAATCGGGTGTCAACCGTAAGAACGGTGGTTGCATAGTGGTCAAAGACAGGACCTTGTGCCAAACCTACAAATTAAAAGGGTGAGCTTTACTATTGCTCCTACAAAGGATAGTAATTGCGTCCGACACGTTATAGACCATAATTAAAAGCATGTCAGGGGACATTGCCTTAACAGTTACTTGTTCAACGCTTTCCTTTACAACCGGACGGTAGTTTACCGAAAGGTAATATACGGGATAAGTAAACTGGACGTGTTGCTTTCCTAATACAAGGTTAGCAAGTGGGTGACACAAAACCATAAGTTTTGAGCTAAAATTTTCAAATATGAAACCCACTAAACCTACAAAAATAATTTGCAAACACAGGTGACGGGTTATTACGGAAAACTTATCTAGGGTAAAAGCTAGATTGAATTTTCAAAGATCAAATGTTTTCATAAAGATCCAATTTCCTTAATGGATCTAAATTTTTATATAGTCATGTGGGACTGTAAACCACAACGTTACTACCATTGTTTATACCGCCGTAAAGAAATCACTGATGTACAAAGTGTGAAGAATAAAGAAGGGATTCTAGTATTTCAAGACTATATTGCTTGAGGACAAGCAACGCTCAAGTGTGGGAATATTTGATAATGCTAAAAACGAACATATATTTCATAGCATTATTCCTCAAGAAAGACAAGCTTTTAGTTGCAATTGTTCTATTTACAAGTGATATTCGTTTAAATAATAAAAGGTGAAGACAAAAGACAGATTCGATGAATTGAAGACGCAAAGGTCCAAAAAGCTCAAAAGTACAAAGTACAATCAAAGAGGTTCCAAATATTGATGAGAAACATCTCGAAATTACAAGAGTACAAGATTCAAAAACGCAAAGTACAAAATATAAAATTGTACGCAAGGACGTTCGAAAATCCGGAACCGGGACATGAGTCAACTCTCAACGCTCAACGCAACGGACTAAAAATTACAAGTTAACTATGTATATAAATATAATATAATATATAATTAATTATATAAATTATATATATATTATATTTATATAATAAACCGTCGGTAAACAAAGAGCCAAAATGGAGTGAGCTGTAATTACAAACTCCGCGACTCATGGAGTTTGAAGAGCAAAAAGGGCGCGAGTCGCGGAGCTCAACTAGACTCAATTCCCTATAAAAGCAAACGCAGTTTGATCGCAAAAAAACACAATATATCAATCTCTCTATATCTATACCTAATATTTATATTTATATTTTATATTTTAATTTTAATTTTAATTTTAATCCTAATAATAAGGGTATGTTAGCGAATGTTGTAAGGGTGTAAGTCAAAATTCTGTCCGTGTAATGCTACGCTATTTTTAATCATTGTAAGTTATGTTCAACCTTTTTACATTAATGTCTCGTAGCTAAGTTATTATTATGCTTATTTAATCCGAAGTAATCATGATGTTAGGCTAATTACTAAAATTGGGTAATTGGGCTTTGTACCATAATTAGAGTTTGGACAAAAGAACGACACTTGTGGAAATTAGACTATGGGCTATTAATGGGCTTTATATTTGTTTAACTAAATGATAGTTTGTTTATGTTAATATAAAGATTTACAATTGGGCGTCCCTATAAATTACCATATACACTCGATCGGACACGATGGGCGGGGTAATTATATGTACGAATAATCGTTTATTTAACCGGATACGGGAATGGATTAATAGCCACTAGAATAATTAAAACAGGGGTGAAATTATGTACAAGGACACTTGGTATAATTGATAACAAAATATTAAAACCTTGGGTTACACTCAGTCGACATCCTGGTGTAATTATTAAACAAAGTATTAAAATCTTGTTACAGTTTAAGTCCCCAATTAGTTGAAATATTTAACTTCGGGTATAAGAATAATTTGACGAGGACACTCGCACTTTATATTTATGACTGATGGACTGTTATGGACAAAAACCAGACAGACATATTAAATAATCCAGGACAAAGGACAATTAACCCATGGGCATAAAACTAAAATCAACACGTCAAACATCATGATTATGGAAGTTTAAATAAGCATAATTCTTTTATTTCATATTTAATTTCCTTTATTTTATATTTAATTGCACTTCTAATTATAGCACTTTTATTTATTGTTATTGTATTTAATTGCACTTTTAATTATCGTACTTTTTAATTATCGCAAGTTTATTTTATCGCACTTTTATTATTCGTAATTTCATTATCGTTATTTACTTTACGCTTTAAATTAAGTCTTTTATTTAATATTTTACATTTGGTTTTAACTGCGACTAAAGTTTTAAAATCGACAAACCGGTCATTAAACGGTAAAAACCCCCCTTTATAATAATAATATTACTTATATATATATTTGTGTTTTTATAAATTTAAACTAATATAGCGTTAAGCTTTGTGAAAAAGATTCCCTGTGGAATGAACCGGACTTACTAAAAACTACACTACTGTACGATTAGGTACACTGCCTATAAGTTATTGTAGCAAGGTTTAAGTATATCCATTCAATAAATAAATAAATATCTTGTGTAAAATTGTATCGTATTTAATAGTATTTCCTGCTAAAATTTAAAAGCTATTTTATATACCCCTCACATAACATCAGCTACCATTCAAGCATTGAGATGGCACCGTTTGAAGCACTTTATGGTAGAAAGTGCAGGTCTCCGATTTGTTGGAGTGAAGTGGGGGATAGACAGATTACGGGTCCGGAGATAATACAAGAAACTACCGAGAAAATCATCCAAATTCAACAAAGATTGAAAACCGCCCAGAGTCGACAAAAGAGCTACGCGGACAGTAAAAGAAAAGATATAGAGTTTGAAATTGGAGAAATGGTCATGGTTAAGGTTTCACCTTGGAAAGGCGTTGTTCGATTTGGTAAACGGGGGAAACTAAATCCAAGGTACATTGGACCATTCAAGATTATAGATTGTGTCGGACCAGTAGCTTACCAACTGGAGCTACCTCAACAACTCGCGGCTGTACATAACACTTTTCACGTCTCAAATTTGAAGAAATGTTTTGCTAAATAAGATCTCACTATTCCGTTGGACGAAATCTAAATCAATAAAAAACTTCAATTCATTGAAGAACCCGTCGAAATAATGGATCGTGAGGTTAAGAGACTTAAACAAAACAAGATACCGATTGTTAAGGTTTGATGGAATGCTCATAGAGGACCCTAGTTCACCTGGGAGCATGAAGATCAGATGAAGAAGAAATACCCGCATTTATTTCCAGAAGATACGTCAACACCTCCAACTGCTTAAAATTTCGGGACGAAATTTATTTAACGGGTAGGTACTGTAGTGACCCGAACTTTTCCATGTTTATATATATATTAAATAAAACTGTTATTTACATGATTAAGTGTTTCTAACATGTTAAGCAATCAAACTTGTTAAGACTTGATTAATTGAAATAGGTTTCATATAGACAATTGACCACCCAAGTTGACCGGTGATTCACGAACGTTAAAACTTTTAAAAACTATACGATGACATATATATGCTTATATATAGTTAACATGATTTTATTATAAGTATGTATCTCATTAGGTATTTTAACAATGAGTTATATACATAAAAATGAGACTATTAATTTAAGAAACTCGAAAACGATATATATAACGATTATCGTTATAACAACGTCTTACTAGGTACATATGAATCATATTAAGATATGGATACACTAGGTTAATTATGTTAAATGATAAGTAAATATATTATTAAGTGTATTAACAATGAAATACATATGTAAAAATAAGACTACTAACTTAATGATTTCGAAACGAGACATATATGTAACGATTATCGTTGTAACGGCATTTAACTGTATATATATCATACTAAGATATATTAGATATCATAATATCATGATAATATAACAATTTAATATCTCATTTGTTATAATAAACAATGGGTTAACAACATTCAACAATATCGTTAACCTAAAGGTTTCAAAACAACATTTACATGTAACGACTAACGATGACTTAACGACTCAGTTAAAATGTATATACATGTAGTGTTTTAATATGTATTTATACACTTTTGAAAGACTTCAAGACACTTATCAAAATACTTCTACTTAACAAAAATGGTTACAATTACATCCTCGTTCAGTTTCATCAACAATTCTACTCGTATGCACCCGTATTCGTACTCGTACAATACACAGCTCTTAGCAGCCCATGTGATTCACCTAACACATGTGGGAACCATCATTTGGAAACTAGCATGAAATATCTCATAAAATTACAAAAATATGAGTAATCATTCATGACTTATTTACATGAAAACAAAATTACATATCCTTTATATCTAATCCATACACCAACGACCAAAAACACCTACAAACACTTTCATTCTTCAATTTTCTTCATCTATTTGATCTCCATCAAGTTCTATCTTCAAGTTCTAAGTGTTCTTCATAAATTCCAAAAGTTCTAGTTTCATAAAATCAAGAATACTTCCAAGATTGCAAGTTTACTTCCAAGTTTTCTAAATCCATTCCAAGTAATCATCCAAGATCAAGAAACCTTTGTTACTTATAGTAGGTTATCTTTCTAATACAAGGTAATAATCATATTCAAACTTTAATTCAATTTCTATAACTATAACAATCTTATTTCCAGTAGAAATCTTACTTGAAATTGTTTTCTTGTCATGATTCTGCTTCAAGAACTTTCAAGCCATCCAAGGATCCTTTGAAGCTAGATCTATTTTTCTCATTTCCAGTAGGTTTATCTAAGGAACATGAGGTAGTAATGATGTTAATAACATCATTCGATTCATACATATAAAGCTATCTTATTCGAAGGTTTAAACTTGTAATCACTAGAACATAGTTTAGTTAATTCTAAACTTGTTCGCAAATAAAATTTAATCCTTCTAACTTGACTTTTAAAATCAACTAAATACATGTTCTATATCTATATGATATGCTAACTTAATGATTTAAAACCTGGAAACACGAAAAACACCGTAAAACCGAATTTACGCCGTCGTAGTAACACCGCGGGCTGTTTTGGGTTAGTTAATTAAAAACAATGATAAACTTTGATTTAAAAGTTGTTATTAAGAGAAAGTGATATTTATTATGAACATGAAACTATATCCAAAAATTATGGTTAAACTCAAAGTGGAAGTATGTTTTCTAAAATGGTCATCTAGACGTCGTTCTTTCGACTGAAATGACTACCTTTACAAAACCGACTTGTAACTTACTTTTCCGACTATAAACCTATACATTTTCTATTTAGATTCATAAAATAGAGTTCAATATGAAACCATAGCAATTTGATTCACTCAAAACGGATTTAAAATGAAGAAGTTATGGGTAAAACAAGATTGGATAATTTTTCTCATTTTAGCTACGTGAAAATTTGTAACAAATCTATTCCAACCATAACTTAATCAACTTGTATTGTATATTATGTAATCTTGAGATACCATAGACACGTATACAATGTTTCGACCTATCATGTCGACACATCTATATATATTTCGGAACAACCATAGACACTCTATATGTGAATGTTGGAGTTAGCTATACAGGGTTGAGGTTGATTCCAAAATATATATAGTTTGAGTTGTGATCAATACTGAGATACGTATACATTGGGTCGTGGATTGATTCAAGATAATATTTATCGATTTATTTCTGTACATCTAACTGTGGACAACTAGTTGTAGGTTACTAACGAGGACAGCTGACTTAATAAACTTAAAACATCAAAATATATTAAAAGTGTTGTAAATATATTTTGAACATACTTTGATATATATGTATATATTGTTATAGGTTCGTGAATCAACCAGTGGCCAAGTGTTACTTCCCGACGAAGTAAAAATCTGTGAAAGTGAGTTATAGTCCCACTTTTAAAATCTAATATTTTTGGGATGAGAATACATGCAGGTTTTATAAATGATTTACAAAATAGACACAAGTACGTGAAACTACATTCTATGGTTGAATTATCGAAATCGAATATGCCCCTTTTTATTAAGTCTGGTAATCTAAGAATTAGGGAACAGACACCCTAATTGACGCGAATCCTAAAGATAGATCTATTGGGCCTAACAAACCCCATCCAAAGTACCGGATGCTTTAGTACTTCGAAATTTATATCATATCCGAAGGGTGTCCCGGAATGATGGGGATATTCTTATATATATGCATCTTGTTAATGTCAGTTACCAGGTGTTCACCATATGAATGATTTTTATCTCTATGTATGGGATGTGTATTGAAATATGAAATCTTGTGGTCTATTGTTACGATTTGATATATATAGGTTAAACCTATAACTCACCAACATTTTGTTGACGTTTAAAGCATGTTTATTCTCAGGTGAATACTAAGAGCTTCCGCTGTTGCATACTAAAATAAGGACAAGATTTGGAGTCCATGTTTGTATGATATTGTGTAAAAACTGCATTCAAGAAACTGATTTCGATGTAACATATTTGTATTGTAAACCATTATGTAATGGTCGTGTGTAAACAGGATATTTTAGATTATCATTATTTGATAATCTACGTAAAGCTTTTTAAACCTTTATTTATGAAATAAAGCTTATGGTTTGTTTTAAAAATGAATGCAGTCTTTGAAAAACGTCTCATATAGAGGTCAAAACCTCGCAACGAAATCAATTAATATGGAACGTTTTTAATCAATAAGAACGGGACATTTCACGATCGGATTGAAACGGTGGACCGAGAAGGTGAATCGGTGTTTGCCATAAGTAAGTGTACTGAAGAGGACAAAATGAAGTACTCTACGCATAACTTCACAGGTTCTGCGTTAACATGGTGGAATACCTATCTAGAGCAAGTGGGACAAGATGATGCGTACGCACTACCGTGGTCAGCATTCAAGCACTTGATGAACGAGAAGTACCGTCCCAGAACCGAGGTCAATAAGCTTAAAACAGAACTTAGAGGGTTACGAACCCAAGGATTTGATATTACCACGTACGAAAGACGATTCATAGAATTGTGCCTATTGTGTCCGGGAGCGTTCGAAGATGAGGAAGAGAAGATCGACGCATTTGTGAAAGGATTACTGGAAAGAATCCAAGAAGATATAAGTTCACACGAGCCCGCCTCCATACAACAGGCATGTAGAATGGCTCACAAACTAGTGAACCAGATTGAGGAAAGAATTAAAGAACAGACGGCTGAAGAGGCCAATATGAAGCAAGTCAAAAGAAAGTGGGAGGAAAACGGTGATAAGAATCACTAATACAACAACAACAGCAATTACAATAATAATCGCAATAATTATCCCAACAATCGCAACATCAATCGCAACTACAACAAACGGCCCAACAATAACAACAACAATAACAGCAACTACAACAATTATCCCAACAATAATAACAACCGCAACAACAACAACAATCAGAAGCAGCTATGCCAAAGGTGTGAAAAGTATCACTTGGGGTTCTGCACCAAATTTTGCAACAAGTGTAAAAGAAATGGTCATAGCGCGGCGAAGTGTGAGGTCTACGGACCAGGAGTTAACAGAACGAAAGGAACAAATGGGGTCGGAACGAGTAATGGCGGAGCAAGTAGTGTCGGAGCAAGTTATGCCAATGTAGTTTGTTATAAATGTGGAAAACTGGGCCACATTATTAGAAATTGCCCGAACCAGGAGAACACGAATGGACAAGGCCGCGGAAGAGTTTTCAATATTAATGCGGCAGAGGCACGGGAAGACCCGGAGCTTGTTACGGGTACGTTTCTTATTGACAATAAATCTGCTTACGTTTTATTTGATTCGGGTGCGGATAGAAGCTATATGAGTAGAGATTTTTGTGCTAAATTAAGTTGTCCATTGACGCCGTTGGATAGTAAATTTTTACTCGAATTAGCAAACGGTAAATTAATTTCAGCAGATAATATATGCCAGAATCGAGAAATTAAACTGGGTAGTGAAATATTTAAGATTGATTTGATACCAGTAGAGTTAGGGAGTTTTGATGTAATAGTTGGCATGGACTGGCTGAAGAAGGTGAAAGCAGAGATCGTATGTTATAAAAATGCAATTCGCATTGTACGAGAAGAAGGAGAACCCTTAATGGTGTACGGAGAAAAGGGCAACATGAAGCTACATCTTATTAGTAATTTGAAGGCACAAAAACTAATAAGAAAAGGTTTCTATGCTGTTCTAGCACACGTCGAGAAAGTACAAACTGAAGAAAAGAGCATCAATGATGTTCCCGTCGCAAAAGAATTTCCCAATGTATTTCCGAAAGAATTACCGGGACTACCTCCACATCGATCTGTTGAATTTCAAATAGATCTTGTACCAGGAGCTGCACTAATGGCTCGTGCTCCTTATAGACTCGCACCCAGCGAGATGAAAGAACTGCAAAGCCAACTGCAAGAACTATTAGAACGTGGTTTCATTCGACCAAGCACATCACCATGGGGAGCTCCTGTTTTGTTTTTCAAGAAGAAGGATGGTACATTTAGGTTGTGTATTGACTACAGAGAGTTGAATAAACTTACCATCAAAAACCGTTATCCACTGCCGAGAATTGACGACTTATTTGATCAACTACAAGGCTCGTCGGTTTATTCGAAGATCGATTTACGTTCTGGATATCATCAAATGCGAGTAAAGGAGGATGATATTCCAAAAACTGCTTTTAGGAGGCGTTATGGTCATTACGAGTTTATGGTTATGCCGTTTGGATTGACTAACGCACCAGCTGTGTTCATGGACCTTATGAACCGAGTGTGTGGGCCATATCTTGACAAGTTTGTCATTGTTTTCATCAATGACATACTTATTTACTCAAAGAATGATCAAGAGCACGAAGAATATTTGAGAAAAGTGCTAGAAGTATTGAGGAAAGAAAAACTGTACGCTAAGTTTTCAAAGTGTGCATTTTGGTTGGAAGAAGTTCAATTCCTCGATCACATAGTGAACAAAGAAGGTATCCAGGTGGACCCGGCAAAGATCGAAACCGTTGAAAAGTGGGAAACCCCAAAAACTCCGAAGCATATACGTCAATTTTTAGGATTGGCTGGTTACTACAGAAGATTCATCCAAGATTTCTCCAAAATAGCAAAACCCTTGACTGCATTAACGCATAAAGGGAAGAAATTTGAATGGAAGGATGAACAAGAGAAGGCGTTTCAATTATTGAAGAAAAAGCTAACTACGGCACCTATATTGTCATTGCCTGAAGGGAATGATGATTTTGTGATTTATTGTGACGCATCAAAGCAAGGTCTCGGTTGTGTATTAATGCAACGGACGAAGGTGATTGCTTATGTGTCTAGACAATTAAAGATTCACGAGCAAAATTATACGACGCATGATTTGGAATTAGGCGCGGTTGTTTTTGCATTAAATACTTGGAGGCACTACTTATATGGGGTCAAAAGTATTATATATACCGACCACAAAAGTCTTCAACACATATTTAATCAGAAACAACTGAATATGAGACAGCGTAGGTGGATTGAATTGTTGAATGATTATGACTTTGAGATTCGTTACCACCCGGGAAAGGCAAATGTGGTAGCCGACGCCTTGAGCAGAAAGGACAGAGAACCCATTCGAGTAAAATCTATGAATATAATGATTCACACTAACCTTACTACTCAAATAAAGGAGGCGCAACAAGGAGTTTTAAAAGAGGGAAATTTAAAGGATGAAATACTCAAAGGATTGGAGAAGCATCTTAATATTCGGGAAGACGGAACCCGGTATAGGGCTGAAAGAATTTGGGTACCAAAATTTGGAGATATGAGAGAAATGGTACTTAGAGAAGCTCATAAAACCAGATACTCAATACATCCTGGAACGGGGAAGATGTACAAGGATCTTAAGAAACATTTTTGGTGGCCAGGTATGAAAGCCGATATTGCTAAATATGTAGGAGAATGTTTGACGTGTTCTAAGGTCAAAGATGAACATCAGAAACCATCAGGTCTACTTCAACAACCTGAAATCCCGGAATGGAAATGAAAAAACATTACCATGGATTTCATTACTAAATTGCCAAGGACTGTAAGTGGTTATGATACTATTTGGGTAATAGTTGATCGTCTCACCAAGTCAGCACACTTCCTGCCAATAAAAGAAGATGAAAAGATGGAGAAGTTAGCACGACTGTATTTGAAGGAAGTTGTCTCCAGACATGGAATACCAATCTCTATTATCTCTGATAGGAATGGCAGATTTATTTCAAGATTCTGGCAGACATTACAGCAAGCATTAGGAACTCGTCTAGACATGAGTACTGCCTATCATCCACAAACTGATGGGCAGAGCGAAAGGACGATACAAACGCTTGAAGACATGCTACGAGCATGTGTTATTGATTTCGGAAACAGTTGGGATCGACATCTACCGTTAGCAGAATTTTCCTACAACAACAACTACCATTCAAGCATTGAGATGGCGCCGTTTGAAGCACTTTATGGTAGAAAGTGCAGGTCTCCGATTTGTTGGAGTGAAGTGGGGGATAGAGAGATTACGGGTCCGGAGATAATACAAGAAACTACCAAGAAAATCATCCAAATTCAACAAAGATTGAAAACCGCCCATAGTCGACAAAAGAGCTACGCGGACAGTAAAAGAAAAGATATAGAGTTTGAAATTGGAGAAATGGTCATGCTTAAGGTTTCACCTTGGAAAGGCGTTGTTCGATTTGGTAAACGGGGGAAACTAAATCCAAGGTACATTGGACCATTCAAGATTCTAGATCGTGTCGGACCAGTAGCTTACCAACTGGAGCTACCTCAACAACTCGCGACTGTACATAACACTTTCCACGTCTCAAATTTGAAGAAATGTTTTGCTAAAGAAGATCTCACTATTCCGTTGGACGAAATCCAAATCAATGAAAAATTTCAATTCATTGAAGAACCCGTTGAAATAATGGATCGTGAGGTTAAGAGACTTAAACAAAACAAGATACCTGGGAGCATGAAGATCAGATGAAGAAGAAATACCCGCATTTATTTCCAGAAGATACGTCAACACCTCTAACTGCTTGAAATTTCGGGACGAAATTTATTTAACAGGTAGGTACTGTAGTGACCCGAACTTTTCCATGTTTATATATATATTAAATGAAATTCTTATTTACATGATTAAGTGTTTCCAACATGTTAAGCAATCAAACTTGTTAAGACTTGATTAATTGAAATATGTTTCATATAGACAATTGACCACCCAAGTTGACCGGTGATTCACGAACGTTAAAACTTGTAAAAACTATACGATGACATATATATGGTTATATATATAGTTAACATGATTTTATTATAAGTATGTATCTCATTAGGTATTTTAACAATGAGTTATGAGTTATATACATAAAAATGAGACTATTAATTTAAGAAACTCGAAAACGATATATATAACGATTATCGTTATAACAACGTCTTACTAGGTACATATGAATCATATTAAGATATTGATACACTTGGTTAATTATGTTAAATGATAAGTAAATATATTATTAAGTGTATTAACAATGAAATACATATGTAAAAATAAGACTACTAACTTAATGATTTCGAAACGAGACATATATGTAACGATTATCGTTGTAACGACATTTAACTGTATATATATCATACTAAGATATATTATATATCATAATATCATGATAATATAACAATTTAACATCTCATTTGTTATAATAAACAATGGGTTAACAACATTCAACAAGATCGTTAACCTAAAGGTTTCAAAACAACATTTACATGTAACGACTAACGATGACTTAACGACTCAGTTAAAATGTATATACATGTAGTGTTTTAATATGTATTCATACACTTTTGAAAGACTTCAAGAAACTTATCAAAATACTTCTACTTAATAAAAATGCTTACAATTACATCCTCGTTCAGTTTCATCAACAATTCTACTCGTATGCACCCGTATTCGTACTCGTACAATACACAGCTTTTAGATGTATGTACTATTGGTATATACACTCCAATGATCAGCTCTTAGCAGCTCATGTGAGTCACATAACATATTTGGGAACCATCATTTGGCAACTAGCATGAAATATCTCATAAAATTACAAAAATATGAGTAATCATTCATGACTTATTTACATGAAAACAAAATTACATATCCTTTATATCTAATCCATACACCAACGACCAAAAACACCTAAAAACACTTTCATTCTTCAATTTTCTTCATCTAATTGATCTCTCTCAAGTTCTATCTTCAAGTTCTAAGAGTTCTTCATAAATTCTAAAAGTTCTAGTTTCATAAAATCAAGAATACTTCCAAGATTGCAAGTTTACTTCCAAGTTTTCTAAATCCATTCCACGTAATCATCCAAGATCAAGAAACCTTTGTTACTTAAAGTAGGTTATCTTTCTAATACAAGGTAATAATCATTTTCAAACTTTAATTCAATTTCTATAACTATAACAATCTTATTTCGAGTGGAAATCTTACTTGAAATTGTTTTCGTGTCATGATTCTGCTTCAAGAACTTTCAAGCCATCCAAGGATCCTTTGAAGCTAGATCTATTTTTCTCATTTCCAGTAGGTTTATCCAAATAACTTGAGGTAGTAATGATGTTCATAACATCATTCGATTCATACATATAAAGCTATCTTATTCGAAGGTTTAAACTTGTAATCACTAGAACATAGTTTACTTAATTCTAAACTTGTTCGCAAATAAAAGTTAATCCTTTTAACTTGACTTTTAAAATCAACTAAACACATGTTCTATATCTATATGATATGCTAACTTAATGATTTAAAACCTGGAAACATGAAAAACACCGTAAAATCGGATTTACGCCATCGTAGTAACACCGCGGGCTGTTTTGGGTTAGTTAATTAAAAACTATGATAAACTTTGATTTAAAAGTTGTTATTCTGATAAAGTGATTTTTATTATGAACATTAAACTATATCCAAAAATTATGGTTAAACTCAAAGTGGAAGTATGTTTTCTAAAATGGTCATCTAGACGTCGTTCTTTCGACTGAAATGACTACCTTTACAAAAATGACTTGTAACTTATTTTTCCGACAATAAACCTATCCTTTTTCTGTTTAGATTCATAAAATAGAGTTCAATATGAAACCATAGCAATTTAATTCACTCAAAACGGATTTAAAATGATGAAGTTATGGGTAAAACAAGATTGGATAATTTTTCTCATTTTAGCTACGTGAAAATTGGTAACAAATCTATTCCAACCATAACTTAGTCAACTTGTATTGTATATTATGTAATCTTGAGATACCATAGACATGTATACAATGTTTCGACCTATCATGTCGACACATCTATATATATTTCGGAACAACCATAGACACTCTATATGTGAATGTTGGAGTTAGCTATACAGGGTTGAGGTTGATTCCAAAATATATATAGTTTGAGTTGTGATCAATACTGAGATACGTATACATTGGGTCGTGGATTGATTCAAGATAATATTTATCGATTTATTTCTGTACATCTAACTGTGGACAACTGGTTGTAGGTTACTAACGAGGACAGCTGACTTAATAAACTTAAAACATCAAAATATATTAAAAGTGTTGTAAATATATTTTGAACATACTTTGATATATATGTATATATTGTTTTAGGTTCGTGAATCAACTAGTGGCCAAGTGTTACTTCCCGACAAAGTAAAAATCTGTGAAAGTGAGTTATAGTCCCACTTTTAAAATCTAATATTTTTGGGATGAGAATACATGCAGGTTTTATAAATGATTTACAAAATAGACACAAGTATGTGAAACTACATTCTATGGCTGAATTATCGAAATCGAATATGTCCCTTTTTATTAAGTCTAGTAATCTAAGAATTAGGGAACAGACACCCTAATTGACGTGATTCCTAAAGATAGATCTATTGGGCCTAACAAACCCCATCCAAAGTATCAGATGCTTTAGTAATTCAAAATTTATATCATATCCGAAGGGTGTCCCGGAATGATGGGGATATTCTTATATATGCATCTTGTTAATGTCGGTTACCAGGTGTTCACCATATGAATGATTTTTATCTCTATGTATGGGATGTGTATTGAAATATGAAATCTTGTGGTCTATTATTACGATTTGATATATATAGGTTAAACCTATAACTCACCAACATTTTTGTTGACGTTTAAAGCATGTTTATTCTCAGGTGAATACTAAGAGCTTCTGCTGTTGCATACTAAAATAAGGACAAGATTTGGAGTCCATGTTTGTATGATATTGTGTAAAAACTGCATTCAAGAAACTGATTTCGATGTAACATATTTATTGTAAACCATTATGTAATGGTCGTGTGTAAACAGGATATTTTAGATTATCATTATTTGATAATCTACGTAAAGCTTTTTAAACCTTTATTTATGAAATAAAGGTTATGGTTTGTTTTAAAAATGAATGCAGTCTTTGAAAAACGTCTCATATAGAGGTCAAAACCTCGCAACGAAATCAATTAATATGGAACGTTTTTAATCAACAAGAACGGGACATTTCAGATTGTCGGTCGGAACGAGCGGATGAATAAGGTTCAGAATTGTGGATAGAATATAATCTTGTCGAGTTACCCTGAAAATGAGACTGAAAATGGTGTCTCGAACAGGTTCGCCGGTAAACGCTTCAGGTTCATTGTCAAGAGGTGAATTCGGTTGGTGGAAGGGATTGCCTTCTTCTCGTCTCCATTAATTAAGTCGACTACGAACTCATCATATGAATTGAGGATGGTTGGTTGGTTGATTCATTCTGGTGACACATGCTTTCGGAGCTAAGGTGGATATCCATATCGGAATAGCTGTCAGAATAACTATCGGAATAGCTATCGGAATCTGAGGAATTCGAACTGGTTGAGGGACTCATCTCATATAATCATATGAAGGATTTTCGATAAGGAATCGAATAGGATGTAGATTAGTACCCTGAAATACATAATTTACATATGTATATGTAATACTAAAATCTCATAAGTTACGGAGGAATCTACGGAAGCTGTCAGACAAAGGTAACAATAACAAATACACTAAGATATGAATTTATCTATACACTGTCTATGCAATAGAGGCAGTAAGACGTGTCTAGACTAAGAATGATAAGCAAGTGATTCCTTAAGAATGATAAGCAGATGATTTTCGACATAAATGATAAGCAAAAGTTTTGACATGCAGACACGGTCGAAGTCCAGACTCACTAATGCATTCTAACGACTATCAGTTAGACTCACTAATGCAAGACCTGGTTCGCTAAGACCACCGCTATGATACCAACTGTAGAGACCCGTCCTAATCTATCCGGACGAAATCCATATCGATTATAAACGATTTACAACAGTTAATTACATTGCGAGGTATTTGACCTCTATATGATACATTTTACAAACATTGCATTCAATTTTAAAAGACAATCTTTCTTTACAATGAAAGTTGACAGCATGCATACCATTTCATAATATATCTAACAATAACTGACTTAATATTATTCTTGATGAACTCAATGACTCGAATGCAACGTCTGTTGAAATATGTCATGAATGACTCCAAATAATATCCCTAAAATGAGCAAATGCACAGCGAAAGATTTCTTTCGTACCTGAGAATAAACATGCTTTAAAGTGTCAACCAAAAGGTTGGTGAGTTCATTAGTTTAACATAAATAACCATTAACATCATTTTAATAGACCACAAGATTTCCATATTCAGTTCTCATAAATAAACGTCCCATGTATAGACACAAAATATCATTCGTATGGATTGAACACCTGGTAACCGACATTCACAATATACATAAAAGAATATCCCCATCATTTCGGGATCCTCCATCAGACATGATATAAATTTCGAAGTACTAAAGCATCCGGTACTTTGGATGGGGCTTGTTGGGCCCGATAGATCTATCTTTAGAGTTCGCGTCAATTAGGGTGTCTGTTCCCTAATTCTTAGATTACCAGACTTAATAAAAAGGGGCATATTCGGTTTAATAATCCAACCATAGAATGTAGTTTCATTTACTCGTGTCTATTTCGTAGAACACTTATAAAAATAGCGCATGTATTCTCAGTCCCAAAAATATATTGCGAAAGCATTTAAAAAGGGATTAATGAAACTCACAGTACTGTATTTTGTAGTAAAAATACATATGACGAAATTGAACAATGCAGGGTTGGCCTCGGATTCACGAACCTATATCATTTGTATAATTATTAATATACATAATTGTAATCGAACACACACACACACACACACACACACACACACACACACACACACATATATATATATATATATATATATATATATATATATATATATATATATATATATATATATATATATATATATATATATATATTGTTATTTATGATATGCTTGTTATATTTTATGTTATGTAGTTAAATTTACTATATTTAATTTATATATATTATATATACATACTAATATTTATCCTTCTTTATAATAGGTAATAAATAAAATAAAAACTTATTCTAGGGTTTTTATATGATAAAAATATATTTATGTATCGATTGATATCTTTTATAACTTACATAATAATAATAATAATACTTGTGATAATATATCCAATATTACTTATGTTAATTTTTGTTCATAAAAAGATATTAATACTAATATCCATGAAAATAATAATAATCTATATTATTTTCATAATAATAATAATATTAAACGTATTCATCATAATAATACTAATAATAATAATGACATTGTTTAGAATGATATTTATGTTAATAATAATAATAATACTAATAATAAAATGATAAAAAAAATGTTATATGAAAATAATAACAAAAGTGGTAAAAATACTAGTAATAATATTAATAATGTTAGTGATGATAATAAAAATAATAATACTTATAATGATAATGAAGATGATATTAAAAAATACTTTTTGTTAATAATATTAATTTCAAAACTAATAATAATAATATTAATAATAATAATAATAATATACATAATACTAATAATAATATACATAACAAAGTTAATACCGATGGCCTGCTGAGCATTGAGTTGGATCAGTTGTTACAGTTCTACCCAATCAAGAAACACGGCCCAATTGAAATCATTTTAATATGGTGGCCCGATTAAGGAGGAATCCGACACGGTATAACTCCTTAACCCTAAATCACAGACAGATCAACCTGGTAACCTAATCAAAGCATCCGGAGGTTTACAATTGATTGAAATAATATCAATCACGATAATAATTGTTTTGATTGATTCTTCACAGTAGAAATCAAGAATTTCAGTTTTTGGATCTCGATCGTCGACAGTAGCAGGTGCAGATACTCAATTATCCTCAGTAATTGAGTATAGGAAGTTGTAGCAGCAATCAAATCAATCAACGAGATCATCGGTTCATCAATAATCAGATAAGTGATCGATTCCTCTATATTCTATTAATTCCTTAACATCCTTATGTATATCTTGTACTTTTATATGATCTAACTAAAGCATCAATTAAGGGTGTTCTTGGTGTGTTGTGTTCTTTGATGTTATTATTCGACCAAATAAACAAAAAGGCTGGTAATAGGTTGTAAGATTTTATTCGAAGTATAAGCCGAACTATAATAGTGGTTAGTTCGAAGAGTGTCTGCAGATTGGTGGTTGTATTTGTCCAGAACAGAATGTAAGTAGTTACAGTAATGGTTTATCATGGTAGTTGTGGTGTTGTCCTTGTTCCATGGTAGTGGGAGGTGGATATTGGTTGTTCACAATCGGAAGAAGGGTTGAGTTTGATCACTCAATCGAAACAGGAACATCAATGAAACAGCAGCAGACTTTAATTACACTGATTGATGATTTAGGTTTTTATATGAGATAATAACCGGAAATAGATTTATAGTAGCATTGAATCGAGTATGTTTTGCCTTAATTATAAATCAGTAACAACTAATAGTCATTAATTTGGTTTGGTTTGTTGATGCAGGTTCATCATGGAGCAGTAACTTACAGGTTTTTGGTTAAGTGGGTCTCTTGTGGTAGCAACAGCACAGTCTGATGAATTAGAAGCAGAAATAGTTGTAACAGCAGTTACATGGTTCATGGTGGTTTGTCGAGTGGTTGTCCATTGGTGGTGGTCCTCATTTGGTTAATAAAGCTACAGTAACAAGATGGCATGGGTGAACAAGAAGTGGGCTGTGGTAGTGGCGGTTTAAGCAGTTTAAGGTAGTTGTGGTCATTTAAACAACAAAAGGAAACAAATATAAGGTGCAGCAGTGGTGATGATTTTGGTGGTATAAGGTGGTTACCTGGTGGTTGTGATGATGCAATGGTGTATACAGTAACAGTTGTAATTGTCACAGGAAAAGAAAAGTGGCTGTCAACTATGGTGTTCCATGATGATGCTCGCTGATGGTGTCGTGAGGGTAACATATTGTTACAACGAAAAAAAAGGAATGTGGTTTTGGTCGTGAGTTTGTTATGGTTGAGTGGTGATGCTGTCTTGAACAAGAATAATGAAAAAGGCTCAAGTTTGAGTAGTGGTCGATTGTATACATATATATTTATCTCATAGTTATCAAGTACTAATATATATATTATTAAAATTTAATGGAGAAAAGAACTGATATTAATTTAGTGGGTTTGCAGCCGGTCCCGTCAAGTTTGTTTTGGTCGATATTAGCAAAAAGGAACAGTGAAAGAATCATTTGAATTGTTTGTGGAGATATACTACATATCATGTATATATCATATATATATATATATATATATATTATATATATATATATATATATATATATATATATATATATATATATATATATATATATATATATATGATATATACATGATTCAGTTATAGGGTTGTTGACACTAGACAGTTGTATTGGAGTGGTTGGATTCGAATGCTAATAGAAACAGACAAGCAAACAAAAACAAAGAAATTAGAATAAAAAGGGGATCGTGATTGTTGACTTAATTCCTTGAATGATTGTGATGGAATTCGTTTTATATTTGATTCAGAGATAGAAATCCTCAATTTAGTATAGTTGATAGGCATAGAAAACAAGATCATACGATTTTTGTGTATAATTTATATAATTAATATTAATAATTAATAATTATAATTAACAATAATCTAAATCTAAATACAAATAATAACATTCATAATAATAAATAGAGTACTAAAAATAATAAGTTACGAAAATAAAAATGCTAATGAATTTGCTAATAACAATTATTACTAATAATATTTCTAGTACTATTAAATAAAAATGTTATTAATAATAAGAATATTGATAATAATTAATAATAATGATACCTACTAAATAATACAATTTATAATTAAGATATATCATGTTACATATTTCTAATTTCTATATAATAATATTAATACAACATGTATTGATATTAGTAAAGAAATAATGATAATAATATTATAACAAATATATATTTTTTTTAATTTTTTTTATTTACAATCGTATTTTATATGATAACATATGTTGAATATTTAATATTTATTCATTTTAGTTGTACTTAATTATTCTGTTTTACATTTTTAATTCTAATTAAATAAAGTGTATTTTATCTATGTAAAGTATTATATCTATTCTTATGTTTATATTTATATCTAGATATTTATTTAAAAACAATTGTTCGTGAATCGTCGGAACTGGTCGAAGGTCAGTTGAATATAAAAAAACAGTTCAAAGTTTTTTTGAGACTCAGCCTAACAGACTTTGCTTATCGTGTCGAGATCATATAAAGATTAAGTTTAAATTTGGTCGGAAATTGATGGGTCGTCACAGAGGTTGATTCTATAATAATATATATACTTTGAGTTGTGATCGAGTCTGAGACATGTACATGGGTCACGATATGTATTAATTAATTCGCATATTATATATTAAACTATGTATGAATTATTGGACTGTCAACTGTGAACTATCGACTGAGGACTAATAACATTGGACAATTAAAATGAATTAAAATATTGTTTATAACCTCATTTGTATCTTGACGATTACAATCTGCGTTCAAAACTTTCCTGATTCTTGAAAACATCTCAATCGAGAGAATGAACCAATCACATTTCATCTACGGAAGAAAAGATTGATGCATATAGTCATGCACCTGAAAATACTCGAAACCTGAGTAAATGTTTAACACGTATCTGTGCTAGCTTCTTTGGCGTTATTATTACCGAAAATAATCTTGCAACTCCTGTTCGAGATAGCTAATTTTGTCACAGCTCCAGCAAATCAACTTCGATTTTTCGTTCGAAACAACCTTATTAATACCTTGATATATACGTGTGCTCTTTTATTGTTACCGGGGAATTTTTTTTTTATATTCCATCATATTACCAGCAGACGTATCAGCAACCTCGCTGCCCCTTGGCTTAAATCTCTCCGACAAATCACTATATTTATCTATTGAAGTCTCATCATGTACTCGTCCGCATCTTGTCACAAGAATTGCCATACCAATTACTGATAATCAGTAATCAGTACTTTGAAAACTCACAGCATATCTACAATAACAGTTATATGTATACATATAACATTCACCTCTTAGAATTATGATTTTCCATTCTGAAAAGCACTCAGTCACAAATCAATACTCTGAATGTTGAAAAAGCTGAATGAAGCAGCAGAAACCATAGACAACCGTAGACGACCTTAAATCATCGAAAGTTTGATGATGAAGAATAGTATGTTGGAAAAGCTCAGAAAAGTTGGAACTAGAAAACGTATTGAGCTAACCACGAAGGAGACCAAGGACAAATACAAGGATCATACCATATATTCAAAGAATCCAGGTAATTCTGGATCCGATGAAACCTTCAACGAATATCCTGCTCCGTACTCATGTTAAAATCTTGCGGAAAATCTTCTTCATCAACCATCAAACTTAGAAATTCCAAAATATCATCATAAATATCTTCGATATTTCTGAAGATATTTTCATAAATATTCTCGTTCGAAATTATTTATCTCTTCGTGCTATCTATATTACAACATAAAGGAAACTACTTTAGTTTCTAAAATTCTTTAAAATTCGAGTTTAAAATATGAATGTTATTGAAGTAATGTTGGGAACTGATGCATGAGTTAGTATAATATAATGACACTTGATCAACGTGATTATATTACAGTAAGTCATGCTGAGTTTCTAATGAAACGTGATGATTCACAGACTATAACGTCATCATGTGCCATGTTACACGACTCTTACATTCTACCTAATCTCCAAACATATTAAGATCATATTTTCTTGATAAATCTATTTTACCAGATATTCTGGTAATTTGACAAATCAAATCGTGCTACTACCTTTCCTTTCTACTTTGTATATGATGATAATTCGAAACTTCATACCTACGAATTCTGTACCATTACTTGCGAAAAGAAAACAAAAGCATGAAGCTCCGAAATAGAAAAGGGGTATAAATCGCAGCAAATAAGAGAGAACATTAACCGTGAATGACAATGATTATAGAAGACGAAAGCAGGAACCCCGAAGCATAAGGGAAAATATAAAGCCCAACAACAACACATGAATTACAAACCGTGTATATCAATGTTTATCGCAACATAAAGACACGGGAGAATCAGAAACAACATAACCCCAAGGGCGAAGTGGAAGAAAAAAGGTTCCTTCGGTGAGAGTTGGAAAAGAAGAACGATCATTACGATAGTCAGAATAAGAACAAGGATTAGAACTGGATTAAGCATTAATATAATCTTTTGGGTATATGAACTGAGAAGGAAAGTGTAGGAGTGGTGAAAACTAATGGAATGAAAGAGTTTAATTTATATTGGAAATATCAGACAGAGTAATCGAAGCAGATCACCGTATTTAATTAGAGAGATCTTAATTTCCTTATTCGCCGAAGAATCAAATCTTATAGATTTCCTAGATTTTCTTTAAATCTCTTGAATTCCGGAATTCAACTAAGTCAACGTCAAAAGCTAAGACACACCTTAATTTCTAAATTTAACCCTGAATATGTCAAAAACTAAGGCGAATCTTATTTTCCTCATTTCAATCTTTTGTGATAGCTTCATTCGTGTTCTTTGAATAATCGAATTATTTTATTTATATTATTCAATAATGATAAAACTCTATTTATCAGCTCATACTCGCCAGGGAAACATATTTATTGTTAGCCATGACGACCTCACTCAAATTTCGGGATGAAATTTCTTTAACGGGTAGGTACTGTGATGACCCGGGAATTTCCGACCAAATTTAAACTTGAATCTTATTTGATTTTGACACGATAAGCAAGATCCATAATATTGAGTCTTCAAATTTCTTTTGAATTATTTATATAGATTCAGTTAAACCTTGACCACGCCCGGCGATTCACGAACGATTATATGTAAGTAAATATATATATATGTATATGTATATATATATATATATATATATATATATATATATATATATATATATATATATATATATATATATATATATATATATATATATATATATAACAAGTTGAAATAATAAAAATATAATTTAAACCTTTGAAATAAATATGTTAATAAAATACGAAATAATTATGTTATAATTTAAAATGAAATTATATATAAATAGACATGATTCTATGTATAGATAAAAATATATGGTAATATATAAAGTGTGTAAGTATTCAATTATATATTATATAATTAGTAAACATCACATACATAATAAATTGTAACATTAACATATTAGAAGTAATTACAAGTAACAATATAGTTGTTAATATCATTACTTTCATTATGATTAAAGATAAATATTACCATTAATAGTATTATTATGAATTTAATTATTATTAGTATTAGGGTTATTAAAAGTATTATTTAACTTGATTACTAAAATTGTCATTTTATTATAGTTATTATTCTTATTAGCATTATTAGGATCTTAATATCATTAATAGTATTACTTTCTCTAATTAATTATTATCATTACTAGTTTTGTTGTTACTATTATTATTAATATTAATATTATTATTAAAGTAAAATATTAATGTTTGTATTAGTTATTATATTATGTTTACTAATATGTAAAAAAAAGATATATTGGTATATAAAACTTTCAAATAGCTAATATATAGATATAGATATAAATACGGGGATATATGTAGACTATATATATCTACATAATACAGATTTATATATTAATATAGATACCATATATATACACGTAAATATAAGAAAATACGTATTCAGTTTTCAATCACTCTCAAACTTTATGTAAATTGTTTCTTGTCTCTTGAATCGTATCAATTAAAGATCTAATCACATATACATTCCAAATTTGTTAGCAGTACACATCGTCCTTTATTTTTCTTTATTTCTTTTCATGAACATTTTTCTTCTTGCTGGCAGATTCAATTTGGCATTATATAAAATAAATCCAGTTGTTATTCGATATCAGACAACTCACATTATCATTCACAAATTACAGAAAACCATAAACAATTTTTATCTCGTTTTAAATCAACACCAAACCCACTTGATGATGCAACCACCATGTGCCATTGACAACAAACTGCTACCATTTTATTTCACCGCCACCAGACCGTTCGGACCACCTTGTCATACTAACTGCAACTTTCAATTACCAACTAAAATCCATTGTAACACCAATGATCCGTATTCACCTGCATCAATTTTCTTCCACCACCGATTATCACCTTCACCCACTTTGCACTCGATGAGCCACCACCTTATTTCCACAACTTACGACCCAAAACAACTAACCTTTACCGATGTGTATTTCTGTTCAGTCATGAAACCAATATATTTTCTTTCCTTTTTGCTGCAGAAGTCGAAGAACACCATCACTTCATTTCTTACTCGCTCTTCTTCTTCTCTTTTGTTTTTCTTTTTTGTAACCTTTATCCGTCACCTGCACTACGGTACTGTTTGTTTGCCAAGAATGCAAACTTTCATCAAATCAATTTCTAGTATTGAATGAATTTTGAATTGATTTATGAGATCCAGGATGATGCTTTTTATGCTTCCTTCCTCATTTGGCCAACAGGCTTTATGTAAAATAATCCCACCTGCGTTTTTTTTTTAAGAATGAAAAGATTGTTACAAATCATTGTGAGCCACCTTTTCTTTTTCCTTTATTTGAACCGAGTTATATTTTTTTTGTTGCGTCTCGGTTGCTAAAGTGTTACACGACTATTTAAGCCCAAACGAAATCATTATAAACATCATGGGACCCAAAAATTGTGAATATGGATCGGTTTAAAAAAAAAGTGTGGCCGACAATCTTTGTTGTTTATTCTTTTCATCTTTGTGATGGGACAAAAAGGAAACCCACTAGGTACGTATATATTTTTCTATTTGATCTTGCCGATTTTTTTTGAGAAAAACCAAGCCGTCCACGAATTTTTATTGGGTGTTGTTAAATGTATGTTGGCATGTATCACCAAAATCATATTACAGGACGGGTATAAACCACGGTTGTTGTTTAATTTCTGTCTAACAATACCGAGTAAGATGAACAATAAAAGACAAGGTGATGGCGAGTTGATAATGAAAATATTGATCATGATAGACGATGTTTAAGATTATGAAGAATGGATGATTTAGTTGATAATGATAATTAGGGTTGATGATGTGAAGAAGATGATACCGTAATAATTTTTTTCTGTCACAGCAGCACTAGTACGTTTTCTGATTCTCAACTCACGTATTCACTAAGTAAAGTTTGGACTTGGTTAGTATGGTTTTGAGCTGTATAATCCATTATTATGATTTTAGAGAATTAGTGATCGATATGTTATTGAAGAGGAAGGTATAACAGATAGATGAAATGGTTAAGAATATTTAGAATGGGTATTAAATCAGAAAAGGTTCATCAGAGGAATGGCTATGGGTGTTAGTACGTGAGCGAGGGGTCTCGGGTTCGAGCCCAGGCAGGGATAATTTTTTTTAATCCTAGATACATTGAGGTAGTCTTTTATTATAGTTCTATATTTTTAATTATATTATTATTACTATTACTATAAAAAAATAATAAAATAAAAATACAACCTTTTATTATTTGTAGTAGTTTTACCAAATAAAATATTAGTTACATAAAAATATATTTAATATGTATAACATAAATATATTAAAATATTTATAATAAATAATAATTATTTATTTAAAGTATATATAAAATAAATGCACATAATTAATTAATAAAACCTATAGATTATTAAATATAACAACTATATCACTATTAATATATAGATTTGTTCGATTACCATTATATGTGTTAATATATATATATAAATGATATAGGTTCGTGAATCCAAGGTCAACCCTGCATTGTTCAATATAGTCATATGTATTTTTACTACAAAATACATTAGATGAGTTTCATTTGATTCCCTTTTACTCTTTATATTTTTGGGCTGAGATTACATGCACTGCTTTTATAAATGTTTTACGAAATAGACACAAGTAATTGAAACTACATTCTATGGTTGGATTATTGAATCGAATATCACCCTTTTTAGTCTGGTAATCTAAGAATTAGGGAACAGACACCCTAATTGACGCGAACTCTAAAGATAGATCTATCGGGCCCAACAAGCCCCATCCAAAGTACCGGATGCTTTAGTACTTTAAAATTTATATCATGTCCGAAGGAGGATCCCGGAATGATGGGGATATTCTTATATGCATATTGTGAATGTCGGTTACCAGGTGTTCAATCCATATGAATGATATTTTTGTCTCTATGCATGGGACGTATGTTTATGAGAAATAGAAATATGAAATCTTGTGGTCTATTAAAATTATGAAATGATTATTTATGTTAAACTAATGAACTCACCAACCTTTTGGTTGACACTTTAAAGCATGTTTATTCTCAAGTACGAAAGAAAATCTTCCGCTGTGCACTTGCTCATCTTAGAGATATTACTTGGAGTCATTCATGACATATTTCAAAAGACGTTGCATTCGAGTCGTTGAGTTCATCAAGATTATTATTAAGTCAATTATAGTAAGATATATTACGAAATGGTATGCATGTTGTCACCTTTCGATGTAATGAAAGATTGTCTTTTCAAAAACGAATGCAATGTTTGTAAAATGTATCATATAAAGGTCAAGTACGTCGCGATGTAATCAACTGTTGTGAATCATTTATAATTGATATGGACTTCGTCCGGATGGATTAGGACGTGTCTTTACAAACATAGACTCTAAATCTTGTCCTTATTTTAGTATACAACAGCGGAAGCTCTTAGTATTCACCTGAGAATAAACATGCTTTAAACGTCAACAAAAATGTTGGTGAGTTATAGGTTTAACCTATATATATCAAATCGTAATAATAGACCACAAGATTTCATATTTCAATACACATCCCATACATAGAGATAAAAATCATTCATATGGTGAACACCTGGTAACCGACATTAACAAGATGCATATATAAGAATATCCCCATCATTTCGGGACACCCTTCGGATATGATATAGTTTCGAAGTACTAAAGCATCCGGTACTTTGGATGGGTTTGTTAGGCCCAATAGATGTATCTTTAGGATTCGCGTCAATTAGGGTGTCTGTTCCCTAATTCTTAGATTACCAGACTTAATAAAAAGGGGCATATTTATAGTGACCCGAACTTTTCCATGTTTATATATATTAATTGAGATTGATAATTACATGACTAAATGTTTCTAACATGTTAAGCAATCATACTTGTTAAGACTTTATTAATTGAAATATGTTTCATATAGACAATTGACCACCCAAGTTGACCGGTGATTCACGAACGTTAAAACTTGTAAAAACTATACGATGACATATATATGGTTATATATATATTTAACATGATTTTATTATAAGTAAGTATCTCATTAGGTATTTTAACAATGAGTTATATACATAAAAAATGAGACTATTAAATTAAGAAACTCAAAAACGATATATATAACGATTATCGTTATAACAACGTCTTACTAGGTACATATGAATCATATTACTGTAGTGACCCGAACTTTTCCATGTTTATATATATTAATTGAGATTGATGTTTACATGATTAAATGTTCCAACATGTTAAGCAATCAAACTTGTTAAGACTTGATTAATTGAAATAGGTTTCATATAGACAATTGACCACCCAAGTTGACCGGTGATTCACGAACGTTAAAACTTGTAAAAAAAAACTATATGATGACATATATATGGTTATATATATAGTTAACATGATATTATTATAAGTAAACATATCATTAATTATATTAACAATGAACTACATATGTAAAAACAAGACTACTAACTTAATGATTTTGAAACGAGACATATATGTAACGTTTATCGTTGTAACGACATTTAATGTATATATATCATATTAAGAGATATTCGTACATCATAATATCATGATAATATAATAATTTAAAATCTCTTTTGATATTATAAACATTGGGTTAACAACATTTAACAAGATCGTTAACCTAAAGGTTTCAAAACAACACTTACATGTAACGACTAACGATGACTTAACGACTCAGTTAAAATGTATATACATGTAGTGTTTTAATATGTATTTATACACTTTTGAAAGACTTCAATACACTTATCAAAATACTTCTACTTAACAAAAATGCTTACAATTACATTCTCGTTCAGTTTCATCAACAATTCTACTCGTATGCACCCGTATTCGTACTCGTACAATACACAGCTTTTAGATGTATGTACTATTGGTATATACACTCCAATGATCAGCTCTTAGCAGCCCATGTGAGTCACCTAACACATGTGGGAACCATCATTTGGCAACTAGCATGAAATATCTCATAAGATTACAAAAATATGAGTAATCATTCATGACTTATTTACATGAAAACAAAATTACATATCCTTTATATCTAATCCATACACCAACGACCAAAAACACCTACAAACACTTTCATTCTTCAATTTTCTTCATCTAATTGAACTCTCTCAAGTTCTATCTTCAAGTTCTAAGTGTTCTTCATAAATTCCAAAAGTTCTAGTTTCATAAAATCAAGAATACTTTCAAGTTTGCTAGCTCACTTCCAATCTTGTAAGGTGATCATCCAACCTCAAGAAATCTTTGTTTCTTACAGTAGGTTATCATTCTAATACAAGGTAATAATCATATTCAAACTTTGGTTCAATTTCTATAACTATAACAATCTTATTTCAAGTGATGATCTTACTTGAACTTGTTTTCGTGTCATGATTTTGCTTCAAGAACTTTGAGCCATCCAAGGATCCATTGAAGCTAGATCCATTTTTCTCTTTTCCAGTAGGTTCATCCAAGGAACTTAAGGTAGTAATGATGTTCATAACATCATTCGATTCATACATATAAAGCTATCTTATTCGAAGGTTTAAACTTGTAATCACTAGAACATAGTTTAGTTAATTCTAAACTTGTTCGCAAACAAAAGTTAATCCTTCTAACTTGACTTTTAAAATCAACTAAACACATGTTCTATATCTATATGATATGCTAACTTAATGATTTAAAACCTGGAAACACGAAAAACACCGTAAAACCGGATTTACGCCGTCGTAGTAACACCGCGGGCTGTTTTGGGTTAGTTAATTAAAAACTATGATAAACTTTGATTTAAAAGTTGTTATTCTGAGAAAATGATTTTTATTATGAACATGAAACTATATCCAAAAATTATGGTTAAACTCAAAGTGGAAGTATGTTTTCTAAATTGGTCATCTAGACGTCGTTCTTTCGACTGAAATGACTACCTTTACAAAAACGACTTGTAACTTATTTTTCCGACTAGAAACCTATACTTTTTTTGTTTAGATTCATAAAATAGAGTTCAATATGAAACCATAGCAATTTGATTCACTCAAAACGGATTTAAAATGAAGAAGTTATGGGTAAAACAAGATTGGATAATTTTTCTCATTTTAGCTACGTGAAAATTGGTAACAAATCTATTCCAACCATAACTTAATCAACTTGTATTATATATTATGTAATCTTGAGATACCATAGACACGTATACAATGTTTCGACCTATCATGTCGACACATCTATATATATTTCGGAACAACCATAGACACTCTATATGTGAATGTTGGAGTTAGCTATACAGGGTTGAGGTTGATTCCAAAATATATATAGTTTGAGTTGTGATCAATACTGAGATACGTATACACTGGGTCGTGGATTGATTCAAGATAATATTTATCGAATTATTTCTGTACATCTAACTGTGGACAACTAGTTGTGGGTTACTAACGAGGACAGCTGACTTAATAAACTTAAAACATCAAAATATATTAAAAGTGTTGTAAATATATTTTGAACATACTTTGATATATATGTATATATTGTTATAGGTTCGTGAATCAACCAGTGGCCAAGTCTTACTTCCCGACGAAGTAAAAATCTGTGAAAGTGAGTTATAGTCCCACTTTTAAAATCTAATATTTTTGGGATGAGAATACATGCAGGTTTTATAAATGATTTACAAAATAGACACAAGTATGTGAAACTACATTCTATGGTTGAATTATCGAAATCGAATATGCCCCTTTTTATTAAGTCTGGTAATCTAAGAATTAGGGAACAGACACCCTAATTGACGCGAATCCTAAAGATAGATCTATTGGGCCTAACAAACCCCATCCAAAGTACCGGATGCTTTAGTACTTCGAAATTTATATCATATCCGAAGGGTGTCCCGGAATGATGGGGATATTCTTATATATGCATCTTGTTATTGTCGGTTACCAGGTGTTCACCATATGAATGATTTTTATCTCTATGTATGGGATGTGTATTGAAATATGAAATCTTGTGGTCTATTGTTACGATTTGATATATATAGGTTAAACCTATAACTCACCAACATTTTTGTTGACGTTTTAAGCATGTTTATTCTCAGGTGATTATTAAGAGCTTCCGCTGTCGCATACTTAAATAAGGACAAGATTTGGAGTCCATGCTTGTATGATATTGTGTAAAAACTGCATTCAAGAAACTTATTTTGTTGTAATATATTTGTATTGTAAACCATTATGTAATGGTCGTGTGTAAACAGGATATTTTAGATTATCATTATTTGATAATCTACGTAAAGCTTTTTAAACCTTTATTGATGAAATAAAGGTTATGGTTTGTTTAAAAATGAATGCAGTCTTTGAAAAACGTCTCATATAGAGGTCAAAACCTCGCAACGAAATCAATTAATATGGAACGTTTTTAATCAATAAGAACGGGACATTTCAGTTGGTATCCGAGCGTTGGTCTTAGAGAACCAGAAAATTTGCATTAGTGTGTCTTATCGAGTTTGTTAGGATGCATTAGTGAGTCTGGACTTCGACCGTGTTTTCTTTAAAAATGATTGCTTAACATTTTTGTTGGAAACTATATATTTTTAACATATGAATATTATGTGATATATTAATCTCTTAACGTGTTTGATATTATGTGATAGATGTCTACCTCTAGAACAAGTCCCATTGACTCACCTAATAATAATGAAGAGTCAAATGTAAACTGGAATGATTTGTGGACTGATTCACAAGTTCCCGAAGAGGAACCAGAAGAAGAGTCGGAAACGGAAGAAGAATCGGAACCGGAAGAAGAATCGGAACCGGATGAAGAAATAGAACCGGTGGGGGAAATAATAAAACGGTTAAGTAAAAGAAAATCCTCAACCAACCGACCAAAGTTAATTATGGTCAATGGTGTTTCCGCCAAGGAAGCAAAATATTGGGAGGATTACCAATTCTCCGATGAATCGGATTCCGACGAGAATTCCGATGATGTTATAGAAATTACCCCAACTGAATTTAAAAAGGCAAAAGAAAATAATAAGGGAAAGAGCATAAAAATAGAGAAATCTAATTCCAACCCCGATGAACTTTATATGTATCGTCAACCCCCGAAGTCCTTAAGTTGTAACAATGACCCGGGAACCTCTAAACCACCAGGTTTTTCTAAACCAATGTGGACAACGACGGCTCGTATTAGGGGAACATCATATATCCCTAGAAACTTGGCAAAACGAACCAAAACCGAAGAAGAAGAAACGAGCGAGTCGGAATAAGATAGTTGTATTCGTGTGGTGTAATATATGGAATATAGTGTTCTTATGCTTTATGATATATGTAAAAATTGCTTGTATTAATAAGTATTTTTTTTATGAATCTAACTCTTGTCTATTTTACAGTTTAAAAACACAAAATGGATAGACAACCCAATATTTTAAGAGACCTACCCGGAGACATGATTGATGAAATCTTGTCTAGAGTCGGCCAGAATTCTTCGGCACAACTATTTAAGGCGAGATCAGTTTGTAAGACATTCGAAGAACGTTCCAAGAATGTCTTGGTTTATAAGAGACTTTCGTTTGAAAGATGGGGGATATCACATTGGGAAACCCATAAGTTAAGATGTGTTTACTTTGACGCATATATTGCGGGGAACCCAAATGCTATTTTACGCAACGGGTTAAGAAATTATTTTGACTCAATATATCCGAATATTGGACTTCGTGATTTAGAAAAAGCGGCTAACATGCAACATAAAGAAGCATGTTATGCTTACGGATTAGTAATGTTCGCTTCTCACCAAAGTGAGAACAAGAACATCGGGCTACAACTATTAAACAAAACGTTTCCACAAGTGACGGAGTCGGTAATTGGGGTAAGAAATGAGGTTTTTAGATTATTACGGGACTGTTGGACATTACGTAACCCTCGTCCCTTTGATGACGTTACAACACGCTGTCTTATCAACGGCCATAACGGTTATGTTGCACAAGACCAAGGATGGGAAGTAGTCCTAGTAAAACCAGAATGCATGACTTGTTTCTGGACGTATGAATTACGTGTCTTTATTGCCTTTGCTGAACGACTTGTGTACTAGCTAGAATTGTCTTCACAACTATCTTGTATCAAAGTTATTGTGTGCTATATTTCATGCTTTATGTAAAATAAGCGGTATTGTAAGTTTGTAAAATATTGTATAAAAGTTTGAACGCGAAATATTATTATAATCAGTTTTTCATATAGAATTGTAGTAGTTGAATTGTATATTAGCTACTAAGTATGAACTTAACGGGTAGGTACTACCCGAATTTAAACTTATAAAACGCTAATATGAAGAAAAAGCTTTTATAAATGAGTTCATATTATGCTACGAAATACTATTAACTACTCTTAATATTCTGTATGATTAACTTGTTCCATTTAACTATTTTGAAGGAAATGGCACCGACTACTCGACACACCGTGAATATGAATGAAGAGGAATTCCGTACTTTTCTAGCTTCAAACATAGCCGCAGTACAGGCTGCGCTACATACCAACAATAACCTTGGATCTAGCAGTACAGGAAATCGTGTAGGATGCACCTACAAAGAATTCACTGCCTGCAAACCCTTGGAATTTGATGGAACCGAAGGACCGATCGGATTGAAACGGTGGACCGAGAAGGTTGAATCGGTGTTTGCCATAAGTAAGTGTACTGAAGAGGACAAAGTGAAGTACGCTACGCATACCTTCACAGGTTCTGCGTTAACATGGTGGAATACCTATCTAGAGCAAGTGGGACAAGATGATGCGTACGCACTACCGTGGTCAGCATTCAAGCACTTGATGAACGAGAAGTACCGTCCCAGAACCGAGGTCAATAAGCTCAAGACAGAACTTAGAGGGTTACGAACCCAAGGATTTGATATTACCACGTACGAAAGACGATTCACAGAATTGTGCCTATTGTGTCCGGGAGCATTCGAAGATGAGGAAGAGAAGATCGACGCGTTTGTGAAAGGATTACCGGAAAGAATCCAAGAAGATATAAGTTCACACGAGCCCGCCTCCATACAACAGGCATGTAGAATGGCTCACAAACTAGTGAACCAGATTGAAGAAAGAATTAAAGAACAGACTGCTGAAGAGGCCAATGTGAAGCAAGTCAAAAGAAAGTGGGAGGAAAACGGTGATAAGAATCACCAATACAACAACAACAACAATTACAACAATAATCGCAACAATTATCCCAACAATCGCAACATCAATCGCAACTACAACAAACGGCCCAACAACAACAACAACAACAACAACAGCAACTACAACAATAATCCCAACAACAATAATAACCGCAACAACAACAACAATCAGAAGCAACTATGCCAAAGGTGTGAAAAGAATCACTCGGGGTTCTGCACCAAATTTTGCAACAAGTGTAAAAGAAATGGTCATAGCGCGGCGAAGTGTGAGGTCTACGGACCAGGGGTTAATAGAACGAAAGGAACAAATGGTGTCGGAACGAGTAATGGCGGAGCAAGTAGTGTCGGAGCAAGTTATGCCAATGTAGTTTGTTATAAATGTGGAAAACCAGGCCACATTATTAGAAATTGCCCGAACCAGGAGAACACGAATGGACAAGGCCGTGGAAGAGTTTTCAATATTAATGCGGTAGAGGCACAGGAAGACCCGGAGCTTGTTACGGGTACGTTTCTTATTGACAATAAATCTGCTTACGTTTTATTTGATTCGGGTGCGGATAGAAGCTATATGAGTAGAGATTTTTGTGCTAAATTAAGTTGTCCATTGACGCCTTTGGATAGTAAATTTTTACTCGAATTAGCAAATGGTAAATTAATTTCAGCAGATAATATATGTCGGAATCAAGAAATTAAACTGGTTAGCGAAACATTTAAGATTGATTTGATACCAGTAGAGTTAGGGAGTTTTGATGTGATAATCGGTATGGACTGGTTGAAAGAAGTGAAAGCAGAGATCGTTTGTTACAAAAATGCAATTCGCATTATACGAGAAAAAGGAAAACCCTTAATGGTGTACGGAGAAAAGGACAACACGAAGCTACATCTTATTAGTAATTTGAAGGCACAAAAACTAATAAGAAAAGGTTGCTATGCTGTTCTAGCACACGTCGAGAAAGTACAAACTGAAGAAAAGAGCATCAATGATGTTCCCATTGCAAAAGAATTTCCCGATGTATTTCCGAAAGAATTACCGGGATTACCCACACATCGATCCGTTGAATTTCAAATAGATCTTGTACCAGGAGCTGCACCAATAGCTCGTGCTCCTTACAGACTCGCACCCAGCGAGATGAAAGAACTGCAAAGCCAATTACAAGAACTTTTAGAGCGTGGTTTCATTCGACCAAGCACATCACCGTGGGGAGCTCCTGTTTTGTTTGTCAAGAAGAAAGATGGTACATTCAGGTTGTGTATCGACTACCGAGAGTTGAACAAACTTACCATCAAGAACCGCTACCCACTACCGAGAATCGACGACTTATTTGATCAACTACAAGGCTCGTCTGTTTATTCAAAGATTGACTTACGTTCCGGGTATCATCAAATGCGGGTGAAAGAAGATGATATTCCAAAGACTGCTTTCAGAACACGTTACGGTCATTACGAGTTTATGGTCATGCCGTTTGGTTTAACTAATGCACCAGCTGTGTTCATGGACCTTATGAACCGAGTGTGTGGACCATACCTTGACAAGTTTGTCATTGTTTTCATTGATGACATACTTATTTACTCAAAGAATGACCAAGAACACGGTGAACATTTGAGAAAGGTGTTAGAAGTATTGAGGAAGGAAGAATTGTACGCTAAGTTTTCAAAGTGTGCATTTTGGTTAGAAGAAGTTCAATTCCTCGGTCACATAGTGAACAAAGAAGGTATTAAGGTGGATCCGGCAAAGATAGAAACTGTTGAAAAGTGGGAAACCCCGAAAACTCCGAAACACATACGCCAGTTTTTAGGACTAGCTGGTTACTACAGAAGGTTCATCCAAGACTTTTCCAGAATAGCAAAACCCTTGACTGCATTAACGCATAAAGGGAAGAAATTTGAATGGAATGATGAACAAGAGAAAGCATTTCAGTTATTGAAGAAAAAGCTAACTACGGCACCTATATTGTCATTGCCTGAAGGGAATGATGATTTTGTGATTTATTGTGACGCATCAAAGCAAGGTCTCGGTTGTGTATTAATGCAACGAACGAAGGTGATTGCTTATGCGTCTAGACAATTGAAGATTCACGAACAAAATTATACGACGCATGATTTGGAATTAGGCGCGGTTGTTTTTGCATTAAAGACTTGGAGGCACTACTTATATGGGGTCAAAAGTATTATATATACCGACCACAAAAGTCTTCAACACATATTTAATCAGAAACAACTGAATATGAGGCAGCGTAGGTGGATTGAATTATTGAATGATTACGATTTTGAGATTCGTTACCACCCGGGGAAGGCAAATGTGGTAGCCGATGCCTTGAGCAGGAAGGATAGAGAACCCATTCGAGTAAAATCTATGAATATAATGATTCATAATAACATTACTACTCAAATAAAGGAGGCGCAACAAGGAGTTTTAAAAGAGGGAAATTTAAAGGATGAAATACCCAAAGGATCGGAGAAGCATCTTAATATTCGGGAAGACGGAACCCGGTATAGGGCTGAAAGGATTTGGGTACCAAAATTTGGAGATATGAGAGAAATGGTACTTAGAGAAGCTCATAAAACCAGATACTCAATACATCCTGGAACAGGGAAGATGTACAAGGATCTCAAGAAACATTTTTGGTGGCCGGGTATGAAAGCCGATGTTGCTAAATACGTAGGAGAATGTTTGACTTGTTCTAAGGTCAAAGCTGAGCATCAGAAACCATCAGGTCTACTTCAACAACCCGAAATCCCGGAATGGAAATGGGAAAACATTACCATGGATTTCATCACTAAATTGCCAAGGACTGCAAGTGGTTTTGATACTATTTGGGTAATAGTTGATCGTCTCACCAAATCAGCACACTTCCTACCAATAAGAGAAGATGACAAGATGGAGAAGTTAGCACGACTGTATTTGAAGGAAGTCGTCTCCAGACATGGAATACCAATCTCTATTATCTCTGATAGGGATGGCAGATTTATTTCAAGATTCTGGCAGACATTACAGCAAGCATTAGGAACTCGTCTAGACATGAGTACTGCCTATCATCCACAAACTGATGGGCAGAGCGAAAGGACGATACAAACGCTTGAAGACATGCTACGAGCATGTGTTATTGATTTCGGAAACAGTTGGGATCGACATCTACCGTTAGCAGAATTTTCCTACAACAACAGCTACCATTCAAGCATTGAGATGGCGCCGTTTGAAGCACTTTATGGTAGAAAGTGCAGATCTCCGATTTGTTGGAGTGAGGTGGGGGATAGACAGATTACGGGTCCGGAGATTATACAAGAAACTACCGAGAAGATCATCCAAATTCAACAACGGTTGAAAACCGCCCAAAGTCGACAAAAGAGCTACGCTGACATTAAAAGAAAAGATATAGAATTTGAAATTGGAGAGATGGTCATGCTTAAAGTTTCACCTTGGAAAGGCGTTGTTCGATTTGGTAAACGAGGGAAATTAAATCCAAGGTATATTGGACCATTCAAGATTATTGATCGTGTCGGACCAGTAGCTTACCGACTTGAGTTACCTCAACAACTCGCGGCTGTACATAACACTTTCCACGTCTCGAATTTGAAGAAATGTTTTGCTAAAGAAGATCTCACTATTCCGTTAGATGAAATCCAAATCAACGAAAAACTCCAATTCATCGAAGAACCCGTCGAAATAATGGATCGTGAGGTTAAAAGACTTAAGCAAAACAAGATACCAATTGTTAAGGTTCGATGGAATGCTCGTAGAGGACCCGAGTTCACCTGGGAGCGTGAAGATCAGATGAAGAAGAAATACCCGCATCTATTTCCAGAAGATTCGTCAACACCTTCAACAGCTTAAAATTTCGGGACGAAATTTATTTAACGGGTAGGTACTGTAGTGACCCGAACTTTTCCATGTTTATATATATTAATTGAGATTGATGTTTACATGATTAAATGTTCCAACATGTTAAGCAATCAAACTTGTTAAGACTTGATTAATTGAAATAGGTTTCATATAGACAATTGACCACCCAAGTTGACCGGTGATTCACGAACGTTAAAACTTGTAAAAAAAAACTATATGATGACATATATATGGTTATATATATAGTTAACATGATATTATGATAAGTAAACATATCATTAATTATATTAACAATGAACTACATATGTAAAAACAAGACTACTAACTTAATGATTTTGAAACGAGACATATATGTAACGTTTATCGTTGTAACGACATTTAATGTATATATATCATATTAAGAGATATTCGTACATCATAATATCATGATAATATAATAATTTAAAATCTCTTTTGATATTATAAACATTGGGTTAACAACATTTAACAAGATCGTTAACCTAAAGGTTTCAAAACAACACTTACATGTAACGACTAACGATGACTTAACGACTCAGTTAAAATGTATATACATGTAGTGTTTTAATATGTATTTATACACTTTTGAAAGACTTCAATACACTTATCAAAATACTTCTACTTAACAAAAATGCTTACAATTACATTCTCGTTCAGTTTCATCAACAATTCTACTCGTATGCACCCGTATTCGTACTCGTACAATACACAGCTTTTAGATGTATGTACTATTGGTATATACACTCCAATGATCAGCTCTTAGCAGCCCATGTGAGTCACCTAACACATGTGGGAACCATCATTTGGCAACTAGCATGAAATATCTCATAAGATTACAAAAATATGAGTAATCATTCATGACTTATTTACATGAAAACAAAATTACATATCCTTTATATCTAATCCATACACCAACGACCAAAAACACCTACAAACACTTTCATTCTTCAATTTTCTTCATCTAATTGAACTCTCTCAAGTTCTATCTTCAAGTTCTAAGTGTTCTTCATAAATTCCAAAAGTTCTAGTTTCATAAAATCAAGAATACTTTCAAGTTTGCTAGCTCACTTCCAATCTTGTAAGGTGATCATCCAACCTCAAGAAATCTTTGTTTCTTACAGTAGGTTATCATTCTAATACAAGGTAATAATCATATTCAAACTTTGGTTCAATTTCTATAACTATAACAATCTTATTTCAAGTGATGATCTTACTTGAACTTGTTTTCGTGTCATGATTTTGCTTCAAGAACTTTGAGCCATCCAAGGATCCATTGAAGCTAGATCCATTTTTCTCTTTTCCAGTAGGTTCATCCAAGGAACTTAAGGTAGTAATGATGTTCATAACTGAAGGTATTTCTTATGCCCGAGAGACATATTAAATTAATGTGGCTGGTATGTTATGATCCAAGTCGGGTCATACCCAATAACAAACTTACCGACACCTTAAAACGTATTTAGTCTTGACGTTTGGGTCATTAAATAAATACGCGACACTTGGACTTTAGAAAATCGGTTTTCTAAAATATGATCACTTGAGATAAATTATTTGGATAATTTATATATAATTGTTTATAGGTTTAAATGATTATGTTGTGTTATATTTTATAAACACTTGTTTATAAAATGTGAAAGTAACAAAATAAATACATGTTTATATATATGTATCAAGTTTATATATATATATAACATTATTATTTTATAAAAATGAGTGTGCAGAATTTTGTCTTCAAGACAACATCCCATGCTCATTTGTTACTTCCAAGACACACACAAACTTTAGTGGTGCATGCTATTTACTTGAACCAAAGCTTGACCACTTCTCTCAAGGGGTTTTTCCAGATTTTGAACTTGAATATTCTGCACAAAACCTCTCTTTTTTCTGCTGCTGAAGCCGTGGGTATTGGGAGCCAAAAGGAGGTTCAAAGTTTGGTTTTTGTAAGGCTAATTCAAGTGTTAAGAAATCCTAACCTAAGTACAAGGTGTTGGTTATAAGTTTGGGGTATAACTACTTGAGGTTTCATAGTTTTGGAGCTCCATTCATCATCATCTTCATCATCATCTATCAACAAGCTAGGAGAAGGTATAAACACTTTCTTACTTGTAGTTTGTAAGCATATTTCATAACTTGATCCTAATTGGGTTTTAACTTTAATTGGTTAAAGTATAACAAGTTCTAAATGGCAATACTTACATGCTTCCGCTTAAATTTGTTTCTCAAAATGTTTTAAGTATTATGAATCTTGTTAAAACCCAATATTGGTATCTAGAGCCGAAGTTGTTGAAATATGCTTCGAGATGATTTATTAAACCCACTATATTTTGCATTTTATGTACATGCATGAAAGAAAAATGCAAATATTAATGGATTTGGGTGGGTTGGTTTTTTGGCCGAATTTATGGGTGTTCCAAAATGGTTTTGGGTTTGCCATTTGGTTAATATTTGGTGATATTTTGATGTTCACAATCATAGCCAAGACCTTGTGGTTGAATGAATGTTTGTTTGGTTGATTTATGATTCATTTGGTATGTATTATCATTCATTCAAAAGGCATGTAATAATTATTCATTTGGTTGTAATATTTATTATTTTGGTTATGTAATTTATTTTATATTTGGTATGTAAAATAGATTAGGTTGTATTTTCATTTTCTAGACAAAATGTATTAGGATATATTATGTAAAATGATGAAGATGTTGAAGACTTGAAGAACACATGAAGAAGCATTTGGATGCAAGATTAAGTGGGAGGTTAAAACCTCCTACTTTGTGTTATTACCCTTAACCGGTGGCATTTGTTTTCGGCTAAACAAATGTCTACCAAAAATGGCTTGATTGTGAACATATGATTTTGCATGCGTGGTTGTTTTGTATGATTATGTGGATTGTATGTTTGTATGCTACAAGTTAATCACACAAGTTAACAACAAACTAAAATGGCAATTTAAATTGGTTAAAATTGACATTATTAACGACATGCAAAACGTCAATTTAAATGGTTAAATTAAAAACGGCTAAAAGGACATTAATAAACGGTTATTAAGGACTTGATAAGGATCATACATATAAAATGGTTTGTATTAAGTAATTGGCTTAATTACAAGACATGAAAATGGTTTTTCATAAGTACCATGCACTAAATGCATGTTGGTGTATGGTATAAAAGTTTTCTCAAACTAGAATTAACAAAACTCAAAATCCCTTTCATTAACAAGGTAAAAAAGTTAAACGCCATCCTATTGTGTGACAATTAAAAGTATTAGGGAACTCATGATGGGATAAAGGTCACCTAACCATTATGAGCAAACTAATGTGATTAAGGTAAATTTCGCATGCTTGTGGGATAAAGGTCACCTAACCACATGTATGTTAAATTTACAAGTCTATACAAGTAGGACGACTTGATTTGGGAATCATGAACTTAGGGTCACCGAAGCATGAAGAACAAATAGGCGTTGATGGGATAAATATGCCATGCAAAAGGATTGCATGATCCCATACTCTAGAAGTTGCAAATGGATTGCAATTGTCATTTATTGACTACCTAGCTAAATAAAATTGCGGGATAAAGGTCACCTAACCGAAATTTGGTTTACCGTTGGATTCTAGAATTTAATAATTCAATTTGATTTAAAGGGTATTGAATGTTAAATTAAAATCGATACTTAAACGAACTTTGTTAAATTTTGTAGATGGCCGCCAATAACAACAACAACATTCAAAACGCACCACTTAATCTAAACCACCTATCATTAAGGTCTCTCTTAGAGAAAGACAAACTCAACCATACAAACTTTATGGATTGGTTCCGCAATCTTCGGATTGTCCTCAAACAAGAGGATAAAATGTATGTGCTTGAGGACCCCATTCCCGATCAACCGGATGAGAATGATGTGGAGGCAATGGCCTCTTACGATAAGTATTGCCACGACTCCCTTCAAGTCTCATGCTTAATGCTTGGGACTATGATACCCGAACTCCAAAAGGATTTCGAGCATCATAGTGCATACGACATGATAACGCAATTGAAGGAGATGTTCCTCCAACAAGCGCGTGTCGAGCGTTTCGAAACGGTTCGGGCGCTACATGCTTGTCGTATGGACGATACCCAATCGGTTTCATCTTATGTACTTAAGATGAAAAGCCTTATCGATCGTGCTAACCGTCTTAACCTAAACATATCAAATGAGTTAGCCACCGATCTTATCCTTAACTCCCTATCAAAAAGGTTTGATCAATTTGTAATTAATTACAATATGAATGGGATGGATAAGAGCATAGGTGAGCTTCACGGTATGCTTAGAACGGCGGAAACTAGCATGGGTAAAAGGGCTTTACCCGTGTTAGCAATCGATCAAGGTGGGTCAAAAGGTAACACCTCTAAGCCAAAGGTGGCCAAGAGAAAAGGACCCGCCCATCAAGGCAAAGGGAAAGGGAAGATGGTTACCCCAACCATCAACAAGGCTAAGAAGAAAAAGGTAGCCGAGAAGGCAAACCCCAAAGAAGACCCATGTTTCGGTTGCGGTGTGATGGGTCATTGGAAACGAAACTGTCCGGTCTATCTTAAGGAGTTGAAGGACAAGAGGGATGCAGGGCAAACCTCAGGTAATATGTATATGGTATATATAGAGCTTAGTATTACTTCTTCTAATACATGGGTATTAGACACGGGATGTGGAACTCATATTTGCAATTCTTTGCAGGGGTTCAAAAGAAGTGAATATAAGGCGGGAACATCAAGTCTCTATATGGGCAATGGTGCAAAGGTGCATGTTAAAGCTCAAGGAGATTTTATTTTGAAGCTTCCAAGCGGATTGGAACTTATTTTAGAAAATGTTTTGTATGCTCCGGATTTGTGTAGAAACATTATTTCTATTTCTCGCTTAAAACAATGTGGTTACGTTGTTAATTTTATTGATGATGATATTCATGTTTCTAAAGATAATGTATTCTATTTCAAGGCTTCGCCTTCAAATGGAATTTATGAATTGGTTCATGATGACACATCATCGAGCTCTATATACCATACTAGCACCAAGAAACTCAAAAGGGATTTGAGTGATTCCTACTTATGGCATTGTCGCCTTGGTCACATAAACAAGAACCGAATGCATACACTTCAAAAGAATGGACTCTTGAAATCAAATGAGATGGACTCGTTTGATGTATGTGAATCTTGTTTACAAGGCAAGATGACTAAAGCACCTTTCAAAGGAACTTATGAAAGGGCTAAAGATTTATTGGGATTAATACATTCGGATGTATGTGGACCCTTTAAACCCATAGCTAGGAATGGTGAAAGATACTTCGTTACTTTCATTGATGACTTCAGTCGTTTTGGATATGTCTACTTGTTAAGACATAAGGACGAAACTTTTGAAGCATTCAAAGAATATCAAAACGAAGTACAAAATCAACTCAATAGGACAATTAAGGTACTTCGTACCGATAGAGGAGGTGAATACCTAAGCGATGCATTCCAAGATCATCTTAGGAGTTGTGGGATTATCTCACAACTTACTCCACCCGGAACACCCCAACTTAATGGAGTTTCCGAAAGGAGGAACCGAACCCTAATGGATATGGTTCGATCTATGATGGCAAGAAGCTCGTTGCCTCTATCATTTTGGGGTTATTGTCTAAGCTCCGCGGTTCGTATTTTAAATATGGCCCCAACCAAGAAAGTGGAACGAACTCCTCATGAGATGTGGTTTGGAAAACCTCCTTCTCTTTCATACTTGAAAGTATGGGGATGTGAAGCTTATCCTAAGCGCCATGTAGCTAATAAGTTACATGCTCGATCCACAAAGTGTATCTTCATAGGTTATCCCAAGGATGATATGGGATACTATTTCTATGATCCGACCGAGCAAAATGTATTTGTTGCTCGAAAGGCGGAATTCCTTGAAACCAAATTCCTAATGGAAGGTGATGGTGAAAGGAAAATAGATCTTGTAGAGGTACAAGATCAAGTTGATGATACACAAATGGTTGACACTAGTACTCAACATGAGGATGTTGAAAATGATCAAGTGGATGATCAAAGTACACAAGACGTTCGAAGATCTAGTAGGATTAGTAATCCTCCTGAGAGATATGGTTTTCTCGTGGATGGATGCTACACGGTTGATTTGGATGAACCGATAAACTACAAAGATGCTTTATCAAGGATTGATAAAGATAAATGGCAGGAAGCCATGAACGCCGAGATGCAATCCATGTATGAAAACCAAGTGTGGGAACTTGTTGAGCAACCTCCTAGCTCTAAGCTAATTGATTGCAAATGGCTTTTCAAAATGAAAACCGACATACATGGAAACTTGGATACATATAAAGCTAGACTTGTTGCAAAAGGTTTCACTCAAACTCAAGGGGTTGATTATGATGAAACTTTCTCGCCTGTTGCAATGCTAAAGTCTATTAGGATATTATTTGCCATTGCTGCTCACTACGACTATGATATATGGCAAATGGATGTCAAAACCGCTTTCCTAAATGGATATCTTATGGAAGATGTCTATATGGTCCAGCCTGAAGGTTTTGTTGATCCAAAATATCCTAAAAGTGTATGCAAGTTAAAGAAGTCAATCTACGGATTGAAACAAGCATCTAGAATGTGGAATCATCGTTTTAATGAGGAAGCCGAGAAATTTGGCTTCATTAAAAATGGTGATGAAGCTTGTGTATATAAGAAAGCTAGTGGGAGCACTATCATGTTCCTTGTACTATATGTGGATGATATATTATTATTTGGAAATGATATTACCACAATGCAAGGAGTCAAAACTTGGCTAAAGAGTTGCTTCTCCATTAAGGATCTTGGAGATGCACATTACATATTGGGGATAGGGATCTATAGGAATAGATCCAAGAGATTGATAGGTTTAAGTCAAAGTACATACATTGATAAAATCTTGAAAAGGTTCAAGATGGAAAACTCTAAGAAAGGTTTGGTACCTATTCAAAGAGGAACCGTTCTCAATTCATCTCAGTGTCCTACCACGAAAGATGAACAAGAGAGAATGAAGAAATTCCCATACGCATCTGCTATTGGGTCTATCATGTATGCGATGATATGTACTAGACCGGATGTGTCATGCGCTTTAAGCTTGACAAGTAGATACCAGAATAACCCAGGAAACAGTCATTGGATTGCTGTTAAAAGTATATTGAAATACCTTAGGAGAACTAAGGATATGTTTCTAATATATGGGTCTGGTGAGGAGGAACTCGCCGTAAAAGGTTACGTGGACGCGAGTTTCCAAACTGATCGAGATGACTCTCGATCACAATCCGGTTATGTCTTCATGTTAAATGGTGGTGCGGTCTCTTGGAAGAGTTCGAAACAGGAGGTTGTTGCGTTATCCACTACAGAGTCAGAGTACATTGCCGCCTCACTGGCAGCTCAGGAAGCTGCATGGATGAAGAAATTCATAGACGACTTAGGAGTGGTCCCTTCCATTCAGGACCCTCTTGAGATCTTTTGTGACAACGAGGGTGCGATTGCTCAAATCAAGGAACCTCGTGCCCATCAAAAGACTCGTCACATTGAGCGGAGATTCAACTACATAAGGGATGAAGTTGAAAAAGGAAAGATATGTATTCGCAAAGTTCACACAGATCATAATGTTGCGGATCCACTCACGAAGCTTTTACATGGGCCAAAACATGAGGGACATGTTTGTGCATTAGGGCTTCGATATTCTAGTGATTGGATATGATCTATTTTATGTATTGTACCGGAACGAAATTATTCAAACTCATTAATATAACTATGGTGTTAATTTATCTGAGTTATGTTCCTATTTTGCATATTTCATCCATGAATAAGCAATTATTCTAAATTTCCATAGTCGATCACATTTGTGGGAACAAGTGTGAGGTTCAGACTATTATGAACTCGGATTGGTATACATTCATAGGTTGAATGTGGGGCAAGGATGCAACCAAGGTTCATAGATATTTGTGGGAAACAAATATTGGAAGACCCGCTCTCAAGAATTACTGTATAGAGCCTTTGTGGCTGATCACATGTAATCTTGAGTAAAGGCGAATATCATTGTATCCTCTGACCTGAGATACATATTGGGTTCAGATATTCACCAAGTACTTTGCCTTGATTCTTTCCTTCGCTATTCTGAAACATGGTAGTACATAAGGAAGAACTCAGGTATATTACAAAGTGTATATCTAGGACGTATGTAGTCAAGATGGAATTTGTCCCTCTTATTCGTTGAGAGTCAGATGTCTAAGGCCTGAAAAGTTAAATCTATAAGAGAGTGATCACTCTGTATCTCCTGGATTTGACATGACATCTAGGATGAAAGGATATTATGAAAGATTCACCTATTCATATTCGAGATGGGACTCGAAAGGGATGATGTTATTGAATGGCACAAAGTCATAACATATTGGGGGTGATGGACGGTCGTTAGGTGGTATCCATCACTTGCATTAATTTCTTATGTTTCTCGTGCAAGTGGGAGATTGAAGGTATTTCTTATGCCCGAGAGACATATTAAATTAATGTGGCTGGTATGTTATGATCCAAGTCGGGTCATACCCAATAACAAACTTACCGACACCTTAAAACGTATTTAGTCTTGACGTTTGGGTCATTAAATAAATACGCGACACTTGGACTTTAGAAAATCGGTTTTCTAAAATATGATCACTTGAGATAAATTATTTGGATAATTTATATATAATTGTTTATAGGTTTAAATGATTATGTTGTGTTATATTTTATAAACACTTGTTTATAAAATGTGAAAGTAACAAAATAAATACATGTTTATATATATGTATCAAGTTTATATATATATATAACATTATTATTTTATAAAAATGAGTGTGCAGAATTTTGTCTTCAAGACAACATCCCATGCTCATTTGTTACTTCCAAGACACACACAAACTTTAGTGGTGCATGCTATTTACTTGAACCAAAGCTTGACCACTTCTCTCAAGGGGTTTTTCCAGATTTTGAACTTGAATATTCTGCACAAAACCTCTCTTTTTTCTGCTGCTGAAGCCGTGGGTATTGGGAGCCAAAAGGAGGTTCAAAGTTTGGTTTTTGTAAGGCTAATTCAAGTGTTAAGAAATCCTAACCTAAGTACAAGGTGTTGGTTATAAGTTTGGGGTATAACTACTTGAGGTTTCATAGTTTTGGAGCTCCATTCATCATCATCTTCATCATCATCTATCAACAAGCTAGGAGAAGGTATAAACACTTTCTTACTTGTAGTTTGTAAGCATATTTCATAACTTGATCCTAATTGGGTTTTAACTTTAATTGGTTAAAGTATAACAAGTTCTAAATGGCAATACTTACATGCTTCCGCTTAAATTTGTTTCTCAAAATGTTTTAAGTATTATGAATCTTGTTAAAACCCAATAATAACATCATTCGATTCATACATATAAAGCTATCTTATTCGAAGGTTTAAACTTGTAATCACTAGAACATAGTTTAGTTAATTCTAAACTTGTTCGCAAACAAAAGTTAATCCTTCTAACTTGACTTTTAAAATCAACTAAACACATGTTCTATATCTATATGATATGCTAACTTAATGATTTAAAACCTGGAAACACGAAAAACACCGTAAAACCGGATTTACGCCGTCGTAGTAACACCGCGGGCTGTTTTGGGTTAGTTAATTAAAAACTATGATAAACTTTGATTTAAAAGTTGTTATTCTGAGAAAATGATTTTTATTATGAACATGAAACTATATCCAAAAATTATGGTTAAACTCAAAGTGGAAGTATGTTTTCTAAATTGGTCATCTAGACGTCGTTCTTTCGACTGAAATGACTACCTTTACAAAAACGACTTGTAACTTATTTTTCTGACTAGAAACCTATACTTTTTTTGTTTAGATTCATAAAATAGAGTTCAATATGAAACCATAGCAATTTGATTCACTCAAAACGGATTTAAAATGAAGAAGTTATGGGTAAAACAAGATTGGATAATTTTTCTCATTTTAGCTACGTGAAAATTGGTAACAAATCTATTCCAACCATAACTTAATCAACTTGTATTATATATTATGTAATCTTGAGATACCATAGACACGTATACAATGTTTCGACCTATCATGTCGACACATCTATATATATTTCGGAACAACCATAGACACTCTATATGTGAATGTTGGAGTTAGCTATACAGGGTTGAGGTTGATTCCAAAATATATATAGTTTGAGTTGTGATCAATACTGAGATACGTATACACTGGGTCGTGGATTGATTCAAGATAATATTTATCGAATTATTTCTGTACATCTAACTGTGGACAACTAGTTGTAGGTTACTAACGAGGACAGCTGACTTAATAAACTTAAAACATCAAAATATATTAAAAGTGTTGTAAATATATTTTGAACATACTTTGATATATATGTATATATTGTTATAGGTTCGTGAATCAACCAGTGGCCAAGTCTTACTTCCCGACGAAGTAAAAATCTGTGAAAGTGAGTTATAGTCCCACTTTTAAAATCTAATATTTTTGGGATGAGAATACATGCAGGTTTTATAAATGATTTACAAAATAGACACAAGTATGTGAAACTACATTCTATGGTTGAATTATCGAAATCGAATATGCCCCTTTTTATTAAGTCTGGTAATCTAAGAATTAGGGAACAGACACCCTAATTGACGCGAATCCTAAAGATAGATCTATTGGGCCTAACAAACCCCATCCAAAGTACCGAATGCTTTAGTACTTCGAAATTTATATCATATCCGAAGGGTGTCCCGGAATGATGGGGATATTCTTATATATGCATCTTGTTATTGTCGGTTACCAGGTGTTCACCATATGAATGATTTTTATCTCTATGTATGGGATGTGTATTGAAATATGAAATCTTGTGGTCTATTGTTACGATTTGATATATATAGGTTAAACCTATAACTCACCAACATTTTTGTTGACGTTTTAAGCATGTTTATTCTCAGGTGATTATTAAGAGCTTCCGCTGTCGCATACTTAAATAAGGACAAGATTTGGAGTCCATGCTTGTATGATATTGTGTAAAAACTGCATTCAAGAAACTTATTTTGTTGTAACATATTTGTATTGTAAACCATTATGTAATGGTCGTGTGTAAACAGGATATTTTAGATTATCATTATTTGATAATCTACGTAAAGCTTTTTAAACCTTTATTGATGAAATAAAGGTTATGGTTTGTTTAAAAATGAATGCAGTCTTTGAAAAACGTCTCATATAGAGGTCAAAACCTCGCAACGAAATCAATTAATATGGAACGTTTTTAATCAATAAGAACGGGACATTTCAATTAAGATATTGATACACTTGGTTAATTATATTAAATGATAAGTAAATATATTATTAAGTGTATTAACAATGAACTACATATGTAAAAATAAGACTACTAACTTAATGATTTCGAAACGAGACATATATGTAACGATTATCGTTGTAACGACATTTAACTGTATATATTGAAGGTATTTCGTATGCCCGAGAGACATATTAAATTAATGTGGCTGACGTGTTATGATCCAAGTCGGGTCATACCCAATAACAAACTTACCGACACCTTATTTGTATTTGATTTTAACGATTGGTTCATTGATCAAATACGCGACACTTGAACTTTAAGAAAAATGGTTTTCTTAAATATTATTTGATGTGTATTATATAAATTATGGAATAATTTATATATTATGGATTTAATTATTTATAGGTTAAATAATTAATTTATTTATGTTACATTTTATATATAAATTGGTTTTATATAATAAAATGTATATAATAATATGGAAGTTTTATAAAACTAGTTTTATAAAATTTAAATTTTATAAAAACTATTCTTTATAAAATATAATGGGAGTGACATGGGAGTTAGAGCACACATGCTAAGATCCCTTTTCTTGGTCAATTACAAGGGCCATACTTCTATAACATGCAAGACTTGAATTATTCCAAGGACACTCTTGCACATACACATCAAAAATAAAGAAAAAAACTGCACAAAACCCTTGTGGCTGCTGCTGAATGCCGTAGCATTTGAGGGGTCAAAGAGGGTTCAAGTTTTGATCTTTGCAAGCTAAATTCAAGTGTTAGTAAATCCTAACCAAAGGACAAGGTGTTGGTGACAAGTTTGGGGTATAACTACTTGAGGTTTCATACTTTTGGAGCTCCATTCATCATCATCATCTTCATCACTTACTACCTAGCTTGGAGAAGGTATAAACTCCTTTCTTACTTGTAGTTTGTAAGTATGTTTCACAACTTGATCCTAATTGGGATTTAACTTTAAATGGTTAAAGTATAACAAGTATAAAATGGTAATTGCATGCTTCCGCTTTTAATTGATTCTTAAATGGTTTTAAGTATAATGGAACTTGTTAAATCCCAACAATGGTATCAGAGACGAAGTTGTTGAAATATGCTTCGAGATGGTTATTAAACCCACTATAATTTTGCATTCTATGAACATGCATGAAGTAGAATGTAAAATTTTCGGTTTTGGGTGGTTGTCATTTTGGCCAAAATCACTTGTGATTCTGCATTCTGTACTGCCAATCACTTGTGATTTTGTACTGCCAATCACTTGTGATTCTGTACTGCCAATCACTTGTGATTCTGTGTTGCCGATCACTTGTGATTCTGTATTGCCAATCACTTGTGATTCTGTGTTGCAGATCACTTGTGATTCTGTGTTTCCAATCACTTGTGATTCTGTATTGCCTATCACTTATGTTGATGATGTTCACAATCTAAGCCTTGACCTTGTGTTTGGTTGCATGCATGGTTGATTGATATTTATTCAATTGGTTTGTAATAATATTTATTCATTTGACATGTAATAATTCATTTGGTTATGTAATTTATTTTATATTTGGTATGTAAAATAGATTAGGTTGTAATTTCATTTTTTTAGACAAAATGTATTAGGATATATTTTGTAAAATGATGAAGAATGATGAAGACTTGAAGAACACATGAAGAAGCATTTGGATGCAAGGTTAAGTGGGAGATTTGAAATCTCCTACTTTGTGTAATTACCCCTTATCCGGTGGCATTTGTTTTCGGCTAAACAAATGTCTACCAAAATGGCTTGATTGTGAACATATTTGTTTTGCATGCATGGTTGTTTATTGTATGATTGTGGATTGTATGTTTGTATGCTACAAGTTAATCACACAAGTTAACAACAAGCAAAATGGAAATTTAATTGGTTAAATTATACATTAATTAACGACATGCAAAACGTCAATTTAAATGGTTAAATTAAAAATGGCTAAAAGGACATTAATAAACGGTTATTAAGATCATGATTAGGATCATATATATAAAATGGTTTATAGACATGAAATTGGCTTTTCATAATGAACTATACACCAAATGCATGTTGGTGTATGGCAAATGTTTTCTTAAACTAGAATTTATGAAAACTTAAAATCCCTTAACTAAAACAAGGTAAACAAGTTAAACGCCATCCTTTTGTGGAAACACTTAGACATATTAGGAATCTCTTGATGGGATAAAGGTCACCTAACCGTCATGAGTGAACTAATATGAATAAGGTACACTTCGCATACATGTGGGATAAAGGTCACCTAACCACTTGTATGTTAAGTCTACATGTTTACACAAGTAGGACGACTTGATTTAGGAATCATGAACTTAGGGTCACCGAAGCATGAGGAACAAATAGGCGTTGATGGGATAAATATGCCATGCAAAAGGATTGCATGATCCCATAACTTAGAAGTTGCAAAAGGATTGCAATTGTCACATAAATGACTACCTAGCTAAATCAAATAACGGGATAAAGGTCACCTAACCGAAATTTGATTTACCGTTGGGTTCTAAGATTTAATAAAACAATTAAAAATAAAAGGGTATTGTTTATTAAATTTAAAATCAATACTTAAAAGGACTTTGTTAAATTTTGTAGATGGCCGCAAATAACAACAACATGCAAAATGCACCACTTAACCTAAACAACCTATCATTAAGGTCTCTCCTCGAGAAAGACAAACTCAACCATACGAACTTTATGGATTGGTTCCGTAATCTTAGGATTGTCCTCAAACTTGAGGACAAAGCGTATGTGTTGGAGGACCCTATTCCCGACCAACCGGATGAGGAAGATATAGAGGGCATGGCTTATTATGACAAGTATTGCGCCGATTCAGTGCAAGTCGCTTGTCTAATGCTTGGGACTATGATACCCGAACTCCAAAAGGATTTCGAACATCATAGTGCATATGACATGATTACGCAATTGAAGGAGATGTTCCTTCAACAAGCACGTGTCGAGCGCTTCGAAACGGTTCGAGCGCTACATGCATGTCGTATGGATGACACCCAATCCGTCTCCTCTTATGTCCTCAAAATGAAGAGCCTTGTTGATCGTGCTAACCGTCTTAACCTAAACATATCTAATGAGTTAGCCACCGATCTTATCCTTAACTCCCTATCAAAAAGGTTTGATCAATTTGTAATTAATTACAATATGAATGGGATGGATAAGAGCATAGGTGAGCTTCACGGTATGCTTAGAACGGCCGAAACTAGCATGGGTAAAAGGGCTTTACCCGTGTTAGCAATCGATCAAGGTGGGTCCAAAGGTAAGACCTCTAAGCCGAAGGTGGCTAAGAGAAAAGGACCCGCTTACCAAGGCAAAGGGAAGGGGAAGATGGTTACCCCAACCATCAACAAGGCCAAGAAGCAAAAGGTCACCGAGAAGGCAAACCCCAAGGAAGACCCATGTTTCGGTTGCGGTGAGATGGGTCATTGGAAACGAAACTGTCCGGTCTACCTTAAGGAGTTGAAGGACAAGAGGGATGCAGGGCAAACCTCAGGTAATATATATATGGTATATATAGAGCTAAGTATTACTTCTTCTAATACATGGGTATTAGACACTGGATGTGGAACTCATATTTGCAATTCTTTGCAGGGGTTCAAAAGAAGTGATCATAAGGCGGGAACATCAAGTCTCTATATGGGCAATGGTGCAAAGGTGCATGTTAAAGCTCAAGGAGATTTTATTTTGAAGCTTCCAAGCGGATTGGAACTTATTTTAGAAAATGTTTTGTATGCTCCGGATTTGTGTAGAAACATTATTTCTATTTCTCGCTTAAAACAATGTGGTTACGTTGTTAATTTTATTGATGATGATATTCATGTTTCTAAAGATAATGTATTCTATTTCAAGGCTTCGCCTTCAAATGGAATTTATGAATTGGTTCATGATGACACATCATCTAGTAGCTCAATGTACCATACAAGCACCAAGAAACTCAAAAGGGATTTGAGTGATTCCTACTTATGGCATTGTCGCCTTGGTCACATAAACAAGAGCCGAATACATACACTTCAAAAGAATGGACTTTTGAAATCAAATGAAATGGATTCGTTTGAAGTATGTGAATCTTGTTTACAAGGCAAGATGACTAAAGCACCTTTCAAAGGGACCTATGAAAGGGCTAAAGATTTATTGGGATTAATACATTCGGATGTATGTGGACCCTTTAAACCCATGACTAGGAAAGGTGAAAGTTACTTTGTTACTTTCATTGATGACTTTAGTCGTTTCGGATATGTCTACTTATTAAGACACAAGGACGAAACGTTTGAAGCATTCAAAGAATATCAAAACGAAGTACAAAATCAACTCAATAAGACAATTAAGGTACTACGTACCGATAGAGGAGGTGAATACCTAAGCGATGCCTTCCAAGATCATCTTAGGAGTTGTGGGATTATCTCACAACTTACTCCACCCGGAACACCCCAACTTAATGGAGTTTCCGAAAGGAGGAACCGAACCCTAATGGATATGGTTCGATCTATGATGGCAAGAAGCTCGTTGCCTCTATCATTTTGGGGTTATTGTCTAAGCTCCGCGGCTCGTATTTTAAATATGGCCCCAACCAAGAAGGTGGAACGAACTCCTCATGAGATGTGGTTTGGAAACCCTCCTTCTCTTTCATACTTGAAAGTATGGGGATGTGAAGCTTATCCTAAGCGTTATGTAGCAAATAAGCTACGTGCTCGATCCACAAAGTGTATCTTCATAGGATATCCCAAAGATGACATGGGATATTACTTCTATGATCCATCCGAGCAAACCATATTTGTTGCTCGGAAAGCGGAATTCCTTGAAACCAAGTTCCTTATGGAAGGTGATGGTGAAAGGAAGATAGATCTTGTAGAGGTACAAGATCAAGCCGATGATACACAATTGGTTGGCACTAGTACTCAACATGAGGATGTTGAAAATGATCAAGTGGATGATCAAGGTACACAAGACGTTCGAAGATCTAGTAGGATTAGTAATCCTCCCGAGAGATATGGGTTTCTCGTGGAAGGTTGCTATACGGTTGATTTGGATGAACCGACAAACTACAAAGATGCTTTATCAAGAATTGATAAAGATAAATGGCAGGAAGCCATGAACGCCGAGATGCAATCCATGTATGAAAACCAAGTTTGGGAACTTGTTGTGCAACCTCCTAGCTCCAAGCTAGTTGATTGCAAATGGCTTTTCAAGAAGAAAACCGACATACATGGAAACTTGGATACATACAAAGCTAGACTTGTAGCAAAAGGTTTCACTCAAACTCAAGGGGTTGATTATGATGAAACTTTCTCGCCAGTGGCAATGCTAAAGTCTATTAGGATATTATTTGCCATTGCTGCTCACTATGACTATGAAATATGGCAAATGGATGTCAAAACCACTTTCCTAAATGGATATCTTGAGGAAGATGTCTATATGGTACAGCCCGAAGGTTTTGTTGATCCGAAAAATCCTAAAAAGGTATGCAAGTTGAAGAAATCAATCTACGGATTGAAACAAGCATCTAGAATGTGGAATCATCGTTTTAATGAGGAAGCCGAGAAATTTGGCTTCATTAAAAATGGTGATGAAGCTTGTGTATATAAGAAAGCTAGTGGGAGCACTATCATGTTCCTTGTACTATATGTGGATGATATATTATTATTTGGGAATGATATTACCACAATGCAAGGAGTCAAAACTTGGCTAAAGAGTTGCTTCTCCATTAAGGATCTTGGAGACGCACAATACATATTGGGGATAGGGATCTATAGGAATATATCCAAGAGATTGATAGGTTTAAGTCAAAGTACATACATTGATAAAATCTTGAAAAGGTTCAAGATGGAAAACTCTAAGAAAGGTTTGGTACCTATTCAAAGAGGAACCGTTCTCAATTCATCTCAGTGTCCTACCACGAAAGATGAACAAGAGAGAATGAAGAAAGTCCCATACGCATCTGCTATTGGGTCTATCATGTATGCAATGATATGTACTAGACCGGATGTGTCATGCGCTCTAAGCTTGACAAGTAGATACCAGAACAACCCAGGAAACAGTCATTGGATTGCTGTTAAAAGTATATTGAAATACCTTAGGAGAACTAAGGATATGTTTCTAATATATGGGTCTGGTGAGAAGGAACTCGCCGTAAAAGGTTACGTGGACGCGAGTTTCCAAACTGATCGAGATGACTCTCGATCACAATCCGGTTATGTCTTCATGTTAAATGGTGGTGCGGTCTCTTGGAAGAGTTCGAAACAGGAGGTTGTTGCGTTATCCACTACAGAGTAGGAGTACATTGCCGCCTCACTGGCAGCTCAGGAAGCTGCATGGATGAAGAAATTCATCGACGAGTTAGGAGTGGTCCCTTCCATTCAGGACCCTCTTGAGATCTTTTGTGACAACGAGGGTGCGATTGCTCAAATCAAGGAACCTCGTGCTCATCAAAAGACTCGTCACATTGAGCGGAGATTCAACTACATCAGGGATGAGGTTGAAAAGGGAAAGATATGTATTCACAAAGTTCACACAGATCATAATGTTGCGGATCCACTTACGAAGCTTTTACATGGGCCAAAACATGAGGGACATGTTTGTGCGTTAGGGCTTCGATATTCTAGTGATTGGAATTGATCTACTTTATGTATTGTAACGGAACGAATTAGTTCAAACTCATTAATATAATTATGGTATTAATTTAATTATGAGTCATGTTCCAATTTTGCATATTTTATCCATGAATAAACTATTATTCTAAATTCCGTAGTCGATCACATTTGTGGGAACAAGTGTGAGGTTTAGACTATTATGAACTCGGATTGGTATACATTCATAGGTTGAATGTGGGGCAAGGTTGCAACCAAGGTCCATAGATATTTGTGGGAAACAAATATTGGAAGACCCGCTCTCAAGAATTACTGTATAGAGCCTTTGTGGTTGATCACATGTAATCTTGAGTAAAGGCGAATATCATTGTATCCTCTGACCTGAGATACATATTGGGTTCGGATATTCACCAAGTACTGTGCCTTGATTCTTTCCTTCGCTATTCTGAAACATGGTAGTACATAAGGAAGAACTCAGGTATATTACAAAGTGTATATCTAGGACGTATGTAGTCAAGATGGAATTTGTCCCTCTTATTCGTTGAGAGTCAGATGTCTAAGGCCTGAAAAGTTAAATCTATAAGAGAGTGATCACTCTGTATCTCTTGGATTTAACATGACGTCTAGGACGAAAGGAAATAATGAAAGATTCACCTAATCATATTCGAGATGGGAACTCGAAAGGGATGATGTTATTGAATGGCACAAAGTCATAACATATTAGGGGTGATGGACGGTGTGTTAGGCTGTATCCATCACTTGCATTAATTTCTTATGTTTCTCGTGCAAGTGGGAGATTGAAGGTATTTCGTATGCCCGAGAGACATATTAAATTAATGTGGCTGACGTGTTATGATCCAAGTCGGGTCATACCCAATAACAAACTTACCGACACCTTATTTGTATTTGATTTTAACGATTGGTTCATTGATCAAATACGCGACACTTGAACTTTAAGAAAAATGGTTTTCTTAAATATTATTTGATGTGTATTATATAAATTATGGAATAATTTATATATTATGGATTTAATTATTTATAGGTTAAATAATTAATTTATTTATGTTACATTTTATATATAAATTGGTTTTATATAATAAAATGTATATAATAATATGGAAGTTTTATAAAACTAGTTTTATAAAATTTAAATTTTATAAAAACTATTCTTTATAAAATATAATGGGAGTGACATGGGAGTTAGAGCACACATGCTAAGATCCCTTTTCTTGGTCAATTACAAGGGCCATACTTCTATAACATGCAAGACTTGAATTATTCCAAGGACACTCTTGCACATACACATCAAAAATAAAGAAAAAAACTGCACAAAACCCTTGTGGCTACTGCTGAATGCCGTAGCATTTGAGGGGTCAAAGAGGGTTCAAGTTTTGATCTTTGCAAGCTAAATTCAAGTGTTAGTAAATCCTAACCAAAGGACAAGGTGTTGGTGACAAGTTTGGGGTATAACTACTTGAGGTTTCATACTTTTGGAGCTCCATTCATCATCATCATCTTCATCACTTACTACCTAGCTTGGAGAAGGTATAAACTCCTTTCTTACTTGTAGTTTGTAAGTATGTTTCACAACTTGATCCTAATTGGGATTTAACTTTAAATGGTTAAAGTATAACAAGTATAAAATGGTAATTGCATGCTTCCGCTTTTAATTGATTCTTAAATGGTTTTAAGTATAATGGAACTTGTTAAATCCCAACATATATATCATACTAAGATATATTATATATCATAATATCATGATAATGTAACAATTTAACATCTCATTTGATATAATAAACAATGGGTTAACAACATTTAACAAGATCGTTAACCTAAAGGTTTCAAAACAACATTTACATGTAACGACTAACGATGACTTAACGACTCAGTTAAAATGTATATACATGTAGTGTTTTAATATGTATTCATACACTTTTGAAAGACTTCAAGACACTTATCAAAATACTTCTACTTAACAAAAATGCTTACAATTACATCCTCATTCAGTTTCATCAACAATTCTACTCGTATGCACCCGTATTCGTACTCGTACAATACACAGCTTTTAGATGTATGTACTATTGGTATATACACTCCAATGATCAGCTCTTAGCAGCCCATGTGAGTCACTTAACACATGTGGGAACCATCATTTGGCAACTAGCATGAAATATCTCATAAAATTACAAAAATATGAGTAATCATTCATGACTTATTTACATGAAAACAAAATTACATATCCTTTATATCTAATCCATATACCAACAACCAAAAACACCTACAAACACTTTCATTCTTCAATTTTCTTCATATAATTGATCTCTCTCAAGTTCCATCTTCAAGTTCTAAGTGTTCTTCATAAATTCCATAAGTATAGTTTCATAAAAATCAAGAATACTTCAAAGTTTGCAAGTCTACTTCCAAGCTTTCTAATCCATTCCAAGTAATCATCTAAGATCAAGGAACCTTTGTTATTTATAGTAGGTTATCTTTCTAATTCAAGGTAATATTCATATTCAAACTTTGATTCAATTTCTACAACTATAACAATCTTATTTCGAGTGAAAAAATCTTACTTGAACTGTTTTCGTGTCAAGATTCTGTTTCAAGAACTTTCAAGCCATCCAAGGATCCTTTGAAGCTAGATCCATTTTTCTCATTTCTAGTAGTTTTATCCAGAAAACTTGAAGTAGTAATGATGTTCATAACATCATTCGATTCATACATATAAAGCTATCTTATTCGAAGGTTTAAACTTGTAATCACTAGAACATAGTTTAGTTAATTCTAAACTTGTTCGCAAACAAAAGTTAATCCTTCTAACTTAACTTTTAAAATAAACTAAACACATGTTCTATATCTATATGATATGCTAACTTAATGATTTAAAACCTGAAAACACGATGAACACCATAAAATCGGATATACGCCGTCGTAATGAAATCGGGGGCTGTTTTGGTTTGGATAATTAAAAACTATGATAAACTTTGATTTAAAAGTTGTTCTTCTGGAAAAAATGATTTTTCATATGAACATGAAACTATATCCAAAAATCAAGGTTAAACTCAAAGTGGAGGTATGTTTTCTAAAATGGTCATCTAGACGTCGTTCTTTCGACTGAAATGACTACCTTTATAAAAATGACTTGTAACTTATATTTCCGACTATAAACCTATACTTTTTCTGTTTAGATTCATAAAATAGAGTTCAATATGAAACCATAGCAATTTGATTCACTCAAAACAGATTTAAAATGAAGAAGTTATGGGTAAAACAAGATTGGATATTTTTGATCTTTTTTAGCTACGGGAAATGTTTAACAAATCTATACAAATCATATCCTGGCTAACTTATATTGTATTATACGTGTATTCTAATATATTATGTAATCTTGGGATACCATAGACATGCATGCAAATGTTTTGACATATCATATCGACCCATGTATATATATTATTTTGTAACGACCCGTCAATATCGCTATTGACGCGGCACGTTAATCATTGATTCCACAGTGAGGTTTTGACCTCTATATAATACGTTTTGATAAAATATTGCATTCATTAAAATAAGTGACTTTCTAAACATAGAAAGTTATAAACATGTGGGCGAGTGCTTAGGTATAAGCAAAACCCCAAAATACATAAGTCTTTAATTTACAGGTTGACATCACATTCCAATTATTTATTACACAACGCAGTTTTATTTTGAATGCAATAAACTTTGTACAAAGCATGAGAGACTCCATGCAGGCAACAAGCACATCACAGCGGAAGCAGTCTAAGGACCTGAGAATAAAACATGCTAAAAAGTCAACACGAATGTTGGTGAGTTATAGGTTTAATTGCTCGAGTCATAAACATATATAAAGATAGACCACAAGATTTCATCAAAAGTTTATCAATAGATTCTACGTAACAGAGCACCCTGGTAACTAAACTTAACGCTATAGTGATAATTACCCCATTCGTTTTAATACACGCAAACCAACATGTCTTAAACTCAAATAACATACGTCCGTTAAAAGGCTAGCGCTCTAGCTCGGACGGAGATGTCAAGCCCTATGGATCCATATACAATTATTCGCGCCCACCAGTCCATATCCTATGTACTGGCAGCTACTAGTTACCAAAGCTAAGGGATTTTCGGTTTAACTCAGTGTAGAATTTAGCATGTACTTGTGTCTTATTGTGTTTAAAATAAATTGCATGTATTCTCAGCCCAAAAATATTTAAAGTATTTAAAAAGGGATCTATAAACTCACAGTTCAATATTGAGACTCAATATTGTAGGCAAATTGTGTAGACTTAATGATGGTAGACGACTGTATGGTTGGCCTTGGATTCAAGAACAATACCCCGAACAATACCCAATACTTCCTTAGCTTAAAGCGGTTTGAAACCCGAATTAAAAACACCCTTGTATATACCTTATTATTATTAAACTTAAATTTAAAATTATAATTATAATGTAAATATAAATATTGATTAAAGAAAAAAAGTGTAAATAATACGTCGAGTAAACTGGCCTTTTATAGGCATGTTTCCTGATTTTAGTCCCCATGCGATCGCATGGGTTTTCAGTGCTTTTGCCATGCGATCGCATGGCGTTTTGTTTGCTAGTTCGTCGACATAATATTTTACTGTAGCAAATAGTGTTTTTGGTCCCCATGCAATCGCATGGGTTTTCAGTGCTTTTGCCTTGCGATCGCATGGCTAGGCTGGACAGCTCATTTCTGCTTGTTTTCTAGTTCGTCGACATCAAATAGTGTACTGTAGCAAATAGTGTTTACTGTAACAAATAGTGTTTACTGTAGCAATTCAGTGTTTTCACTGTAGCACTGTAGCAAAATACGGTTTCACTGTAGCAAATAGTGTTTACTGTAGCAAATAGTGTTTTACTGTAGCAAAGTCATTTTTACTGTAGCAAATAGTGTTTTACTGTAGGAAAGTCGTTTTTACTTGTACATATATATATATATATATATATATATATATATATATATATATATATATATATATATATATATATATACATACATATAATTGTTCATGAATCGTCGAGAGTAATCAAAGGTAATTGTATATATGAAACAGTTCTAAAATTTTGAGACTCAATCTAACAGACTTTGTTTAACGTGTTAAAATAATAAATCGTATAGAGAATTGGTTTAAATAAGTCAAAAAATTTCTGGTCATCACATATTTGAAACAACCATAGACACTCTATATGCAGTAATGTTGGAGTTAGCTATACAGGGTTGAGGTTGATTTCAAAAATATATACACTTTGAGTTGTGATCTAGCCTGAGACGTGTATACACTGGGTCGTGGATTTATTCAAGATAATATATATCGATTTATTTCTGTACATCTAACTGTGGACAACTAGTTGTAGGTTACTAACAAGGACAGCTGACTTAATACACTCAAATCTTTAAAACATAATAAAAATGGTTGTAATTATATTTTGATCGTACTTTGATATATATGTACATATTTGTATAGGTTCGTGAATCGATCCGTGGCCAAGTCTTTTTTTCGAGGAAGGAAATATCTGTGAAAGTGAGTTATAGTCCCACTTTTAAAATCTAATATTTTTGGGATGAGAATACATGCAGGTTTTATAAATGATTTACAAAATAGACACAAGTACGTGAAACTACATTCTATGGTTGAATTATCGAAATCGAATATGCCCCTTTTTATTAAGTCTGGTAATCTAAGAATTAGGGAACAGACACCCTAATTGACGCGAATCCTAAAGATAGATCTATTGAGCCTAACAAACCCCATCCAAAGTACCGGATGCTTTAGTACTTTGAAATTTATATCATATCCGAAGGGTGTCCCGGAATGATGGGGATATTCTTATATATGCATCTTGTTAATGTCGGTTACCAGGTGTTCACCATATGAATGATTTTTATCTCTATGTATGGGATGTGTATTGAAATATGAAATCTTGTGGTCTATTGTTACAATTTGATATATATAGGTTAAACCTATAACTCACCAACATTTTTGTTGACGTTTAAAGCATGTTTATTCTCAGGTGAATACTAAGAGCTTCCGTTGTTGCATACTAAAATAAGGACAAGATTTGGAGTCCATGTTTGTATGATATTGTGTAAAAACTGCATTCAAGAAACATATGTCGATGTAAAATTTTTCTATTGTAAACCATTATGTAATAGTCGTGTGTAAACAGTATATTTTAGATTATCATTATTTGATAATCTACGTTGATCAATCCTAGATTATCCAATTACGGTTAATCAAGAATTGAGTGCAATGAGGGGGTATAATGGATGTCGATTATGTTTTTGGGACCTTATTGTCATATTTCGTTAAGTGCTAAACGATCAACAACCATGTCCCGGTCTTCATAAATTACCTTAACCAAATAATGATTTAGTCTCGGGCAAAGTTACGAGAGAAATCAATATGGCTAGGGCAACCCTTCCAGAATCAACAACCTTAAATGAGAGGCCAAGCTCCCTATTTATAGGTCCAGGAGTTACTTGGAAGTAAGAATATGCGGGCACTTAGGCATTTTGCACAAATACTGTGAGAAACCTTCACACTCTTTAATGTTCTGCATAATCCACCGCACTCACACCGCGGTTTATCTGTCTTGTGCATTCACCTCTAAAAGGCCTTCCATACTAAAAATATACATATACATAAGTATGTATATGAACAAGTCCCCCCAGTTTATTGTGTTACATTTTCGCAGAAAAAGTAAGACAATAAACTCTTAAAAAATAAAAAATTGTAGTGTTTATGGGGTTCTTCTTCTTTTTTTTTAAAAACCATTCACATAGCTTACGCAGTGTCGCACATCATGTAAATGATCCATCCGCATTGCAGTTTTCCTGCTAACGGCTATATTTCTAGCCGTTGCAATCCCTTCGCATTTTAATAACCATTGGATCATCATGATTATTCTTAAACGGCTATTTGCAATCGTGCAAGTATAAATAGAAATCATCACCGCATATGTCCATTTTCACTTTCTCACACTATTTTCTCTCTCTAAAAAAGCATACTTACAATTTTTATCGCACTCAATCATCTTGCTGCGTTTTTCATTCTTACACTTAACCAAACCACATCCCTACTTTTATCATGTCTACGTCACGATCCCCTGCAACTTCCAGACCTTCAGTACATGACTTTAATTCGCTAATTACCAAAGAGTTGCTTGAGCAGATCAAACGCAACTATCCATTGCTTGATCAATTCGCACCTGTTGCACCTGCAACAGGTGTTACTGCAGACAATCCTACAGAAGGATATATTACGATTAACGAAACCTCCCTATATTCAGGCAATCTGAGACTTCCTTTCACTAACTTTTTCTTATCCGCATGTCAGTTTTATGCGGTTGGGCCTGTCCAATTGCATCCGAATGCGGTAGCTAAACTTATAGTGTTCAAGATGTACTGCAATGCCATAAACAGGCCACCTTCTGTAGATGTATTTCGCAAATTCTCCTCCATCCTAACACATGATGGTAGCTGGTTTAGCTTCAAATGCCGCAATGGTGTCATGGATACACCAAAGGAAAATGTTGGCAAATGGCAACAATCTTACTTTTTCATAAAAAGAACCGCCCTCCGCGATTATAAAAAGATTAACACCTGGGTTAGCTCCTGCTCTGAAAACAGCTAGGATCGCGTTACACTTGACGAGTATGAAACCGAGACTTTTCAATAGCTCGTCAATGCGCGTTTGCAGATTCGCCCATATGGGATCATGCCTCTTTATGTAGGCAGAATTTCCACATATTGGCCCTGGGCAAACCAGCTTGGCATCTTCAAGGATGCAGATGACAATGGTATACACTTGTTTTTTATTTCAATTTGCATTTTATTACTGCGTATTTTAATATATACGGCTGTGCAATAATTATTATAACTTTCGCAGAGATCGCCCTCGATCAAATTATGCGCCAGAAGAACATTCAAGGCTGCACCTCATACCGTCGTTCATTGGAGAACGACGAAGTTATTGATGTTGAGGAACCATTGATTAATGAGAACCAGATTGCGGAAATCCACGATAAGGGTAAACGTAAAAGTTCTACCATTAACCCTACCGCGTCAGGAAAGAAACGCGGAAAATAAGTCATTCAAGAAGATTCTGATGAAGAAGAAGGTATGCAAAATATCTGCCTCAATTACTTTATACAAAAATCTTCATTATTAATGCGATTGTAACGCATTCACACTGCGTTTTATACGTAACATTCATTATTGTAATTTTTTCGTAGAAACCATCGACCTTACTAAAGGTTCACAAGAAGGTGTGCAGTTTAATATCTCTCAGGATATTCTACACAATGTTTTCAGCAAAGAATTCACTCCAGCAAGCCCTATTATGTCAATAAAATTTGACAATTTTCATGAGCACATAAACATCGACCGCGCAACAGCCGCAAATCAATTAGTGCAGCTTGCATCTGCGGTTCCTTCTTGTGGATGATATCTCCCATAGGGACAAGATGGTGAAGGAGCTTATGGCTTAAGAAAAAGCTTTAAAGCAAGCTGATAAGAAGATTGCGCGTCTAGAGAAGGAAAACACAACACTAAAGAAAGATCTTGGATCTTCTCAAACCGCACTTCAATCCGCGAAAGCTCAAGTGACCACACTGACTACCGCACTTGAGTCCCAGCAGCAAGCTTAATGCGGCTAAACTCTTTGAACGTTGCGAATTTCTGTCGATAATTGAAAAAGCTTATGGGATTGGTCCACCGTATCCAGAGGTCATCGACAATGAAGTATGCAATATAGAGGTTGCGAAGCAGATCTATGATGAAACCAGTAAAGGCATCGAGTGTATTGACGTTCCGGCACTTTCTGCACTTTGCCAAGAGGAAAATGTTACCATGCAAGATATTATAGAACTTAATTTGTAATGATGTAGTTAATTCGCAATAATGATTGCGTGTATTTTTGTTTGTAACACTTGACCGCAGTCATATGCGGGTTTTTAATAGAAAATATTCATATTAGTTGCAACTTTCAATTTTTATAGCGCTTTAAGTACTTTTTAATATTCATAACTACTAGCATTGTCCTTTGCATGTTCACTGTTTATTATTATGCACATAATAAACAATTACTTTATGCGAAACAACCTGTATGCGCGTGCTAATCTGCACATTATGAATCTTCTAAGTCCGCCGAAATGATCCTTAGGCATATAAATTTGTGTTTTTTGCGAAGCATCCAAGTACGGCTAAAGCTAATACTCTGGGCAAAATTTCCAATATTTACCTTTTCGCATACACATTCCATATGTTTATTACCAAACACTAAGTGGGCTTTTCCATCACTTATTCAATTTTGAACTTTGTATCCTCATGTTGCTACTGATTTATAATTTTCGCACAAATGCTCATTTATGTGCATTATTTAATTTCGCATAACAGAATTAATGCGGCTTCACAATGGCTAACATTATTTTGATGCAATCAACTGTATTCTTAGTTTCAACAGAATACTGCATAAAGTGGGATTTTCCATCCCTTTTATGCCATACCTTAATAAGTTTCTTGTTTTATGCATCCTGATTAACTTTACGCACAACAACATCATAAGAAAAATCAACACACTTTATTTATTTACATTTGATTGTTTTCAAACAATAATAAATAGGTGAAAACACTTGGCATTGTTACTTTTAAACAAGAATATGCAAATCACAATTCAGATGATCCATCATTCGCATTAAACCTTCTATGCGGAACTTCAGATATTCACATTTTAATATCACTTAATCACCGTGACATTTGCGTTTGTTACCACCATATGGCCTTCTGTTCTCGCATTATCATTCAACATTACAGATGCACATAATGACTGCTGAACCGCAGATGTAACCATCGTAATGCCATTGGTTGTTGCAAACTTTACCATCCCATGAATTAGGGAGGAAACAATGCCCAGTCTGCAAACAGCTGTGCGCCCCAAAAGAATGTTATAGCGCGAAACAGTATTCATCACATACAAAATCAATTGAGCTTTACGCGAAAGTTGTGCATTTTGCTCATCAACAACTTCAATTTCCAACTCCAACTGCCTTATAGGCCACGCAGACTCACCAGAAAATCCTGACAAAGACATTGCGGTTGGCCTCAACTTGGATTGAACATCTTTTGGCAATTTGCGAAAACACTGGTTATACATAACATCAACACTACTACCAGTGTCTATGTGGACTTTCATCACTTGAATAACCAACTCCGCAATCTTGCATGATATAACAATTGGTTCCTCCAAAAATGCACAACCATTTTCTGCCGTAAAAGTTATAGGCACAAGCTGCCAATTTTCATAGCTTTTCAACGGCTTTTGCTATTGTGTATCACCATTAATAGTCACCATGTTTATAACTTGAATTTTCTGCAAAGCATCCTTTTCCCAACCACCTTCGCACCCAAGTTTTTAACTGCGGGTGCTTTGCGTTCTTGTTGCACCACTGTGTTAACATTTGGCATTTTTGGGGTAGCTGCTAATGCGGGCACAACTATTGCATCAGTGGAACTTGCTTCCCTGGTAATCAAAAGATGATTGAATTTTCCCTGTCCAACCGCGTCTGCGATTAACTCAACAAGGTCGCGACAACGATTTGTATCATGCCCATAGTCGTCATGAAAAATACAAAACTTTGATTTTGTCACTCAACTGCGGTGGATCTGGAAATGCTTTAGCAACACGCTCCTGCAAAAGGATCTCTTTTGGTGATTTTGTCAAAGTTTGAATTACCGCAAAGGAATCATTATTCCATTTACGCGTATAATTCCTGTCACGATTATTATAACCTTGATTACCACCATCTCCCCCATTACGCTGTCGGTCATTGCGCCAATTTCCACCATTATTGTTCCTTCTTTGCTGACCAGATCCGCGGTTATAATCGTGGTAACCATCCCCCGTTACCATCACGGTATGTGTCATTGCAAAATTTACCCCAGCTGCAGTTTTGCATTATGTTACTATCTTCACCACAGCGGATGTAATCATATGTTTCTTGCATGACTTTATCAAAACTGTGCGGAACATCTCTGCGAAGACGCCGCATAAGAGTTGGGTGTTTCTGCGGATTCATTGCATGTACAAAACCAGGGATTTTTTGATCCTCATGGAGATTTGGAATTTTTTAACACTCATAAATGTATCTTGTCAGCAAACTTCCTAATGTCTCTTTAAATCCTTGTTTGATGTCGTGGCACTCTATGTGGGTCTTTTTCTGCGGTAACAAGTTTTGAAATTGCAAGAGAAATTTTTCTCTTAAATCAACAAAACCCGCAATGCTTCTTGTGTTTAGATTATGAAACCACTCACGCGCTAATCCCTGCAACACCATTGGGAAAACGCGGCACACAATTGCTTCATCCCAGTTATACATACTAACCACACCTTCAAATCTTTGCAAAAAATCAAGTGGATCTGTTAACCCTGAATATACACCTAAAGTTACTGGCACAATGGGTGGTGTAGTGATTGGGTAATCAGATATGTGCTCCACAAACTTATCTATCGCGAATGTTATTTCAGTTACCTTTTTCGGCCGCACTTCCTTATTTTCCGCGCAATACTTCTCAATCATTTGCTGTATAACATCTGGATGCTCAAATTTGTGTTGCATATCCCTTGGTGCTAATTTTTTGAACATATCCGCCAAAAATGTTTGCGCATTCTCCATTTTCGCAGCCTGAGATGTTTCTCCTTCTTCATAATAACGCGGAACAGGCGTGGAAGGCCTTTTACGTTTCAATTTCGAAATTTCTACCACTTCAGGATCACTTTCAGAATTATCTGAATTTGGCATTATAACTTTTGCGGTTTTTGCTTTCTTTAAAAGCAACACTGGCGAACCAAAAGCTCTTTGATCTTGCTCTTCATCACACACTCTTTCATCATGTTGGATGATTAACCTTTGCGTATTCGGTGATGATTCATTAAGTGGCCATTCAAAATTGTTTGGAATATGGAGGTCAAAACCTCTTTCTTTTAATAATTGCTTTGCCTCTAAGGGCGTGAGCACTTTTTTTGCAGTCTTTTTTGACGCTCCTTTTTCTGCGGTTTCAGCGCCACTATGCGCATTACCTTCATTGATCAAGGTTTTATCTAATTTTGTCTGCGCACTTACAGAAGTTACTTTTGACCTCATTTCATCTATTTTCTGCTCTTCACGATTCTGCGGCACATTTCGCCTTGCCGCATTCACCTTTTCAGTTGCAACATTCATTTGTGTTTCTTCCATTGCTTTAGCATTTACAGATGCTTTCACAAGCAACTCTTTAGTTTGCTGGCTAACATCAGGACTTGATTGAAAATCAAAATTCGAAGCATTTTTTGGATCCAATGCACCTATAGTGCTTGCATTCTTCTTTTTATTGCACGTAGACATGTTTATCCAAGAATATCTTGAAATTTTCACTTCTTGTGAATTAAAAACACTTTCCTGCAATACAAAACAGAGAACAACACGATTAGAATTAGGAAATGAGTTTAATAGCTCGATTAAAACGAACACGAATTTCTCAATTCAATTCTATTCGTGTCCCACAGATGGCGCCAATTGATCAATCCTAGATTATCCAATTACGGTTAATCAAGGATTGAGTGCAATGAGGGGGTATAATGGATGTCGATTATGGTTTTGGGACCTTATTGTCATATTTCGTTAAGTGCTAAACGATCAACAACCATGTCCCGTTATTCGTAAATTACGTTAACCAAATAATGATTTAGTCTCAGGCAAAGTCACGAGAGAAATTAATATGGCTAGGGCAACCCTTCCAGAATCAACAGCCTTAAATGAGAGGCCAAGCTCCCTATTTATAGGTCCAGGAGTTACGCAAAAGTAAGAATATGCGGGCACTTAGGCATTCCGCACAAATACTGCGAGAAACCTTCGCACTCTTTAATGTTTTGCGCAATCCTACCGCACTCACACCACGGTTTATCTGTCTTGTGCATTCACCTCTAAAAGGCCTTCCGCACTAAAAATATACATATACATAAGTATGTATATGATCATACGTAATGTTTTTAAAACCTTTATTGATAAAATAAAGGTTATGGTTGTTTTAAAAATGAATGCAGTCTTTGAAAAACGTCTCATATAGAGGTCAAAACCTCGCAACAAAATCAATTAATATGGAACGTTTATAATCAATATGAACGAGACATTTCAGTTGGTATCCAAGCGTTGGTCTTAGAGAACCAGAAAATTTGCATTAGTGTGTCTTATCGAGTTTGTTAGGATGCATTAGTGAGTCTGGACTTCGACCGTGTTTTCTTTAAAAATGATTTCTTAACATTTTTGTTGGAAACTATATATTATTAACATGTAAATATTATGTGATATATTAATCTCTTAACATGTTTAATATTGTGTGATAGATGTCTACCTCTAGCACAAATCCCATTGACTCACCTAATAAAAATGAAGAATCAAATATATATTGTGATGACCCGGGAATTTCCGACTAAATTTTAAACTTTAATCTTTATATGATTCCGACACGATAAGCAAAAATCTGTAATGTTGAGTCTTGAAAGTTTTGAAATCTATATTCATGTAATCAATCACCCTTTGACTGTGCCCGACGATTCACGAACCATTGTGTGCAATTAAATAAGTAAATAGATATATGTATGTAAATATAATTATAAGTGTATATATTAAATTAAATTAATACCATTTAATCATTTGAATTAAATATGTAGAGTAATATACCAAAATAATTAAGATGTTATTAAACATAATTATGTATAAATTCTATATATAAATAGTATAATATGTATGTTGTAATATATATACAAAATATATATATATAAATATTCAAATATTTAAAAATGTTATAGAATAAGTATTATGTATGTAATAAAATGAAAAGTTAATACATTACCTAAAATTACAAGTTTAATTATAATTATCATATTTTACTTCATTCATTATTATTATTAACAATAATAATATTATTTAAATTGTAATACTAAAAAATTGATACACTCGATTATTTATGGTCATTAATGTTAATCTAATTATTTTATAACTAGTAGAAAAATTATGATGTTAGACATTATTATTATTAATAGTTATTATTGTTAATTATTAGTATTTGTATTTTTATTAATATCATTATTAATTCTAATATTGTTTTATTAATAATATTTTGATTATTAATAGTATTATTATCTCTGATATTATTAATATTATTTTTTTAATTCTATTATAAATAAATGTATTATTATTATTATTAGAATTATAATTATAATTATAATTAATTATAGTATTACTTATATAAAAATTTATATATGAAAATAAGGATCATATTCAGTTGAACGTAACCATCTATCTCTATCCAATTTTGTTTTTTTGTCACCAAATCTGTACTTATATTCGAAATCCAAATCAGATAGATACAAAAGCAGTTGCACATCCTTTTCCTCTTTTTATGTTTATATTTATTTATTTTCTGTTTAATATATTAACTGGTCGACCATTTTATCTGTAATAAGAAAACGAATTCATCAGTTTTACAGTTTAAAATCATTCAGTTCATTTATCAACTATATCACTTACCAATTTCGAAATACAGAAAGCTTTAAAAAAAAAAAAAACAGAAACCATAGAAAACTCTGTTCTTCAACCAATTTCTTAAAATATCGAATTTGAGTTTGATTTCAAAATCCTTTAATGCAGTTCTATTATAAAAGCTTCATTTAAACTATCTGCGAGTTTTCAAAACTCAATTCAATCTATTGCGTTCTAATTTTTGAGTCAAAGTTTTTGGAATAAAAGTCAATCATTTGTTTTTCAATCAAATTCGGATTTTCAATTATGTTTTAAGTCCAATTGATGCTTCAGAAAGTTTCTAGGAATGAAATTAAGTATGTTTTGTGTTAGAAATTTTGTCTAAAACGACCTAGAAATTGAAAAGTGATTTTGTGTTCATCGTATGGGTTCAACGACTGTTACAGTCATTTTTTTTTTATTTTTCTTTGTTTTGTTTTGTTTTAAATTTACAATAGTTGTATCTGTATCATATATTGATTCAAAAACTGAAATAATAATTAGGAGATATCAATAGATTCATCTCAGGTTTATTAAGATTGAAGAAGAAGATGAGAAAGGAAAACAGTTTTAATCGAGTTAAAAACTTTTGGGTTCTGTTTTATTTCGAAATATGGGCAACAGCCCAACGGTTTGAGGTGTTAGCGGGGAGCGAGGGGTCATGGGTTCGAGACTTGGCAGTGGCTATTCTTTTTAGAAAACCTTTACAATCTCTTTAGAGGTTCGTGAATCCGAGGCCAACCCTACACTTGTTCAATGTCGTCGTATGTATTTTTACTACAAAATACATTAGGTGAGTTTCATTTACCTTTTTACCCTTTATATTTTTGGGCTGAGAATACATGCGCAATTTTTATAAATGTTTTTACTAAATAGACACAAGTAGTCAAAACTACATTATATGGTTGAATGATCGAAATCGAATATGCCCCTTTTTATTAAGTCTGGTAATCTAAGAATTAGGGAACAGACACCCTAATTGACGCGAACTCTAAAGATAGATCTATCGGGCCCAACAAGCCCCATCCAAAGTACCGGATGCTTTAGTACTTCGAAATTTATATCATGTCCGAAGGAGGATCCCGGAATGATGGGGATATTCTTATATGCATATTGTGAATGTCGGTTACCAGGTGTTCAATCCATATGAATGATATTTTTGTCTCTATGCATGGGACGTATATTTATGAGAAATGGAAATATGAAATCTTGTGGTCTATTAAAATTATGAAATGATTATTTATGTTAAACTAATGAACTCACCAACCTTTTGGTTGTCACTTTAAAGCATGTTTATTCTCAGGTACGAAAGAAATCTTCCGCTGTGCATTTGCTCATTTTAAAGATATTACTTGGAGTCATTCATGAGATATTTCAAAAGATGTTGCATTCGAGTCGTGGAGTTCATCAAGATTATTATTAAGTCAATTATAGTTAGATATATTATGAAATGGTATGCATGCCATCAACTTTCGATGTAATGAAAGATTGTCTTTTCAAAAACGAATGCAATGTTTGTAAAATGTATCATATAGAGGTCAAGTACCTCGCGATGTAATCAACTGTTGTGAATCGTTTATAATCGATATGGACTTTGTCCAGATGGATTAGGATGGGTCCTTTCATATATTGGCAAGATTCACAAGTTCCCGAAGATCCGGAAGAAGAGGAAACGGAACTGGAAGAAGAAGAACCGGAAGAAGAGGAACCAGAAGAAGAGGAACCGGAAGAAGAAGAGGTTCCGGAGGGGGGATTAGTAGGAACCACAGAAAACCAATCAAATAAAAGAAAATCCTCAACCAATGGACCAAAGTTAATAATGGTCAATGGTGTAGTGACTCGAACTTTTCCATGTTTATATATATTAATTGAGATTGATATTTACATTATTAAATGTTTCCAACATGTTAAGCAATCAAACTTGTTAAGACTTGATTAATTGAAATATGTTTCATATAGACAATTGACCACCCAAGTTGACCGGCGATTCACGAACGTTAAAACTTGTAAAAACGACATGACGATATATATATGGATATACATATGGTTAACATGAGATTATGATAAGTAAGTATCTCCATATGTATATTAACAATGAGTTATATACATATAAACAAGACTACTAACTTAAGGATTTCGAAACGAGACATATATGTAACGATTATCGTTGTAACGACATTTAAATGTATATATATATCATATTAAGATATATTAAGATATCATAATATCATGATAATATAATAATTTAACATCTCATTAGATATAATAAACAATGGGTTAACAACATTAATTGAGATCGTTAACTTAAAGGTTTCAAAACAACACTTACATGTAACGACTAACGATGACTTAACGACTCAGTTAAAATGTATATACATGTAGTGTATTTAGATGTATTAAATTACTTTTGGAAGACTTCAAGACATATATCAAAATACTCATACTTAACGAAAATGGTTACAGTTACTTTTCCATTCTTTTCTTTCATCAAGAATTCTAGTCGTATTCTTACACGTATTATACACAGCTTCAAAACGTACTTACTATGAGTATATACCAATAGGAACTAGCATGGGATTCCACTCTTGATTATGTCATGTATGACTAATCAATTTTAACTTCTACCATGAGCTAGTCAACTAACTAGAACTCCTTTTAACCCCACTCACCACTCACCAATTACCACTCATCATTCACTCCATTTCACTTCCAATTCTCTTTCTAATTCTCTCTCAACACACACACACTATTATGAATGTATTTTTCCAGTAGTTAATCATCATCTTCATCAAAAATCACTTCAAGAATCAAGCTATAATCATCATAGGAAGAACACTTCAAAAATTCCTTCAAGTTTACTAATTTACTTTCCTTAGCTTTCTAATCCATTCCAAGTAATCATCTAAGATCGAGAAACCTTTGTTATATACAGTAGGTTATCTTTCTTATTCAAGGTAATATTCATATTCAAACTTTGATTCAATTTCTATAACTATAAACTATCTTAATTCGAGTAAAAATCTTACTTGAACTTGTTTTTGTGTCATGATCCTACTTCAAGAACTTTCAAGCCATCCAAGATCCTTTGAAGCTAGATCATTTCTTGTCACTTCCAGTAGGTTTACCTACTAAACTTGAGGTAGTAATGATGTTCATAACATCATTCGATTCATATATATAAAACTATCTTATTCAAAGATTTAAACTCGTAATCACTAGAACATAGTTTAGTTAATTGTAAACTTGTTCGCAAACAAAAGTTAATCCTTCTAACTTGACTTTTAAAATTAACTACACACATGTTCTATATCTATATGATATGCAAACTTAATGATTTAAAACCTGGAAACACGAAAAACACCGTAAAACCGGATTTACGCCGTCGTAGTAACACCTCGGGCTGTTTTGGGTTAGTTAATTAAAAACTATGATAAACTTTGATTTAAAAGTTGTTATTCTGAGAAAATGATTTTTATTATGAACATGAAACTATATGCAAAAATTATGGTTAAACTCAAAGTGGAAGTATGTTTTCTAAAATGGTCATCTAGACGTCGTTCTTTCGACTGAAATGACTACCTTTACAAAAACAACTTGTAACTTATTTTTCTGACTATAAACCTATACTTTTTCTTTTTAGATTCATAAAATAGAGTTCAATATGAAACCATAGCAATTTGATTCACTCAAAACGGATTTAAAATGAAGAAGTTATGGGTAAAACAAGATTGGATAATTTTTCTCATTTTAGCTACGTGAAAATTGGTAACAAATCTATTCCAACCATAACTTAATCAACTTGTATTGTATATTATGTAATCTTGAGATACCATAGACACGTATACAATGTTTCGACCTATCATGTCGACACATCTATATATATTTCGGAACAACCATAGACACTCTATATGTGAATGTTGGAGTTAGCTATACAGGGTTGATGTTGATTCCAAAATATATATAGTTTGAGTTGTGATCAATACTGAGATACGTATACACTGGGTCGTGGATTGATTCAAGATAATATTTATCGATTTATTTCTGTACATCTAACTGTGGACAACTAGTTGTAGGTTACTAACGAGGACAGCTGACTTAATAAACTTAAAACATCAAAATATATTAAAAGTGTTGTAAATATATTTTAAACATACTTTGATATATATGTATATATTGTTATAGGTTCGTGAATCAACCAGTGGCCAAGTCTTACTTTCCGACGAAGTAAAAATCTTTGAAAGTGAGTTATAGTCCCACTTTTAAAATCTAATATTTTTGGGATGAGAATACATGCAGGTTTTATAAATGATTTACAAAATAGACACAAGTACGTGAAACTACATTCTATGGTTGAATTATCGAAATCGAATATGCCCCTTTTTATTAAGTCTGCTAATCAAAGAATTAGGGAACAGACACCCTAATTGATGCGAATCCTAAAGATAGATCTATTGGGCCTAACAAACCCCATCCAAAGTACCGGATGCTTTAGTACTTCGAAATTTATATCATATCCAAAGGGTGTCCCGGAATGATGGGAATATTCTTATATATGCATCTTGTTAATGTCGGTTACCAGGTGTTCACCATATGAATGATTTTTATCTCTATGTATGGGATGTGTATTGAAATATGAAATCTTGTGGTCTATTATTATGATTTGATATATATAGGTTAAACCTATAACTCACCAACATTTTTGTTGACGTTTTAAGCATGTTTATTCTCAGGTGATTATTAAGAGCTTCCGCTGTCGTATACTTAAATAAGGACGAGATTTGGAGTCCATGCTAGTATGATATTGTGTAAAAACTGTATTCAAGAAACTTATTTTGTTGTAACATATTTGTATGGTAAACCATTATGTAATGGTCGTATACTTAAATAAGGACGAGATTTGGAGTCCATGCTAGTATGATATTGTGTAAAAACTGCATTCAAGAAACTTATTTTGTTGTAACATATTTGTATTGTAAACCATTATGTAATGGTCGTGTGTAAACAGGATATTTTAGATTATCATTAGTTGATAATCTACGTAAAGCTTTTTAAACCTTTATTGATGAAATAAAGGTTATGGTTTGTTTTAAAATGAATGCAGTCTTTGAAAAACGTCTCATATAGAGGTCAAAACCTCGCAACGAAATCAATTAATATGGAACGTTTTTAATCAATAAGAACGGGACATTTCAGTTGGTATCAGAGCGTTGGTCTTAGAGAACCAGAAAATTTGCATTAGTGTGTCTTATCGAGTTTGTTAGGATGCATTAGTGAGTCTGGACTTCGACCGTATTTTCTTTAAAAATGATTGCTTAACATTTTTGTTGGAAACTATATATTTCTAACATATAAATATTATGTGATATATTAATCTCTTAACGTGTTTGATATTATGTGATAGATGTCTACCTCTAGAACAAGTCCCATTGACTCACCTAATAATAATGAAGAGTCAAATATAAATTGAAATGATTCGTGGACTGATTCACAAGTTCCCGAAGAGGAACCGGAAGAAGAGTCGGAACCGGAAGAGGAATCGGAACCGGAAGAAGAATCGGAACAGGATGAAGAAATTGAACCGGTGAGGGAAATAATAAAACGGTTAAGTAAAAGAAAATCCTCAACCAACCGACCAAGGTTAATTATGGTCAATGGTGTTTCCGCCAAGGAAGCAAAATATTGGGAGGATTACCAATTCTCCGATGAATCGGATTCCGACGAGAATTCCGATGATGTTATAGAAATTACCCCAACTGAATTTAAAAAGGCAAAAGAAAATAATAAGGGAAAGGGCATAAAAATAGAGAAATCTAATTCCAACCCCGATGAACTTTATATGTATCGTCAACCCCCGAAGTCCTTAAGTTGTAACAATGACCCGGGAACCTCTAAACCACCAGGTTTTTCTAAACCAATGTGGACAACGACGGCTCGTATTAGGGGAACATCATATATCCCTAAAAACTTGGCAAAACGAACCAAAACCGAACAAGAAGAAACGAGCGAGTCGGAATAAGATAGTTGTATTCGTGTGGTGTAATATATGTAATATAGTGTGCTTATGCTTTATGATATATGTAAAAATTGCTTGTATTAATAAGTTTTTTTTTTTTATGAATCTAACTCTTGTCTATTTTACAGTATAAAAACACAAAATGGATAGACAACCCAATATTTTAAGAGACCTACCCGGAGACATGATTGATGAAATCTTGTCTAGAGTTGGTCAGAATTCCTCGGCACAACTATTTAAGGCGAGATCAGTTTGTAAGACATTCGAAGAACGTTCTAAGAATGCCTTGGTTTATAAAAGGCTTTCGTTCGAAAGATGGGGAATATCACATTGGGAAATCCATAAGTTACGATGTGTTTACTTTGACGCATATATTGCGGGGAACCCAAATGCTATTTTACGCAATGGGTTAAGAAATTATTTTGACTCAATATATCCGAATATTGGACTTCGTGATTTAGAAAAAGCGGCTAACATGCAACATAAAGAAGCATGTTATGCTTACGGATTAGTAATGTTTGCTTCTCACCAAAGTGAGAACAAGAACATCGGGCTACAACTATTAAACAAAACGTTCCCACAAGTGACGGAGTCGGTAATTGGGGTAAGAAATGAGGTTTTTAGGTTATTATGAGACTGTTGGTCATTACGTAACCCTCGTCCCTTTGACGACGTTACAACACGCTGTCTTATCAACAGCCATAACGGTTATGTTCCATAAGACCAACGATGGGAAGTAGTCCTAGTAAAACCAGAATGCATGACTTGTTTCTGGACGTATGAATTACGTGTCTTTATTGCCTTTGCTGAACGACTTGTGTACTACCTAGAATTATCTTCACAACTATCTTGTATCAAAGTTATTGTGTGCTATATTTCATGCTTTATGTAAAATAAGCGGTATTGTAAGTTTGTAAAATATTGTATAAAAGTTTGAACGCGAAATATTATTACAATCAGTTTTTTATATAGAATTGTAGTAGTTGAATTGTAAATTAGCTACTAAGTATGAACTTAACGAGTAGGTACTACCCGAATTTAAACTTATAAAACGCTAATATGAAGAAAAAGCTTTTATAAATGAGTTCATATTATGCTACGAAATACTATTAACTACTCTTAATATTCTGTTTGATTAACTTATTCCATTTGACTATTTTGAAGGAAATGGCACCGACTACTCGACACACCGTGAATATGAATGAAGAGGAATTCCGTACTTTTCTAGCTTCAAACATAGCCGCAGTACAGGCTGCGCTACATACCAACAATAACCTTGGATCTGGCAGTACAGGAAATCGTGTAGGATGCACCTACAAAGAATTCACTGCCTGCAAACCTTTGGAATTTGATGGAACCGAAGGACCGATCGGATTGAAACGGTGGACCGAGAAGGTCGAATCGGTGTTTGCCATAAGTAAGTGAACTGAAGAGGATAAAGTGAAGTACGCTATGCATACCTTCACAGGTTCTGCGTTAACATGGTGGAATACCTATCTAGAGCAAGTGGGATAAGATGATGCATACGCACTACCGTGGTCAGCATTCAAGCACTTGATGAACGAGAAGTACCGTCCCAGAACCGAGGTCAATAAGCTCAAGACAGAACTTAGAGGGTTACGAACCCAAGGATTTGATATTACCACGTACGAAAGACGATTCACAGAATTGTGCCTATTGTGTCCGGGAGCATTCGAAGATGAGGAAGAGAAGATCGACGCGTTTGTGAAAGGATTACCGGAAAGAATCCAAGAAGATATAAGTTCACACGAGCCCGCCTCCATACAACAGGCATGTAGAATGGCTCACAAACTAGTGAACCAGATTGAAGAAAGAATTAAAGAACAGACTGCTGAAGAGGCCAATGTGAAGCAAGTCAAAAGAAAGTGGGAGGAAAACGGTGATAAGAATCACCAATACAACAACAACAGCAATTACAACAATAATCGCAACAACTATCCCAACAATCACAACATCAATTGCAACTACAATAAACGGCACAACAACAACTACAACAATTATCCCAACAACAATAACAACCGCAACAACAACAACAATCAGAAGCAGCTATGCCAAAGGTGTGAAAAGTATCACTCGGGGTTCTGCACCAAATTTTGCAACAAGTGTAAAAGAAATGGTCATAGCGCGGTGAAGTGTGAGGTCTACGGATCAGGGGTTAACAGAACGAAAGGAACAAATGGTGTCGGAACGAGTAATGGCAGAGCAAGTAGTGTCGGAGCAAGTTATGACAATGTAGTTTGTTATAAATGTGGAAAACCGAGCCACATTATTAGAAATTTCCCGAACCAGGAGAACACGAATGGACAAGGTCGCGGAAGAGTTTTCAATATTAATGCGACAGAGGCACAGGAAGACCTGGAGCTTGTTACGGGTACGTTTCTTATTGACAATAAATCTGCTTACGTTTTATTTAATTCGGGTGCGGATAGAAGCTATATGAGTAGAGATTTTTGTGCTAAATTAAGTTGTCCATTGACGCCGTTGGATAGTAAATTTTTACTCGAATTAGCAAACGGTAAATTAATTTCAGCAGATTATATATGCCGGAATCGAGAAATTAAACTGGGTAGCGAAATATTTAAGATTGATTTGATACCAGTAGAGTTAGGGAGTTTTGATGTAATAGTTGGCATGGACTGGCTGAAGGAGATGAAAGCAGAGATCGTATGTTACAAAAATGCAATTCGTATTGTACGAGAAGAAGGAGAACCCTTAATGGTGTATGGAGAAAAGGGCAACACGAAGCTACATCTTATTAGTAATTTGAAGGCACAAAAACTAATAAGAAAAGGTTGCTATGTTGTTCTAGCACACGTCGAGAAAGTACAAACTGAAGAAAAGAGCATCAATGATGTTCCCGTCGCAAAAGAATTTCCCGATGTATTTCTGAAAGAATTACCGAGACTACCTCCACATCGATCTGTTGAATTTCAAATAGATCTTGTACCAAGAGCTGCACCAATAGCTCGTGCTCCTTACAGACTCGCACCCAGCGAGATGAAAGAACTGCAAAGACAATTGCAAGAACTATTAGAACGTGGTTTCATTCGACCAAGCACATCACCATGGGGAGCTCCTATTTTGTTTGTCAAGAAGAAGGATGGTACATTTAGGTTGTGTATTGACTACAGAGAGTTGAATAAACTTACCATAAAAAACCGTTATCCACTGCCGAGAATTGACGACTTATTTGATCAACTACAGGGCTCGTCGGTTTATTCGAAAATCGATTTACGTTCTGGATATCATCAAATGCGAGTAAAGGAGGATGATATTCCAAAAAATGCTTTTAGGACGCGTTATGGTCATTATGAGTTTATGGTTATGCCGTTTGGATTGACTAACGCATCAGCTGTGTTCATGGACCTTATGAACCGAGTGTGTGGGCCATATCTTGACAAGTTTGTCATTGTTTTCATCGATGACATACTTATTTACTCAAAGAATGATCAAGAGCACGAAGAACATTTGAGAAAAGTGCTAGAAGTATTGAGGAAAGAAAAACTGTATGCTAAGTTTTCAAAGTGTGCATTTTAGTTGGAATAAGTTCAATTCCTAGGTCACATAGTGAACAAAGAAGGTATCCAGGTGGACCCGGCAAAGATCGAAACCGTTGAAAAGTGGGAAACCCCGAAAACTCCAAAACACATACGTCAGTTTTTAGGACTAGCTGGTTACTACAGAAGGTTCATCCAAGATTTCTCCAAAATAGCAAAACCCTTGACTTCATTAACGCATAAAGGGAAGAAATTTGAATGGAAGGATGAACAAGAGAAGGCGTTTCAGTTATTGAAGAAAAAGCTAACTACGGCACCTATATTGTCATTGCCTGAAGGGAATGATGATTTTGTGATTTATTGTGATGCATCAAAGCAAGGTCTCGGTTGTGTATTAATGCAACGAATGAATGTGATTGCTTATGCGTCTAGACAATTGAAGATTCACGAGCAAAATTATACAACTCACGATTTGGAATTGGGTGCTGTTGTTTTTTCATTAAAGACTTGGAGGCATTATTTATATGGAGTCAAAAGTATTATATATACCGACCACAAAAGTCTCCAACATATATTTAATCAGAAGCAACTGAATATGAGACAACGCAGGTGGATTGAACTGTTGAATGATTATGATTTTGAGATTCGATACCACCCGGGGAAGGCGAATGTGGTAGCTGACGCTTTGAGTAGAAAGGACAGAGAACCTATACGGGTAAAAGCTATGAATATAATTATTCGTACTAACCTTACTACTCAAATAAAGGAGGCGCAACAGGGGGTTGTAAAAGAAGGAAATTTGAAGAATGAGATACCCAAAGGATCAGAGAAACATATTAATATTCGGGAAGACGGAACCTGATATAGGGCTGATAGAATTTGGGTACCAAGGTTTAGAGATGTGAAAGAAATGGTACTTAAAGAAGCACATAAAACCAGATATTTAATACATCCCGGAGTGGGGAAGATGTATAAAGATCTCAAGAAACACTTTTGGTCGCCGGTTATAAAAGCCGATATTGCTAAATATGTAGGAGAATGTTTGACGTGTTCTAAGGTCAAAGCTGAACATCAGAAACCATCAGGTCTACTACAACAACCTGAAATCCCGGAATGGAAATGGGAAAACATTACCATGGATTTCATTACTAAATTACCAAGGACTACAAGTGGTTATGATACTATTTGGGTAATAGTTGATCGTCTCACCAAGTCAGCACACTTCCTGCCAATGAGAGAAGATGACAAAATGGAGAAGTTGGTGCGATTGTATTTGAAGGAGGTTGTCTCCAGACATGGAATACCCGTCTCTATTATCTCTGATAGGGATGGTAGATTTGTTTCAAGGTTCTAGCAGACGTTGCAACAAGCATTGGGGACTCGTCTAGACATGAGTACTGCCTATCATCCACAAACTGATGGGCAGAGCGAAAGGACGATACAAACGCTTGAAGACATGCTACGAGCATGTGTTATTGATTTCGAAAACAGTTGGGATCGACACCTACCGTTAGCAGAATTTTCCTACAACAACAGTTATCATTCTAGTATTGAGATGGCGCCGTTTGAGGCACTTTAAGGTAGAAAGTGCAGGTCTCCGATTTGTTGGAATGAAGTGGGGGATAGATAGATTACGGGTCCAGAGATAATACAAGAAAATACCGAGAAAATCATTCAAATTCAACAACGATTGAAAACCGCCCAGAGTTGACAAAAGAGCTACGCGGACAGTAAAAGAAAAGATATAGAGTTTGAAATTGGAGAAATGGTCATGCTTAAGGTTTCACCTTGGAAAGGCGTTGTTCGATTTGGTAAACGGGGGAAGACCAGTAGCTTACCAACTGGAGCTACCTCAACAACTCGCGGCTGTACATAACACTTTCCATGTCTCGAATTTGAAGAAATATTTTTCTAAAGAAGATCTAACTTTTGCATTGGATGAAATCCAAATCAATGAAAAACTTCAGTTCATTGAAGAACCCGTCGAAATAATGGATCGTGAGGTTAAGAGACTTAAGCAAAACAAGATACCGATTGTTAAGGTTCGATGGAATGCTCGTAGAGGACCCGAGTTCACCTGGGAGCGTGAAGATCAGATGAAGAAGAAATACCCGCATCTATTTCCAGAAGATTCGTCAACACCTTTAACAGCTTAAAATTTCGGGACGAAATTTATTTAACGGGTAGGTACTATAGTGACCCGAACTTTTCCATGTTTATATATATTAATTAAGATCGATAATTACATGACTAAATGTTTCCAACATGTTAAGCAATCAAACTTGTTAAGACTTGATTAATTGAAATATGTTTCATATAGACAATTGACCACCCAAGTTGACCGGTGATTCACGAACGTTAAAACTTGTAAAAACTATACGATGACATATATATGGTTATATATATAGTTAAAATGATTTTATTATAAGTAATTATCTCATTAGATATTTTAACAATGAGTTATATACATAAAAAATGAGACTATTAAATTAAGAAACTCGAAAACGATATATATAACGATTATCGTTATAACAACGTCTTACTAGGTACATATGAATCATATTAAGATATTGATACACTTGGTTAATTATGTTAAATGATAATTAAATATATCATTAAGTGTATTAACAATGAACTACATATGTAAAAATAAGACTACTAACTTAATGATTTCGAAACGAGACATATATGTAACGATTATCGTTGTAACGACATTTAACTGTATATATATATATCATACTAAGATATATTATATTATAATATCATGATAATGTAACAATTTAACATATCATTTGATATAATAAACAATGGGTTAACAACATTTAACAAGATCGTTAACCTAAAGGTTTCAAAACAACATTTACATGTAACGACTAATGATGACTTAACGACTCAGTTAAAATGTATATACATGTAGTGTTTTAATATGTATTCATACACTTTTTAAAGACTTCAAGACACTTATCAAAATACTTCTACTTAACAAAAATGCTTACAATTACATCCTCGTTCAGTTTCATCAACAATTCTACTCGTATGCACCCGTATTCGTACTCGTACAATACACAACTTTTAGATGTATGTACTATTGGTATATACACTCCAATGATCAGCTCTTAGCAGCCCATGTGAGTCACCTAACACATGTGGGAACCATCATTTGGCAACTAGCATGAAATACCTCATAAAATTATAAAAATATGAGTAATCATTCATGACTTATTTACATGAAAACAAAATTACATATCCTTTATATCTAATTCATATACCAACGACCAAAAACACCTACAAACACTTTCATTCTTCAATTTTCTTCATATAATTGATCTCTCTCAAGTTCCATCTTCAAGTTTTAAGTGTTCTTCATAAATTCCATAAGTATAGTTTCATAAAAATCAAGAATACTTCCAAGTTTGCAAGTCTACTTCCAAGCTTTCTAATCCATTCCAAGTAATCATCTAAGATCAAGGAACCTTTGTTATTACAGTAGGTTATCTTTCTAATTCAAGGTAATATTCATATTCAAACTTTGATTCAATTTCTACAACTATAACAATCTTATTTCGAGTGAAAATCTTACTTGAACTGTTTTCGTGTCATGATTCTGTTTCAAGAACTTTCAAACCATCCAAGGATCCTTTGAAGCTAGATCCATTTTTCTCATTTTCAGTAGTTTTATCCAGAAAACTTGAGGTAGTAATGATGTTCATAACATCATTCGATTCATACATATAAAGCTATCTAATTCTTAACTTGTTCGCAAGCAAAAGTTAATCCTTCTAACTTGACTTTTCAAATCAACTAAACACATGTTCTATATCTATCTGATATGTTAACTTAGTTTAAAACCTGAAAACACGATGAACACCATAAAATCGGATATACGCCGTCGTAATGAAACCGGGGGCTGTTTTGGTTTGGATAATTAAAAACTATGATAAACTTTGATTTAAAAGTTGTTCTTCTGGGAAAATGATTTTTCATATGAACATGAAACTATATCCAAAAATCAAGGTTAAACTCAAAGTGAAAGTATGTTTTCTAAAATGGTCATCTAGACGTCGTTCTTTCGACTGAAATGACTACCTTTACAAAAACGACTTGTAACTTATATTTTCGACTATAAACCTATACATTTTCTGTTTAGATTCATAAAATAGAGTTCAATATTAAATCATAGCAATTTGATTCACTCAAAACGGATTTAAAATGAAGAAGTTATGGGTAAAACAAGATTGGATATTTTTGATCTTTTTTAGCTACGGGAAATGTTTAACAAATCTATACAAATCATATCCTAGCTAACTTATATTGTATTATACATGTATTCTAATATATTATGTAATCTTGGGATACCATAGACACGTATGCAAATGTTTTGACATATCACATCGACCCATGTATATATATTATTTGGAATAACCATAGACACTCTATATGCAGTAACGTTGGAGTTAGCTATACAGGGTTGAGGTTGATTCCAAATATATATATACTTTGAGTTGTGATCTAGCCTAAGACGTGTATACACTGGGTCGTGGATTGATTCAAGATAATATATATCGATTTATTTCTGTACATCTAACTGTGGACAACTAGTTGTAGGTTACTAACAAGGACAGCTGACTTAATACACTCAAATCTTTAAAACATAATAAAAATAGTTGTAATACACTTAATACTTTGATATATATGTACATATTTGTATAGGTTCATGAATCGATCCGTGGCCAAGTCTTCTTTCCGAGGAAGGAAATATCTGTGAAAGTGAGTTATAGTCCAACTTTTAAAATCTAATATTTTTGGGATGAGAATACATGCATGTTTTATAAATGATTTACAAAATAGACACAAGTACGTGAAACTACATTCTATGGTTGAATTATCGAAATCGAATACTGAAATGTCCCGTTCATATTGATTATAAACGTTCCATATTAATTGATTTCGTTGCGATATTAGATTTTAAAAGTGGGACTATAACTCACTTTCACATATATTTCCTTCCTCGGAAAGAAGACTTGGCCACGGATCGATTCACGAACCTATACAAATATGTACATATATATCAAAGTATTAAGTGTATTACAACCATTTTTATTATGTTTTAAAGATTTGAGTGTATTAAGTCAGCTGTCCTCGTTAATAACCTACAACTAGTTGTCCACAGTTAGATGTACAGAAATAAATAGATATATATTATCTTGAATCAATCCATAACCCAATGTATACACGTCGCAGGCTAGATCACAACTCAAAGTATATATATTTTTGGAATCAACCTCAACCCTGTATAGCTAACTCCAACATTACTGCATATAGAGTGTCTATGGTTGTTCCAAATAATATATATATATGGGTCGATATGATATGTCAAAACATTTGCATACGTGTCTATGGTATCCCAAGATTACATAATATATTAGAATACATGTATAATACAATATAAGTTAGCTAGGATATGATTTGTATAGATTTATTAAATATTTCCCGTAGCTAAAAAGATCAAAAATATCCAATCTTGTTTTACCCATAACTTCTTCATTTTAAATCCGTTTTGAGTGAATCAAATTGCTATGGTTTCATATTGAACTCTAATTTAAGAATCCAAATAAAAAAAGTATAGGTTTATATTTGGAAATTTAAGTTACATGTCAATTACTAAAGAGATAGTCATTTTCGTCGAAAGAACGACATCTTGATGACCATTTTGAAAAACATACTTTCACTTTGAGTTTAACCAAGATTTTTGGATATAGTTTCATGTTCATATGAAAAATCATTTTCGCAGAAGAACAACTTTTAAATCAAAGTTTATCATAGTTTGTAATTATCCAAACCAAAACAGCCCCCGGTTTCACTACGACGGCGTATATCCGATTTTATGGTGTTCATCGTGTTTCCAGGTTTTAAATCATTAAGTTAGCATATCATATAGATATAGAACATGTGTTTAGTTGATTTTAAAAGTCAAGTTAGAAGGATTAACTTTTTTTTGCGAACAAGTTTAGAATTATCTAAACTATGTTCTAGTGATTACAAGTTTAAACCTTCGAATAAGATAGCTTTATATGTATGAATCGAATGATGTTATGAACATCATTACTACCTCAAGTTTTCTGGATAAAACTACTGGAAATAAGAAAAATGGATCTAGCTTGAAAGGATCCTTGGATGGCTTGAAAGTTCTTGAAGCAGAATCATGACACGAAAACAGTTCAAGTAAGATTTTCATTCGAAATAAGATTGTTATAGTTGTAGAAATTGAATCAAAGTTTGAATATGAATATTACCTTGAATTAGAAAGATAACCTACTGTAAATAATAAAGGTTCCTTGATCTTAGATGATTAATTGGAATGGATTAGAAAGCTTGGAAGTAGACTTGCAAACTTGGAAGTATTCTTGATTTTTATGAAACTATAATTATGGAATTTATGAAGAACACTTAGAACTTGAAGATGAAACTTAAGAGAGATCAATTAGATGAAGAAAATTGAAGAATGAAAGTGTTTGTAGTTGTTTTTTGTGACGACCCGGAAATTTCGATCAAATTTAAACTTAATCTTCATATGATTTCGATACGATAATCAAAGTCTGTAATGTGAAGTCTCAAAATTTTTGAACTGTTTTCATGAAATCAGTTAACCTTTGATTAGTCCCGACGATTCACGAACCACTGCTGGTGTATATATATATATATATATATATATATATATATATATATTATAATATAATATAATTTTAAATACTATATGAAAATTTTATGATATTTATTTCTATGAAAATACTTATAAGTTAAAAAGTTAATTGTTATATTAATATTATTGTTATTGTTATTATTATAATTATTAATTATTAATATTAACATTAATATTAATATTAATATTATTAATATTATTATCTTTATTATTATTATCTTTATTATTATTATTATTATTAATATATATAATATAATATATAACATATAAATATAGATACATCTGAATCCGTTAAATCAATATCATATTTATTTTATATTTTTTTATGTTTTTGGCTGTGACTAGTAATCAATCCATATCTTCATTTCATATCAACCAAGAGTCACGGACTCAATATCCTCATTATTGTAGCAAGTGGAATCTTTTCTTCTTTTCAAATGTAAGAATTTGTTTTGTTAAATTATTACCTTTGGTTGCTAGTGAATATCTCAATTTCATATATATTATTACATACACATACATGCATATGATTCCCACTATCTTATCTCTCTGCTTTGGTTCAAACATATCACCACCATCTAGTAATAACTATGTTAATCACCATAATTCACCACCCTACAAACCCATTTATGTCTATCGAAACCCACCTTTAAATCACTTATCATAGCTACTACGTGCTTGTTGATATCTTTAGCTTCTGTTTACAACACCACCCTCTCAACCATCATAAACCCATCGTGATTATTACTACACCTTCTTATATTCCGTTTCAATTTACATTCAACACCCATCATCACTATTAATCGATTTCTTATTTTGGCTTGAAATAACCATCGACCAAATCATGGTATTAAACTTATCACTGCATTCGAGTTATGCAACTTGAACACCACAACCTCGCCACCATACAATCGCCACAACCCACCACCTCAATAAACTACAAACCATCATCTATATATTCTGTTTTCTCTTGTCCAACAAACAGTCCATCAAAATGATCATTATATTCAGGTCATGCGATAACTATGAACCATCAAGCTAGAACACTCGTACAATTTCTTATATATATATATATATATATATATATATATATATATATATATATATATATATATATATATATATATTTGCAACTTGATAACTCAACAACCCTTGTTGCAAAAGAGAATAAAAACGATGAGGTTGTTATTATTATATGTTGATGAAGATCATCAAGAGTATCATCGAAAGACTGCTGCTGTTATATTTCTTCCTTTACTGCGTATATACCATCATCACTCATGTGTAACCCTGCCAACAGGTGTGAATATTTACCACTACTTCTGTTTTCTGTTATTGACGAACCATCTATTACTAGCCTCCTGTTTACTGTACGAAGATGACAACCAGACTGCTGTGTTGATACACGTATTTTTCTGTATCTATTTTTATTCCAACCGCCGTAAAACCGCCATCAAACCATAACCAAACATCTGCTTTCTACTTCTTATTCGTTCAAACATCAACAGATCACTTGTATAATGGCCAACTACTATTCGATCCAATTAATCAAGTTACCAATTTTAAACAATTATTATATTCTCAACTTGCAAAACCCTTTCACTTTATGTCTTTACTCATGTCGGACAATATTATAACACATATCATTTGGGTTAAAGTTTGTGGATGATAAAGTTTATTATGGGGACATAAAGTTACGAATCCTACATATCCCACGATCACAGTTTTATTCAATTTAAAATAGCGAATGCAAGTTGTTCATTTTAGGTCCGTTAAACTGTTTTAGGATTGAACTTATATTGGGCCAATCATTTTCTTGTGGACTTATACCATGGGCTATAATGAGACTGTAAATAACCGGAGACAATCACGAAATTTTGATGATGGTGATCGAATAGATTTAATGTAGATGATGATAATAAGTTATGATGGATTATAATGATGATAATGATAAATGGGTTGATAATGAGGAAGACTTGATATTATTAACGAATGATGATTAGGAGTTTATGAGTATGATTTTAGGTGATGGCTTTATGATGATTCGAAAGAATGATGAGGATGGTATGGTTCGCTACTACACAGATTTAGGAAATCATCTGTGCAATTTAATAATTTAGTTATTAATTGGGTGTTTATGTTATGAAGAAGATAATGGGTACTTACAGGTTAAATAAATTAAATATACGATTTAATACAAGAATTGACGAGTGCTCTAGTGGTTTGGAAGGGTTTTGTTAAACAAAAGGTCCCAAGTTCGATCCTAGCTGTCGCGGTTTTCTTTTTATTTAATCAAACATCAACCTGCTGTTGGACTAAGTTATCCCTGTTGGGCCAAACTAAATTCATTTATTGGACCGAAGTTATAAGATAAGAGATTTGAAGGTGTAAAGTAAATCAGAAAAATTAGAAGCAGTGGGAAGGTTATAGATGTTGTGTTTAAGCGAGAGGTTGTGGGTTCGAGCCCGTGCATGGTCATTATTATTTATAAGGCTTATTTCATGAGGTAGCCATTCTTATCATACTTATTATTATTATTATTATTATTATTATTATTATTATTATTATTATTATTATTATTATTATTATTATTATTATTATTATTATTATTATTATTATTATTATTATTATTATTATTATTTGGTTAATATGTTGTTAAAATTATTGTCATGAACATAAACTTTAAGTATACTTATTATTATTTAGTTTCACTATTATTATGATTAAATGATATAAATGTTATTATTATTAGTAGTAAAACATTATTATTATCAAAACTATCTCTTTAAAAACAAATGAATGTTTTGTGCATAAAATATACTTAGTACATATATTATAATTATATTAATATTTTACATAACTATATATATCAAACATATTAATATTATTTATATAAATACTTGCATATAACAAACTATTGATTTTTATTTATAACACTAAACAATTATGTATAAATATGGATATGGATATATTAATATAACTATATAAATACTAATTATTTTGAATATATACACAAATTAAATATATATAATATATAAATTAAGATATAATAAATAAATTTGTTCAGTTACGATTAAATGTTTTAATATATATATATATATATATATATATATATATATATATATATATATATATATATATATATATATATATATATATATATATATATATATATACAAATCATATAGGTTCGTGAATCCAAGACCAACCCTACACTTGTTCATTGTCGTTAGACGTATTTTTACTACAAAATACAATAGGTGAGTTTCATTTGCTCCCTTTTTAAATGATTTTGCAATATATATTTTTGGGACTGAGAATACATGCGCTGCTTTTATAAATGTTTTACGAAATAGACACAAGTGATCAAAAACTACATTATATGGTTGGATTATTAAACCGAATATCGCCCTTCAAGTCTGGTAACCTAAGAATTTAGGGAAATGGCCCCTGATTGACGCGAATCCTGAAGATAGATCTATGGACCTTGACAAGTCCCATTCGGGGTATGAAAGCTTTAGTACTTCGAGATTATTATACAGACGAGAGGTTCTGTTTTGGGGATATTCTATGCATTAAGTTCACGTCGGTTACCAGGTGTTCAATCCATATGAATGATTTTTATCTCTATTCAGTTTGCGAAATGCCTGATATGAGAATGATGTTTATGAAATATGAAAATCTTGTGGTCTATTAAAATGATGGAAATGATTATTTATGTTAAACTAAGGAACTCACCAACCTTTTGGTTGACACTTTAAAGCATGTTTATTCTCAGGTATGAAAGAAATCTTCCGCTGTGCATTTGCTCATTTTAGAGATATTACTTGGAGTCATTCATGGCATATTTCAAAAGACGTTGCATTCGAGTCGTTGGGTTAATCAAGATTATTATTAAGTCATTTATAGTTGGATATATTATGAAATGGTATGCATGCCGTCAACTTTCGATGTAAAGAAAGTTTGTCTTATAAAAACGAATGCAATGTTTGTAAAATGTATCACATAGAGTTCTAGTACCTCCCGATGTAATCAACTATTGTGAATCATTTGTAATCGATATGGACTTCGTCCAGATGGATTAGGATGGGTCGCTTCAGTTGGTATCAAAGCGATGGTCTTAGCGAACCAGGTCTTGCATTAGTGTGTCTAACTGATAGTCGTTAGGATGCATTAGTGAGTCTGGACTTCGACCGTGTCTGCATGTCAAAAGTTTTGTTTATCGTTTTTGTCAGAAATCATCTGCTTATCACCCTTGGGAAATTACCTGCTCATTATTCTTAGTCTAGACACGTTTTACTGCATTAATTGCATAAGTAGTGTATAGACAAAATTCATATCTTAGCGTATCTACTTAATCATATCTTATCGTATCTATTACTTTAAACTTTCCCTGACATATCCCGCAAATTCCCCCGTAATCTACGAAATCTTTTGATATATATATATATATATATATATATATATATATATATATATATATATATATATATATATATATATATATATATATATATATATATATATATATATATCTTATGTAAATAGAATACCACTCGATAGCCGAAAAATCATTTTATATCGAAAAATCCTTTATCCAATCGTACGAAATGGAATTTGTCATCAGTTCAAGTCCCTCGGATTCCGAAATGGAATCCCACTCAAGCTCCGAAAGTAGTGTGACCGGAATGGATCAACCAATCAGTCATCATCTATTCTGGATGAATTGGGGATGAGTTCGTATCCTCCTCAATCATTGGAGACAAGGAGAAGGCGATCCTTTCCATCCACCACATTGCCCTCTTGACGAAGAACCTGAAGCACTTACCGGTGAACCTGTCCGAAACACCATTTTCTCTCTCATTTCCAGGGTATCTTGTCACTATTATATACTATACCAAATTCTAGATCATATTTATCCGCTTGTCCGAACCGACAATCACCCCGGTGTAATAAAAGAAGTCAACGAGCTTCGCGCTCGGGTAGTGGCTTTGGAGAATATGGTGCAAAGGTTACAAACACCAGCAGCATAACCAGTATCACCACCACCAACAACAACCGCATTGCAAACCTCAACTTCACAACATGAACATCAACATCATACGCACCATAGATACCAAGGAGTACCAACAACAATGAACGATGAAGTATTAATTCATAACTTCATTGAAGAAATATTCTGCGAATAATATGTGGTTTCTAAAAGTTTTAGAGATTATTTATTCTAGCTCAAACCGAAAAGCAAATGAGATTAATATCATGTTAACTCATTAAATCCATGATTACATCTGAAGAAAATATATATGTATATATATTTTTTTCATAACGATTGTAATTAAAAATTCTTTTGTACAAACTGTTAATGATGAAAATATTTTAACGGGTAGGTAATACCCGAGGAATATTTAGATTTCACATTAATAAGTTACACTGTACATTTTTCGAATCAGATTCAATAGTCATTTACTATCCTACTTACATCCACCGATATACAAATTCGTTCACCACAGAATAACCATATTCATCCAATTTCATATTGAAATTTTGATTTATCAGAATCCAACAAGTGGCATAATGAAGAAAATATTTGACAAAATAAAATTTGTTAGAAACAACCAAATTAACTATGAGAAATTTTGTTAAGAATCCACGCTAACTGTTACTAGCTAATTGTTCCTAGCTAACTGATTACATTTTATTTATCGCAATTTAATTATCGCAATTTATATTCTTGCAATTTTATTTATCATCATTTAATTTCTGTTATTTACTTTACGCACTTTATTTATCGTTATTTAATTTCTGTTATTTATTTTACGCACTTTAAATATTGGGACACGTATACAAGGTTTTGACATATCATATCGACGCATTTATATATATTATTTGGAATAACCATAGACACTCTATATGCAGTAATGAACGAGTTCTCTATACAGGGTTGAGGTTGATTCTACAATAATATATATAATTTGAGTTGTGATCGAGTCTGAGACATGTACACGGGTCACGATACGTATTAATTAATTTGAATAGTACATATTAAACTATACATGAATTATTGGACTGTTACTGTGGACTATCGACTGTGGACTAATAGCATTGGATAATTAAAATGAATTAAAATATTGATTATAAAATATGAAACTAAACATTTCTTCAAGTTTGCCACTTGATTTCATCTTAAACCTCATTTGTATCTTGACGATTACAATCTGCGTTCAAACCTGTCATAATTCCTGAAAACACCTCAATCGAGAGGATGAACCAACCGCACTTCATCTACGGAAGAAAAGATTTATGCATATAGTTATGCACCTGAAAAATACTCTGAATCTGACTAAACGTTTAATACATATCTGTGCTAGCTCCTTTGGCGTTGTTATTACCGAAGATAACCTTACAATCCCTTTCCAAAGTAGCCAATTTTGTCACAGCTTCAGCAAGTCAACTTCGACTTTTCGTTCGAAACAACCTTATCATCAACTTGATATATATGCTGTAGTGACCCGAACTTTTCCATGTTTATATACATTAATTGAGATTGATGTTTACATGATTAAATGTTTCCAACATGTTAAGCAATCAAACTTGTTAAGACTTGATTAATTGAAATAGGTTTCATATAGACAATTGACCACCCAAGTTGACCGGTGATTCACGAACGTTAAAACTTGTAAAAAAACTATATGATGACATATATATGGTTATATATATAGTTAACATGATATTATGATAAGTAAATATATCATTAATTATATTAACAATGAACTACATATGTAAAAACAAGACTACTAACTTAATGATTTTGAAACGAGACATATATGTAACGTTTATCGTTGTAAAGACATTTAATGTATATATATCATATTAAGAGATATTCGTACATCATAATATCATGATAATATAATAATTTAAAATCTCTTTTGATATTATAAACATTGGGTTAACAACATTTAACAAGATCGTTAACCTAAAGGTTTCAAAACAACACTTACATGTAACGACTAACGATGACTTAACGACTCAGTTAAAATGTATATACATGTAGTGTTTTAATATGTATTTATACACTTTTGAAAGACTTCAATACACTTATCAAAATACTTCTACTTAACAAAAATGCTTACAATTACATTCTCGTTCAGTTTCATCAACAATTCTACTCGTATGCACCCGTATTCGTACTCGTACAATACACAGCTTTTAGATGTATGTACTATTGGTATATACACTCCAATGATCAGCTCTTAGCAGCCCATGTGAGTCACCTAACACATGTGGGAACCATCATTTGGCAACTAGCATGAAATATCTCATAAGATTACAAAAATATGAGTAATCATTCATGACTTAATTACATGAAAACAAAATTACATATCCTTTATATCTAATCCATACACCAACGACCAAAAACACCTACAAACACTTTCATTCTTCAATTTTCTTCATCTAATTGAACTCTCTCAAGTTCTATCTTCAAGTTCTAAGTGTTCTTCATAAATTCCAAAAGTTCTAGTTTCATAAAATCAAGAATACTTTCAAGTTTGCTAGCTCACTTCCAATCTTGTAAGGTGATCATCCAACCTCAAGAAATCTTTGTTTCTTACAGTAGGTTATCATTCTAATACAAGGTAATAATCATATTCAAACTTTGGTTCAATTTCTATAACTATAACAATCTTATTTCAAGTGATGATCTTACTTGAACTTGTTTTCGTGTCATGATTTTGCTTCAAGAACTTTGAGCCATCCAAGGATCCATTGAAGCTAGATCCATTTTTCTCTTTTCCAGTAGGTTCATCCAAGGAACTTAAGGTAGTAATGATGTTCATAACATCATTCGATTCATACATATAAAGCTATCTTATTCGAAGGTTTAAACTTGTAATCACTAGAACATAGTTTAGTTAATTCTAAACTTGTTCGCAAACAAAAGTTAATCCTTCTAACTTGACTTTTAAAATCAACTAAACACATGTTCTATATCTATATGATATGCTAACTTAATGATTTAAAACCTGGAAACACGAAAAACACCGTAAAACCGGATTTACGCCGTCGTAGTAACACCGCGGGCTGTTTTGGGTTAGTTAATTAAAAACTATGATAAACTTTGATTTAAAAGTTGTTATTCTGAGAAAATGATTTTTATTATGAACATGAAACTATATCCAAAAATTATGGTTAAACTCAAAGTGGAAGTATGTTTTCTAAAATGGTCATCTAGACGTCGTTCTTTCGACTGAAATGACTACCTTTACAAAAATGACTTGTAACTTATTTTTCCGACTAGAAACCTATATTTTTTTTGTTTAGATTCATAAAATAGAGTTCAATATGAAACCATAGCAATTTGATTCACTCAAAACGGATTTAAAATGAAGAAGTTATGGGTAAAACAAGATTGGATAATTTTTCTCATTTTAGCTACGTGAAAATTGGTAACAAATCTATTCCAACCATAACTTAATCAACTTGTATTATATATTATGTAATCTTGAGATACCATAGACACGTATACAATGTTTCGACCTATCATGTCGACACATCTATATATATTTCGGAACAACCATAGACACTCTATATGTGAATGTTGGAGTTAGCTATACAGGGTTGAGGTTGATTCCAAAATATATATAGTTTGAGTTGTGATCAATACTGAGATACGTATACACTGGGTCGTGGATTGATTCAAGATAATATTTATCGATTTATTTCTGTACATCTAACTGTGGACAACTAGTTGTAGGTTACTAACGAGGACAGCTGACTTAATAAACTTAAAACATAAAAATATATTAAAAGTGTTGTAAATATATTTTGAACATACTTTGATATATATGTATATATTGTTATAGGTTCGTGAATCAACCAGTGGCCAAGTCTTACTTCCCGACGAAGTAAAAATCTGTGAAAGTGAGTTATAGTCCCACTTTTAAAATCTAATATTTTTGGGATGAGAATACATGCAGGTTTTATAAATGATTTACAAAATAGACACAAGTACGTGAAACTACATTCTATGGTTGAATTATCGAAATCGAATATGCCCCTTTTTATTAAGTCTGGTAATCTAAGAATTAGGGAACAGACACCCTAATTGACGCGAATCCTAAAGATAGATCTATTGGGCCTAACAAACCCCATCCAAAGTACCGGATGCTTTAGTACTTCGAAATTTATATCATATCCGAAGGGTGTCCCGGAATGATGGGGATATTCTTATATATGCATCTTGTTATTGTCGGTTACCAGGTGTTCACCATATGAATGATTTTTATCTCTATGTATGGGATGTGTATTGAAATATGAAATCTTGTGGTCTATTGTTACGATTTGATATATATAGGTTAAACCTATAACTCACCAACATTTTTGTTGACGTTTTAAGCATGTTTATTCTCAGGTGATTATTAAGAGCTTCCGCTGTCGCATACTTAAATAAGGACAAGATTTGGAGTCCATGCTTGTATGATATTGTGTAAAAACTGCATTCAAGAAACTTATTTTGTTGTAACATATTTGTATTGTAAACCATTATGTAATGGTCGTGTGTAAACAGGATATTTTAGATTATCATTATTTGATAATCTACGTAAAGCTTTTTAAACCTTTATTGATGAAATAAAGGTTATGGTTTGTTTAAAAATGAATGCAGTCTTTGAAAAACGTCTCATATAGAGGTCAAAACCTCGCAACGAAATCAATTAATATGGAACGTTTTTAATCAATAAGAACGGGACATTTCAGTTGGTATCCGAGCGTTGGTCTTAGAGAACCAGAAAATTGCATTAGTGTGTCTTATCGAGTTTGTTAGGATGCATTAGTGAGTCTGGACTTCGACCGTGTTTTCTTTAAAAATGATTGCTTAACATTTTTGTTGGAAACTATATATTTTTAACATATGAATATTATGTGATATATTAATCTCTTAACGTGTTTGATATTATGTGATAGATGTCTACCTCTAGAACAAGTCCCATTGACTCACCTAATAATAATGAAGAGTCAAATATAAATTGGAATGATTCGTGGACTGATTCACAAGTTCCCGAAGAGGAACCGGAAGAAGAGTCGGAACCGGAAGAAGAATCGGAACCGGAAGAAGAATCGGAACCGGAAGAAGAAATAGAACCGGTGGGGGAAATAATAAAACGGTTAAGTAAAAGAGAATCCTCAACCAACCGACCAAGGTTAATTATGGTCAATGGTGTTTCCGCCAAGGAAGCAAAATATTGGGAGGATTACCAATTCTCCGATGAATCGGATTCCGACGAGAATTCCGATGATGTTATAGAAATTACCCCAACTGAATTTAAAAAGGCAAAAGAAAATAATAAGGGAAAGGGCATAAAAATAGAGAAATCTAATTCCAACCCCGATGAACTTTATATGTATCGTCAACCCCCGAAGTCCTTAAGTTGTAACAATGACCCGGGAACCTCTAAACCACCAGGTTTTTCTAAACCAATGTGGACAACGACGGCTCGTATTAGGGGAACATCATATATCCCTAGAAACTTGGCAAAACGAACCAAAACCGAAGAAGAAGAAACGAGCGAGTCGGAATAAGATAGTTGTATTCGTGTGGTGTAATATATGTAATATAGTATTCTTATGCTTTATGATATATGTAAAAATTGCTTGTATTAATAAGTATTTTTTTATGAATCTAACTCTTGTCTATTTTACAGTTTAAAAACACAAAATGGATAGACAACCCAATATTTTAAGAGACCTACCCGGAGACATGATTGATGAAATCTTGTCTAGAGTTGGCCAGAATTCTTCGGCACAACTATTTAAGGCGAGATCAGTTTGTAAGACATTCGAAGAACGTTCCAAGAATGTCTTGGTTTATAAGAGACTTTCGTTTGAAAGATGGGGGATATCACATTGGGAAACCCATAAGTTACGATGTGTTTACTTTGACGCATATATTGCGGGGAACCCAAATGCTATTTTACGCAACGGGTTAAGAAATTATTTTGACTCAATATATCCGAATATTGGACTTCGTGATTTAGAAAAAGCGGCTAACATGCAACATAAAGAAGCATGTTATGCTTACGGATTAGTAATGTTCGCTTCTCACCAAAGTGAGAACAAGAACATAGGGCTACAACTATTAAACAAAACGTTTCCACAAGTGACGGAGTCGGTAATTGGGGTAAGAAATGAGGTTTTTAGATTATTACGGGACTGTTGGACATTACGTAATCCTCGTCCCTTTGATGACGTTACAACACGCTGTCTTATCAACGGCCATAACGGTTATGTTGCACAAGACCAAGGATGGGAAGTAGTCCTAGTAAAACCAGAATGCATGACTTGTTTCTGGACGTATGAATTACGTGTCTTTATTGCCTTTGCTGAACGACTTGTGTACTAGCTAGAATTGTCTTCACAACTATCTTGTATCAAAGTTATTGTGTGCTATATTTCATGCTTTATGTAAAATAAGCGGTATTGTAAGTTTGTAAAATTTTGTATAAAAGTTTGAACGCGAAATATTATTATAATCAGTTTTTCATATAGAATTGTAGTAGTTGAATTGTATATTAGCTACTAAGTATGAACTTAACGGGTAGGTACTACCCGAATTTAAACTTATAAAACGCTAATATGAAGAAAAAGCTTTTATAAATGAGTTCATATTATGCTACGAAATACTATTAACTACTCTTAACATTCTGTATGATTAACTTGTTCCATTTGACTATTTTGAAGGAAATGGCACCGACTACTCGACACACCGTGAATATGAATGAAGAGGAATTCCGTACTTTTCTAGCTTCAAACATAGCCGCAGTACAGGCTGCGCTACATACCAACAATAACCTTGGATCTAGCAGTACAGGAAATCGTGTAGGATGCACCTACAAAGAATTCACTGCCTGCAAACCTTTGGAATTTGATGGAACCGAAGGACCGATCGGATTGAAACGGTGGACCGAGAAGGTTGAATCGGTGTTTGCCATAAGTAAGTGTACTGAAGAGGACAAAGTGAAGTACGCTACGCATACCTTCACAGGTTCTGCGTTAACATGGTGGAATACCTATCTAGAGCAAGTGGGACAAGATGATGCGTACGCACTACCGTGGTCAGCATTCAAGCACTTGATGAACGAGAAGTACCGTCCCAGAACCGAGGTCAATAAGCTCAAGATAGAGCTTAGAGGGTTACGAACCCAAGGATTTGATATTACCACGTACGAAAGACGATTCACAGAATTGTGCCTATTGTGTCCGGGAGCATTCGAAGATGAGGAAGAGAAGATCGACGCGTTTGTGAAAGGATTACCGGAAAGAATCCAAGAAGATATAAGTTCACACGAGCCCGCCTCCATACAACAGGCATGTAGAATGGCTCACAAACTAGTGAACCAGATTGAAGAAAGAATTAAAGAACAGACTGCTGAAGAGGCTAATGTGAAGCAAGTCAAAAGAAAGTGGGAGGAAAACGGTGATAAGAATCACCAATACAACAACAACAGCAATTACAACAATAATCGCAACAATTATCCCAACAATCGCAACATCAATCGCAACTACAACAAACGGCCCAACAACAACAACAACAACAACAACAACAACAGCAACTACAACAATCATCCCAACAACAATAATAACCGCAACAACAACAACAATCAGAAGCAGCTATGCCAAAGGTGTGAAAAGAATCACTCGGGGTTCTGCACCAAATTTTGCAACAAGTGTAAAAGAAATGGTCATAGCGCGGCGAAGTTTGAGGTCTACGGACCAGGGGTTAATAGAACGAAAGGAACAAATGGTGTCGGAACGAGTAATGGCGGAGCAAGTAGTGTCGGAGCAAGTTATGCCAATGTAGTTTGTTATAAATGTGGAAAACCAGGCCACATTATTAGAAATTGCCCGAACCAGGAGAACACGAATGGACAAGGCCGCGGAAGAGTTTTCAATATTAATGCGGCAGAGGCACAAGAAGACCCGGAGCTTGTTACGGGTACGTTTCTTATTGACAATAAATCTGCTTACGTTTTATTTGATTCGGGTGCGGATAGAAGCTATATGAGTAGAGATTTTTGTGCTAAATTAAGTTGTCCATTGACGCCTTTGGATAGTAAATTTTTACTCGAATTAGCAAATGGTAAATTAATTTCAGCAGATAATATATGTCGGAATCGAGAAATTAAACTGGTTAGCGAAACATATAAGATTGATTTGATACCAGTAGAGTTAGGGAGTTTTGATGTGATAATCGGTATGGACTGGTTGAAAGAAGTGAAAGCGGAGATCGTTTGTTACAAAAATGCAATTCGCATTATACGAGAAAAAGGAAAACCCTTAATGGTGTACGGAGAAAAGGGCAACACGAAGCTACATCTTATTAGTAATTTGAAGGCACAAAAACTAATAAGAAAAGGTTGCTATGGTGTTCTAGCACACGTCGAGAAAGTACAAACTGAAGAAAAGAGCATCAATGATGTTCCCGTCGCAAAAGAATTTCCTGATGTATTTCCGAAAGAATTACCGGGATTACCCCCACATCGATCCGTTGAATTTCAAATAGATCTTGTACCAGGAGCTGCACCAATAGCTCGTGCTCCTTACAGACTCGCACCCAGCGAGATGAAAGAACTGCAAAGCCAATTACAAGAACTTTTAGAGCGTGGTTTCATTCGACCAAGCACATCACCGTGGGGAGCTCCTGTTTTGTTTGTCAAGAAGAAAGATGGTACATTCAGGTTGTGTATCGACTACCGAGAGTTGAACAAACTTACCATCAAGAACCGCTACCCACTACCGAGAATCGACGACTTATTTGATCAACTACAAGGCTCGTCTGTTTATTCAAAGATTGACTTACGTTCCGGGTATCATCAAATGCGGGTGAAAGAAGATGATATTCCAAAGACTGCTTTCAGAACACGTTACGGTCATTACGAGTTTATGGTCATGCCGTTTGGTTTAACTAATGCACCAGCTGTGTTCATGGACCTTATGAACCGAGTGTGTGGACCATACCTTGACAAGTTTGTCATTGTTTTCATTGATGACATACTTATTTACTCAAAGAATGACCAAGAACATGGTGAACATTTGAGAAAGGTGTTAGAAGTATTGAGGAAGGAAGAATTGTACGCTAAGTTTTCAAAGTGTGCATTTTGGTTGGAAGAAGTTCAATTCCTCGGTCACATAGTGAACAAAGAAGGTATTAAGGTGGATCCGGCAAAAATAGAAACTGTTGAAAAGTGGGAAACCCCGAAAACTCCGAAACACATACGCCAGTTTTTAGGACTAGCTGGTTACTACAGAAGGTTCATCCAAGACTTTTCCAGAATAGCAAAACCCTTGACTGCATTAACGCATAAAGGGAAGAAATTTGAATGGAATGATGAACAAGAGAAAGCGTTTCAGTTATTGAAGAAAAAGCTAACTACGGCACCTATATTGTCATTGCCTGAAGGGAATGATGATTTTGTGATTTATTGTGACGCATCAAAGCAAGGTCTCGGTTGTGTATTAATGCAACGAACGAAGGTGATTGCTTATGCGTCTAGACAATTGAAGATTCACGAACAAAATTATACGACGCATGATTTGGAATTAGGCGCGGTTGTTTTTGCATTAAAGACTTGGAGGCACTACTTATATGGGGTCAAAAGTATTATATATACCGACCACAAAAGTCTTCAACACATATTTAATCAGAAACAACTGAATATGAGGCAGCGTAGGTGGATTGAATTATTGAATGATTACGACTTTGAGATTCGTTACCACCCGGGGAAGGCAAATGTGGTAGCCGATGCCTTGAGCAGGAAGGACAGAGAACCCATTCGAGTAAAATCTATGAATATAATGATTCATAATAACCTTACTACTCAAATAAAGGAGGCGCAACAAGGAGTTTTAAAAGAGGGAAATTTAAAGGATGAAATACCCAAAGGATCGGAGAAGCATCTTAATATTCGGGAAGACGGAACCCGGTATAGGGCTGAAAGGATTTGGGTACCAAAATTTGGAGATATGAGAGAAATGGTACTTAGAGAAGCTCATAAAACCAGATACTCAATACATCCTGGAACGGGGAAGATGTACAAGGATCTAAAGAAACATTTTTGGTGGCCGGGTATGAAAGCCGATGTTGCTAAATACGTAGGAGAATGTTTGCGTGTTCTAAAGTCAAAGCTGAGCATCAGAAACCATCAGGTCTACTTCAACAACCCGAAATCCCAGAATGGAAATGGGAAAACATTACCATGGATTTCATCACTAAATTGCCAAGGACTGCAAGTGGTTTTGATACTATTTGGGTAATAGTTGATCGTCTCACCAAATCAGCACACTTCCTGCCAATAAGAGAAGATGACAAGATGGAGAAGTTAGCACGACTGTATTTGAAGGAAGTCATCTCCAGACATGGAATACCAATCTCTATTATCTCTGATAGGGATGGCAGATTTATTTCAAGATTCTGGCAGACATTACAGCAAGCATTAGGAACTCGTCTAGACATGAGTACTGCCTATCATCCACAAACTGATGGGCAGAGCGAAAGGACGATACAAACGCTTGAAGACATGCTACGAGCATGTGTTATTGATTTCGGAAACAGTTGGGATCGACATCTACCGTTAGCAGAATTTTCCTACAACAACAGCTACCATTCAAGCATTGAGATGGCGCCGTTTGAAGCACTTTATGGTAGAAAGTGCAGGTCTCCGATTTGTTGGAGTGAGGTGGGGGAAAGACAGATTACGGGTCCGGAGATTATACAAGAAACTACCGAGAAGATCAACCAAATTCAACAACGGTTGAAAACCGCCCAAAGTCGACAAAAGAGCTACGCTGACATTAAAAGAAAAGATATAGAATTTGAAATTGGAGAGATGGTCATGCTTAAAGTTTCACCTTGGAAAGGCGTTGTTCGATTTGGTAAACGAGGGAAATTAAATCCAAGGTATATTGGACCATTCAAGATTATTGATCGTGTCGGACCAGTAGCTTACCGACTTGAGTTACCTCAACAACTCGCGGCTGTACATAACACTTTCCACGTCTCGAATTTGAAGAAATGTTTTGCTAAAGAAGATCTCACTATTCCGTTAGATGAAATCCAAATCAACAAAAAACTCCAATTCATCGAAGAACCCGTCGAAATAATGGATCGTGAGGTTAAAAGACTTAAGCAAAACAAGATACCAATTGTTAAGGTTCGATGGAATGCTCGTAGAGGACCCGAGTTCACCTGGGAGCGTGAAGATCAGATGAAGAAGAAATACCCGCATCTATTTCCAGAAGATTCGTCAACACCTTCAACAGCTTAAAATTTCGGGACGAAATTTATTTAACGGGTAGGTACTGTAGTGACCCGAACTTTTCCATGTTTATATACATTAATTGAGATTGATGTTTACATGATTAAATGTTTCCAACATGTTAAGCAATCAAACTTGTTAAGACTTGATTAATTGAAATAGGTTTCATATAGACAATTGACCACCCAAGTTGACCGGTGATTCACGAACGTTAAAACTTGTAAAAAAACTATATGATGACATATATATGGTTATATATATAGTTAACATGATATTATGATAAGTAAATATATCATTAATTATATTAACAATGAACTACATATGTAAAAACAAGACTACTAACTTAATGATTTTGAAACGAGACATATATGTAACGTTTATCGTTGTAAAGACATTTAATGTATATATATCATATTAAGAGATATTCGTACATCATAATATCATGATAATATAATAATTTAAAATCTCTTTTGATATTATAAACATTGGGTTAACAACATTTAACAAGATCGTTAACCTAAAGGTTTCAAAACAACACTTACATGTAACGACTAACGATGACTTAACGACTCAGTTAAAATGTATATACATGTAGTGTTTTAATATGTATTTATACACTTTTGAAAGACTTCAATACACTTATCAAAATACTTCTACTTAACAAAAATGCTTACAATTACATTCTCGTTCAGTTTCATCAACAATTCTACTCGTATGCACCCGTATTCGTACTCGTACAATACACAGCTTTTAGATGTATGTACTATTGGTATATACACTCCAATGATCAGCTCTTAGCAGCCCATGTGAGTCACCTAACACATGTGGGAACCATCATTTGGCAACTAGCATGAAATATCTCATAAGATTACAAAAATATGAGTAATCATTCATGACTTAATTACATGAAAACAAAATTACATATCCTTTATATCTAATCCATACACCAACGACCAAAAACACCTACAAACACTTTCATTCTTCAATTTTCTTCATCTAATTGAACTCTCTCAAGTTCTATCTTCAAGTTCTAAGTGTTCTTCATAAATTCCAAAAGTTCTAGTTTCATAAAATCAAGAATACTTTCAAGTTTGCTAGCTCACTTCCAATCTTGTAAGGTGATCATCCAACCTCAAGAAATCTTTGTTTCTTACAGTAGGTTATCATTCTAATACAAGGTAATAATCATATTCAAACTTTGGTTCAATTTCTATAACTATAACAATCTTATTTCAAGTGATGATCTTACTTGAACTTGTTTTCGTGTCATGATTTTGCTTCAAGAACTTTGAGCCATCCAAGGATCCATTGAAGCTAGATCCATTTTTCTCTTTTCCAGTAGGTTCATCCAAGGAACTTAAGGTAGTAATGATGTTCATAACATCATTCGATTCATACATATAAAGCTATCTTATTCGAAGGTTTAAACTTGTAATCACTAGAACATAGTTTAGTTAATTCTAAACTTGTTCGCAAACAAAAGTTAATCCTTCTAACTTGACTTTTAAAATCAACTAAACACATGTTCTATATCTATATGATATGCTAACTTAATGATTTAAAACCTGGAAACACGAAAAACACCGTAAAACCGGATTTACGCCGTCGTAGTAACACCGCGGGCTGTTTTGGGTTAGTTAATTAAAAACTATGATAAACTTTGATTTAAAAGTTGTTATTCTGAGAAAATGATTTTTATTATGAACATGAAACTATATCCAAAAATTATGGTTAAACTCAAAGTGGAAGTATGTTTTCTAAAATGGTCATCTAGACGTCGTTCTTTCGACTGAAATGACTACCTTTACAAAAACGACTTGTAACTTATTTTTCCGACTAGAAACCTATATTTTTTTTGTTTAGATTCATAAAATAGAGTTCAATATGAAACCATAGCAATTTGATTCACTCAAAACGGATTTAAAATGAAGAAGTTATGGGTAAAACAAGATTGGATAATTTTTCTCATTTTAGCTACGTGAAAATTGGTAACAAATCTATTCCAACCATAACTTAATCAACTTGTATTATATATTATGTAATCTTGAGATACCATAGACACGTATACAATGTTTCGACCTATCATGTCGACACATCTATATATATTTCGGAACAACCATAGACACTCTATATGTGAATGTTGGAGTTAGCTATACAGGGTTGAGGTTGATTCCAAAATATATATAGTTTGAGTTGTGATCAATACTGAGATACGTATACACTGGGTCGTGGATTGATTCAAGATAATATTTATCGATTTATTTCTGTACATCTAACTGTGGACAACTAGTTGTAGGTTACTAACGAGGACAGCTGACTTAATAAACTTAAAACATCAAAATATATTAAAAGTGTTGTAAATATATTTTGAACATACTTTGATATATATGTATATATTGTTATAGGTTCGTGAATCAACCAGTGGCCAAGTCTTACTTCCCGACGAAGTAAAAATCTGTGAAAGTGAGTTATAGTCCCACTTTTAAAATCTAATATTTTTGGGATGAGAATACATGCAGGTTTTATAAATGATTTACAAAATAGACACAAGTACGTGAAACTACATTCTATGGTTGAATTATCGAAATCGAATATGCCCCTTTTTATTAAGTCTGGTAATCTAAGAATTAGGGAACAGACACCCTAATTGACGCGAATCCTAAAGATAGATCTATTGGGCCTAACAAACCCCATCCAAAGTACCGGATGCTTTAGTACTTCGAAATTTATATCATATCCGAAGGGTGTCCCGGAATGATGGGGATATTCTTATATATGCATCTTGTTATTGTCGGTTACCAGGTGTTCACCATATGAATGATTTTTATCTCTATGTATGGGATGTGTATTGAAATATGAAATCTTGTGGTCTATTGTTACGATTTGATATATATAGGTTAAACCTATAACTCACCAACATTTTTGTTGACGTTTTAAGCATGTTTATTCTCATGTGATTATTAAGAGCTTCCGTTGTCGCATACTTAAATAAGGACAAGATTTGGAGTCCATACTTGTATGATATTGTGTAAAAACTGCATTCAAGAAACTTATTTTGTTGTAACATATTTGTATTGTAAACCATTATGTAATGGTCGTGTGTAAACAGGATATTTTAGATTATCATTATTTGATAATCTACGTAAAGCTTTTTAAACCTTTATTGATGAAATAAAGGTTATGGTTTGTTTAAAAATGAATGCAGTCTTTGAAAAACGTCTCATATAGAGGTCAAAACCTCGCAACGAAATCAATTAATATGGAACGTTTTTAATCAATAAGAACGGGACATTTCATATGCCTACTCTTTTATTGTAACCAAGGAACCTTTTATATTCCACCATATTACCGTCAGCGTTTAATCATCTAAAAACACAATTCTCTTTAAATCACCCCGGATCGATAACCAATGATTCAGATATGGTAGCAGTAAATGTAGAGGAATCGGCAATCAGTACTTTGAAAACTCACAGCATATCTACATCAACAGTTATATGTATAACATTTATCTCTTAGAATAATGACGTTCCATTCTAAAATTTTGAAAAGCACCCAGCCTACGAATTAATACATTGAACTTTGAAAAAGCTGAATGAAGCAGCAGAAACTGTAGATAACCTTAAACGACCTTAATTGTCAGAAGTTTGATGATAGAGAATAGTACGTTGGAAAAACTCAAAAAAATTGGAACTGGAAAACGAATTGAGCTAACCACGAAGGAGACCAAGGACAAATACAAGGACCAAACCCTATATTCAAAGAATCCAGGTAATTTTGGATCCGATGAAATCACTAGAAAATATCTTGCTCCGAAGTCATGTTAAAAATCTTGCGGAAAATCTTTCTTCATCAACCATCGAACTTAGAAATTCCAAAATATCATCATAAATATCTTTGATATTTCTGAAGATATTTTCATAAATATTCTCGTCTGAAATTATTTATCTCTTCGTGCTATCTATATTATATCATAAAGGAAACTACTTTAGTTTCTAAAATTCTTTAAAATTTGAATTTGAATTATGAATGATTTTGAAGTAGTGTTGGAAATTGATGCATGAGTTAGTATAATATAATGACACTTGATCAACGTGATTATATTACAGTAAGTCATGATGAGTTTCTAATGAAACGTGATGATGGTTCACAGTAGATCATACCATCATCATGTTTCATGTTACATAACTTTTTCATTCTACTTAAATCCTGAACATATCAAGAAAATGTATTCTTGATGGTTCTATCTTCCGTGATGTTGATAAATTTGAAAATCAAATCGTGCTATCACGTTCCTCCCTGCTTAGAACATTATAATCATTCAAAACTCTATATCTACAAATTCTGGACTATTATTCGCTTGATGTAGAATCGGGACGAGAAAACAAAAGCATGAAGCTCCGAAAGAGAAAGGGGGTATAAATTGCAGCAAATACAAGAGAGCATTAACTGTGAATGACGATGATTATAGAAGACGGAAGCAGGGACTCTAAAATATAAGCGAAAATATAAAGCCCAATAACAACACGGAGGTTACAAACCATGGATATTAATAAGAATAGCAATATAAAGACACGGTATAATTAAGAATAGTATCACCCCAAGGTAATAGTAGAAGTAAACAGATTCTTCTGATGGAAGATCGAAAAGAAGGATGACAGAAATGATAATTAGAAACATATCAAGGATTAGAACTGGATTAAGCATTTTCACAATCTTTTGGATGTATGAACTAAGAAAGAAAGTATATGAACGGTGAAAATAATAAAATGGAAGAGGTAAATTTATAATGGAAACATCCGACAGAGCAATCGAGACAGATAATCGCATTTAATTAAAGAGATCTTAATTTCCATAAAGAATCAAATCTTATAGATTCCTAGATTTTCTTTTAAATCTTTTGAATTCCGGAATTCAACCCTGACTCTGTCAAAAGTTAAGATGAATCTTTACTTTCCTATTTCACTCTTTTGTAATAACTTCACTCGTGCTCTTCGAATAATCGAATTGTTTTATCCATATTACTCAATGACAATAAAACTTTATTTATCAACTCATATTCGTCATAAAAACATTTTTTTGTTAACCATGACCACCTCACTCAAATTTCGAGAGGAAATTTCTTTAACGGGTAGGTACTGTGACGACCCGAAAATTTCCGATCAAATTTAAACTTAATCTTCATATGATTTCGATACGATAATCAAAGTCTGTAATGTTAAGTCTCAAAATTTTTGAACTGTTTTCATGAAATTAGTTAACCTTTGATTAGTCCCGACGATTCACGAACGACAGCTGGTAAATGAATATGTATATATGTATATATATATATATATATGTATATATATATGTATATATATATATATATGTATATATATATATATATATATATATATATATATATATTATAATATAATATAATTTTAAATACTATATGAAATTTTTTTAATATTAATTTCTATGAAAATACTTATAAGTTAAAAAGTTAATTGTTATATTAATATTTTTGTTATTGTTATTATTATAATTATTAATATTAATATTAATATTAATATTAATATTAATATTATTATTATCTTTATTAATATTATTATTATATATAATATAATATATAATATATAAATATAGATACATCTGAATCTGTTAAATCAATATCATATTTATTTTATATTTTTTTTTTATGTTTTTGGCTGTGACTAGTAATCAATCCATATCTTCATTTCATATCAACCAAGAGTCACGGACTCAATATCCTCATTATTGTAGCAAGTGGAATCTTTTCTTCTTTTCAAATGTAAGAATTTGTTTTGTTAAATTATTACCTTTGGTTGCTAGTGAATATCTCAATTTCATATATATTATTACATACACATACATGCATATGATTCCCACTATCTTATCTCTCTGCTTTTGGTTCAAACATATCACCACCATCTAGTAATCACTATGTTAATCACCATAATTCACCACCCTACAAACCCATTTATGTCTATTGAAACACACCTTTAAATCACTTATCATAGCTACTACGTGCTTGTTGATATCTTTAGCTTCTGTTTACAACACCACCCTCTCAACCATCATAAACCCATCATGATTATTACTACACCTACTTATATTCCGTTTCAATTTACAATCAACACCCATCATCACTATTAATCGATTTCTTGTTTTGGCTTGAAATAACCATCGACCAAATCATGGTATTAAACTTATCACTGCATTTGAGTTATGCAACTTGAACACCACAACCTCGCCACCATACAATCGCCACAACCCACCACCTCAATAAACTACAAACCATCATCTATATATTCTGTTTTCTCTTGTCCAACAAACAGTCCATCGAAATGATAATTATATTCGGGTCATGCGATAACTATGAACCATCAAGCTAGAACACTCATACAATTGCTTATATATATATATATATATATATATATATATATATATATATATATATATATATATATATATATATATATATATATATATATATATATATATATATATATATATATATTTTGACAGCTTGATAACTCAACAACCCTTGTTGCAAAAGAGAATAAAAACGATGAGGTTGTTATTATTATATGTTGATGAAGATCATCAAGAGTATCATCGAAAGACTGCTACTGTTATATATCTTCCTTTACAGTGTATATACCATCATCACTCATGTGTAACCTGAAATGTCCCGTTCTTATTGACTAAAAACATTCCATATTAATTGATTTCGTTGCGAGGTTTTGACCTCTATATGAGACGTTTTTCAAAGACTGCATTCATTTTAAAACAAACCATAACCTTTATTTCATTAATAAAGGTTTAAAAAGCTTTACTTAGATTATCAAATAATGATAATCTAAAATATCCTGTTTACACGTGACCATTACATAATGGTTTACAATACAAATATGTTACAACGAAATAAGTTTCTTGAATGCAGTTTTTACACAATATCATACAAGCATGGACTCCAAATCTTATCCTTATTTAAGTATGCGATAGCGGAAGCTCTTAATAATCACCCGAGAATAAACATGCTTAAAACATCAACAAAAATGTTGGTGAGTTATAGGTTTAACCTATATATTATCAAATCATAATAATAGACCACAAGATTTCATATTTCAATACACATCCCATACATAGAGATAAAAATCATTCATATGGTGAACACCTGGTAACCGACATTAACAAGATGCATATTTAAGAATATCCCCATCATTCCGGGACACCCTTCGGATTTGATATAAATTTCGAAGTACTAAAGCATCCAGTACTTTGGATGGGGTTTGTTAGGCCCAATAGATCTATCTTTAGGATTCGCGTCAATTAGGGTGTATGTTCCCTAATTCTTAGATTACCAGACTTAATAAAAAGGGGCATATTCGATTTCGATAATTCAACCATAGAATGTAGTTTATCGTACTTGTGTCTATTTTGTAAATCATTTATAAAACCTGCATCTATTCTCATCCCAGAAATATTAGATTTTAAAAGTGGGACTATAACTCACTTTCACAGATTTTTTTACTTCGTCGGGAAGTAAGACTTGGCCACTGGTCGATTCACGAACCTATAACAAATATGTACATATATATTAAAGTATGTTCAAAATATATTTACAACACTTTTAATACATTTTGATGTTTTAAGTTTATTAAGTCAGCTGTCCTCGTTAGTAACCTACAACTAGTTATCCACAGTTAGATGTACAGAAATAAATCGATATATATTATCTTGAATCAATCCACGAACCAGTGTATACATATCTCAGTATTGATCATAACTCAAACTATATATATTTTGGAATTAACCTCAACCCTGTATAGCTAACTCCAACATTCACATATAGAGTGTCTATGGTTGTTCCGAAATATATATAGATGTGTCGACATGATAGGTCGAAACATTGTATACGTGTCTATGGTATCTCAAGATTACATAATATACAATACAAGTTGATTAAGTTATGGTTGGAATAGATTTGTTACCAATTTTCACGTAGCTAAAATGAGTAGTTTTTACCAATTTTGATTTGCTCGCCATTTCTTCGTTTCTAATCCGTTTTGAGTGATTTAAGCGGCCACGGTTTCGTATTGAACTTGACTTTATGAAACTAAACAGAAAAGGTATAGGTTTATAGTCGGAAATACAAGTTACAAGTCATTTTTGAAAAACATACTTTCACTTTGAGTTTAACCATGATTTTTGGATATGGTTTCATGTTCATAAGAAAAATCATTTTCCCATAAGTATAGCTTTTAAATCAAAGTTTTTCATAGTTTTTAATTATCCAAACCAAAACAGCCCCCGGTTGTAACTACGACGGCGTAAATCCAGTTTTATGGTGTTTATCGTGTTTCCGGGATTTAAATCATTAAGTTAGCATATCATATAGATATAGATCATGTGTATATTTGATTTTAAAAGTGTAGTTAGAAGGATTAACTTTATTTGCGAACAAGTTTAGAATTAACTAAACAATGTTCTAGTGATTACTAGTTTACCACTTCAAATATGATAGCTTTTTATGTATGAATCGAATGATGTTATGAACATCATTACTACCTTAAGTTCCTTGGATAAACCTACTGGAAAAGAGAAAAATGGATCTAGCTTCAACGGATCCTTGGATGGCTCGAAGTTCTTGAAGCAGAATCATGACACGAAAACAAGTTCAAGTAAGATCATCACTTGAAATAAGATTGTTATAGTTATAGAAATTGAACCAAAGTTTGTATATGATTATTACCTTGTATTAGAATGATAACCTACTGTAAGAAACAAAGATTTCTTGAGGTTGGATGATCACCTTACAAGATTGGAAGTGAGCTAGCAAACTTGAAAGTATTCTTGATTTTATGTAACTAGAACTTGTAGAATTTATGAAGAACACTTAGAACTTGAAGTTATAACTTGAGAGAGATCAATTAGATGAAGAAAATTGAAGAATGAAAGTGTTTGTAGGTGTTTTTGGTCGTTGGTGTATGTATTAGATATAAAGGATATTTAATTTTGTTTTCATGTAAATAAGTCATGAATGATTACTCATATTTTTGTAATTTTATGAGATATTTCATGCTAGTTGCCAAATGATGGTTCCCACATGTGTTAGGTGACTAAAATGGGCTGCTAAGAGCTAATCATTGGAGTGTATATACTAATAGTACATACATCTAAAAGCTGTGTATTGTACGAGTACGAATACGGGTGCATACGAGTAGAATTATTGATGAAACTGAACGAGGATGTAATTGTAAGCATTTTTGTTAAGTAGAAGTATTTTGATAAGTGTCTTGAAGTCTTTCAAAAGTGTATAAATACATATTAAAACACTACATGTATATACATTTTAACTGAGTCGTTAAGTCATCGTTAGTCGTTACATGTAAGTGTTGTTTTGAGACCTTTAGGCTAACGATCTTGTTAAATGTTGTTAACCCAAAGTTTATAATATCAAATGAGATTTTAAATTATTATGTTATCATGATATTATGATATATTAATATATCTTAATATGATATATACATTTAAATACCATTACAACGATAATCGTTACATATATGTCTCGTTTCGAAATCCTTAAGTTAGTATTCTTGTTTTAACTTATGTAGTTCATTGTTGATATACTTAATGATATATTTAATTATCATATTATCATGTTATATATAATATAACAATGTATTAATATGCTTCATATATATTTAGTAAGACGTGGTTATAACGATAATCGTTATATGTATCGTTTCGAGTTTCATACGTCAATAGTCTCCTTTTTAAGTATATAACTTATTGTTACTATTTTTAATGAGATACTTGATGATCATTATATAATGTTAAACATATATATTTATTCATTTATGTATCATCATGTCATATACAACTTATAGCGTTCGTGAATCATTGGTCAAACTGGGTAATCAGACGTTTACAAAATTTTCGTTTCAATTAACCAAGTCTTAACAAGTTTGATTGCTTAACATGTTGGAAACATTTAATCATGTAAATATAGTTTTAATTAAACATATAATCATAGAAAAGTTCGGAAAAGTTCGGGTCACTACAGTACCTACCCGTTAAATAAATTTCGTCCCGAAATTTTAAGCGATTGGAGGTGTTGGCTCATCTTCTGGAAATAAGTGCGGGTACTTCTTCTTCATCTGATCTTCTCGTTCCCAGGTGAACTCCGGTCCTCTACGAGCATTCCATCGAACCTTAGCAATCGGTATCTTGTTTTGTTTAAGTCTCTTAACGTCACGATCCATTATTTCAACGGGTTCTTCAATGAATTGAAGTTTTTCATTGATTTGGATTTCGTCCAACGGAATAGTGAGATCTTCTTTAGCAAAACATTTCTTCAAATTCGAGACGTGGAAAGTGTTATGTACAGCCGCGAGTTGTTGAGGTAACTCAAGTCGGTAAGCTACTGGTCCGACACGATCAATAATCTTGAATGGTCCAATATACCTTGGATTTAATTTCCCTCGTTTACCAAATCGAACAACACCTTTCCAAGGTGCAACCTTAAGCATGACCATCTCTCCAATTTCAAATTCTATATCTTTTCTTTTAATGTCGGTGTAGCTCTTTTGTCGACTTTGGGAGGTTTTCAACCGTTGTTGAATTTAGGTGATCTTCTCAGTAGTTTCTTGTATTATCTCCGGACCCGTAATCTGTCTATCCCCCACTTCACTCCAACAAATCGGAGACCTGCACTTTCTACCATAAAGTGCTTCAAACGGCGCCATCTCAATGCTTGAATGGTAGCTGTTGTTGTAGGAAAATTCTGCTAACGGTAGATGTCGATCCCAACTGTTTCCGAAATCAATAACACATGCTCGTAGCATGTCTTCAAGCGTTTGTATCGTCCTTTCGCTCTGCCCATCATTTTGTAGATGATAGGCAGTACTCATGTCTAGACGAGTTCCTAATGCTTGTTGTAATGTCTGCCAGAATCTTGAAATAAATCTGCCATCCCTATCAGAGATAATAGAGATTGGTATTCCATGTCTAGAGACGACTTCCTTCAAATACAGTCGTGCTAACTTCTCCATCTTGTCATCTTCTCTTATTGGCAGGAAGTGTGCTGATTTGGTGAGACGATCAACTATTACCCAAATAGTATCAAAACCACTTGCAGTCCTTGGCAATTTAGTGATGAAATCCATGGTAATATTTTCCCATTTCCATTCCAGGATTTCGGGTTGTTGAAGTAGACCTGATGGTTTCTGATGCTCAGCTTTAACCTTAGAACACGTCAAACTTTCTCCTACGTATTTAGCAACATCGACTTTCATACCCGGCCACCAAAAATGTTTCTTGAGATCCTTGTACATCTTCCCCGTTCCAGGATGTATTAAGTATCTGGTTTTATGAGCTTCTCTAAGTACCATTTCTCTCATATCTCCAAATTTTGGTACCCAAATCCTTTCAGCCCTATACCGAGTTCTGTCTTCCTGAATATTAAGATGCTTTTCCGATCCTTTGGGTATTTCATCCTTTAAATTTCCCTCTTTTAAAACTCCTTGTTGCGCCTCCTTTATTTGAGTAGTAAGGTTATTGTGAATCATTATATTCATAGATTTTACTCGAATGGGTTCTCTGTCCTTCCTGCTCAAGGCGTCGGCTACCACATTTGCCTTCCCCGGGTGGTAACGAATCTCAAAGTCGTAATCATTCAACAATTCAATCCACCTACGCTGCCTCATATTCAGTTATTTCTGATTAAATATGTGTTGAAGACTTTTGTGGTCGGTATATATAATACTTTTGACCCCATATAAGTAGTGCCTCCAAGTCTTTAATGCAAAAACAACCGCGCCTAATTCCAAATCATGGGTCGTATAATTTTGTTCGTGAATCTTTAATTGTCTAGACGCATAAGCAATCACCTTCGTTCGTTGCATTAATACACAACCGAGACCTTGCTTTGATGCGTCACAATAAATCACAAAATCATCATTCCCTTCAGGCAATGACAATATAGGTGCCGTAGTTAACTTTTTCTTTAACAATTGAAATGCTTTCTCTTGTTCATCTTTCCATTCAAATTTCTTCCCTTTATGCGTTAATGCAGTCAAGGGTTTTGCTATTCTGGAAAAATCTTGGATGAACCTTCTGTAGTAACCAGCTAGTCCTAAAAACTGGCGTATGTGTTTCGGAGTTTTCGGGGTTTCCCACTTTTCAACAGTTTCTATCTTTGCCGAATCCACCTTAATACCTTCTTTGTTCACTATGTGGCCGAGGAATTGAACTTCTTCCAACCAAAATGCACACGTTGAAAACTTAGCGTACAATTCTTCCTTCCTTAATACTTCTAACACCTTTCTCAAATGTTCACCGTGTTCTTGGTCATTCTTTGAGTAAATAAGTATGTCATCAATGAAAACAATGACAAACTTGTCAAGGTATGGTCCACACACTTGGTTCATAAGGTCCATGAACACAGCTGGTGCATTAGTTAAACCAAACGGCATGACCATAAACTCGTAATGACCGTAACGTGTTCTGAAAGAAGTCTTTGGAATATCATCTTCTTTCACCCGCATTTGATGATACACGGAACGTAAGTCAATCTTTGAATAAACAGACGAGCCTTGTAGTTGATCAAATAAGTCGTCGATTCTCGGTAGTGGGTAGCGGTTCTTGATGGTAAGTTTTTTCAACTCTCGGTAGTCGATACACAACCTGAATGTACCATCTTTCTTCTTGACAAACAAAACAGGAGCTCCCCACGGTGATGTGCTTGGTCGAATGAAACCACGCTCTAAAAATTCTTGTAATTGGCTTTGCAGTTCTTTCATCTCGCTGGGTGCGAGTCTGTAAGGAGCATGAGCTATTGGTGCAGCTCCTGGTACAAGATCTATTTGAAATTCAACGGATCGATGTGGGGGTAATCCCAGTAATTCTTTCGAAAATACATCGGAAAATTCTTTTGCGACGGGAACATCATTGATGCTCTTTTCTTCAGTTTGTACTTTCATAACATGTGCTAGAACAGCATAGCAACCTTTTCTTATTAGTTTTTGTACCTTAAAATTACTAATAAGATGTAGCTTCGTATTGCCCTTTTCTCAGTACACCATTAAGGGTTCTTCTTCTTCTCGTACAATGCGAATTGCATTTTTATAACATACGATCTCTGCTTTCACCTTCTTCAGCCAGTCCATGCCAACTATTACATCAAAACTCCCTAACTCTACTGGTATCAAATCAATCTTAAATATTTCACTACCCAGTTTAATTTCTCGATTCCGGCATATATAATCTGCTGAAATTAATTTATCGTTTGCTAATTCGAGTAAAAATTTACTATCCAACGGCATCAATGGACAACTTAATTTAGCACAAAAATCTCTACTCATATAGCTTATATCTGTACCTGAATCAAATAAAACGTAAGCAGATTTATTCTCAATAAGAAACGTACCCGTAACAAGCTCCGGGTCTTCCTGTGCCTCTACCGCATTAATATTGAAAACTCTTCCGCGGCCTTGTCCATTCGTGTTCTCCTGGTTCGGGCAATTTCTAATAATGTGGCCCGGTTTTCCACATTTATAACAAACTACATTGGCATAACTTGCTCCGACACTACTTGCTCCACCATTATTCGTTCCGACACCATTTGTTCCGTTTGTACTGTTAACCCCTGGTCCGTAGACCTCACACTTTGCTACTCTATGACCATTTCTTTTACACTTGTTGCAAAATTTGGTGCAGAACCCCGAGTGATACTTTTCACACCTTTGGCATAGCTGCTTCTGATTATTGTTGTTGTTGTGGTTGTTATTGTTGTTGGGATGATTGTTGTAATTGCTGTTGTTGTTATTATTGTTGTTGTTGTTGTTGGGCCGTTTGTTGTAGTTGCGATTGATGTTGCGATTGTTGGGATAGTTGTTGCGATTATTGTTGTAATTGCTGTTGTTGTATTGGTGATTCTTATCACCGTTTTCCTCCCACTTTCTTTTGACTTGCTTCACATTGGCCTCTTCAGCCGCCTGTTCTTTAATTCTTTCCTCAATCTGGTTCACTAGTTTGTGAGCCATTCTACATGCCTGTTGTATGGTGGCGGGCTCGTGTGAACTTATATCTTCTTGGATTCTTTCCGGTAATCCTTTCACAAACGCGTCGATCTTCTCTTCCTCATCTTCGAACGCTCCCGGGCACAATAGGCATAATTCTGTGAATCGTCTTTCGTACGTGGTAATATCAAATCCTTGGGTTCGTAACCCTCTAAGTTCTGTCTTGAGCTTATTGACCTCGGTTCTGGGACGGTACTTCTCGCTCATCAAGTGCTTGAATGCTGACCACAGTAGTGCGTAAGCATCATCTTGTCCCACTTGCTCTAGATAGGTATTCCACCATGTTAACGCAGAACCTGTGAAGGTATGCGTAGCGTACTTCACTTTGTCCTCTTCAGTACACTTACTTATGGCAAACACCGATTCGACCTTCTCGGTCCACCGTTTCAATCCGATCGGTCCTTCGGTTCCATCAAATTCCAAAGGTTTGCAGGCAGTGAATTCTTTGTAGGTGCATCCTACACGATTTCCTGTACTGCTAGATCCAAGGTTATTGTTGGTATGTAGCGCAGCCTGTACTGCGGCTATGTTTGAAGCAAGAAAAGCACGAATTTCCTCTTCGCTCATATTCAAGGTGTGTCGAGTAGTCGGTGCCATTTTCTTCAAAATAGTCAAATGAAACAAGTTAATCATATAGAATATCAAGAGTAGTCAATAGTATTTCGTAGCATAATATGAACTTATTTATAAAAGCTCTTTTTTCATATTAGCGTTTTATACTCTTTAATTCGGGTTGTACCTTCCCGTTAAGTTCATACTTAGTAGCTAACATACCATTTCAACTACTACAATTCTATATGAAAAACTAATCACAAAAAAAAAAAAAAAATTTATCAAATTCAAGCCTTTATACAATAACTTGCAAACTTACAATACCGCTATTTTACATATAGCATGAAATATAGCACATAAAACTTTGATACAAAGTAGTTACGAAGATAATTCTAGTTAATAAATAAGGCGTTCAGCAAAGGCAATAAAGACACGTAATTCATACGTCCAGAAACAAGTCATGCATTCTGGTTTTACTAATACCACTTCCCATCCTTGGTTTTGTGGAACATAACCGTTATGGCCGTTGATAAGACAGCGTGTTGTAACGTCGTCAAAGGGACGAGGGTTACGTAATGTCCAACAGTCCTGTAACAATCTAAAAACCTCATTTCTTACCCCAATTACCGACTCCGTCACTTGTGGGAACGTTTTGTTTAATAGTTGTAGCCCGATGTTCTTGTTCTCACTTTGGTGAGAAGCAAACATTACTAACCCGTAAGAATAACATGCTTCTTTATGTTGCATGTTAGCCACTTTTTCTAAATCACGAAGTCCTATATTCGGATATACTGAGTCAAAATAATTTCTTAACCCGTTGCGTAAAATAGCATTTGGGTTCCCCGCAATATATGCGTCAAAGTAAACACATCGTAACTTATGGATTTCCCAATGTGATATCCCCCATCTTTCGAACGAAAGCCTTTTATAAATCAGGGCATTCTTGGAACGTTCTTCGAATGTCTTACAAACTGATCTCGCCTTAAATAGTTGTGCCGAGGAATTCTGACCGACTCTAGACAAGATTTCATCAATCATGTCTCCGGGTAGGTCTCTTAAAATATTGGGTTGTCTATCCATTTTGTGTTTTTATACTGTAAAATAGACAAGAGTTATATTTATAAAAAAAATACTTATTAATACAAGCAATTTTTACATATATCATAAAGCATAAGCACACTATATTACATATATTACACCACACGAATACAACTATCTTATTCCGACTCGCTCGTTTCTTCTTCTTCGGTTTTAGTTCATTTTGCCAAGTTTCTAGGGATATATGATGTTCCCCTAATACGAGCCGTCATTTTCCACATTGGTTTAGAAAAACCTGGTGGTTTAGAGGTTCCCGGGTAATTGTAACAACTTAAGAAATACGGGTGTTGACGATACATATAAAGTTCATCGTGTTTGGAATCAAATTTCTCTATTTTTATGCCCTTTCCCTTATTGTTCTCTTTTGCCTTTTTAAATTGTGTTGGGGTAATTTCTATAACATCATCGGAATCCTTGTCGGGATCCGATTCATCAGAGAATTGGTAATCCTCCCAATACTTTGCTTCCTTGGCGGAAACATCATTGACCATAATTAACTTTGGTCGGTTGGTTGAGGAATTTCTTCTACTTAACCTTTTTATTATTTCCCCCACTGGTTCTATTTCTTCTTCCGGTTCCGATTCTTCTTCCGGTTCCGACTCTTCTTCCGGTTCTTCTTCGGGAACTTGTGAATCAGTCCACGAATCATTCCAATTTACATTTGACTTTTCATTATTATTAGGTGAGTCAATGGGACTTGTTCTAGAGGTAGACATCTATCACATAATATCAAACACATTAAGAGATTAATATATCACATAATATTCACATGTTAAAAAATATATAGTTTCCAACAAAATTTGTTAAGCAATCATTTTTCAAGTAAACACGGTCGAAGTCCATACTCACTAATGCATCTTAACAAACTCGATAAGACACACTAATGCAAAATTATGGTTCTCTAAGACCAACGCTCGGATACCAACTGAAATGTCCCGTTCTTATTGATTAAAAATGTTCCATATTAATTGATTTCGTTGCGAGGTTTTGACCTCTATATGAGACGTTTTTCAAACACTGCATTCATTTTAAAACAAACCATAATCTTTATTTCATCAATAAAGGTTTAAAAAGCTTTACGTAGATTATCAAATAATGATAATCAAAAATATCTTGTTTACACGCGACCATTACATAATGGTTTACAATACAAATATGTTACAATGAAATAAGTTTCTTGAATGCAGTTTTTACACAATATCATACAAGCATGGACTCCAAATCTTGTCCTTATTTAAGTATGCGATAGCGGAAGCTCTTAATTATTATCTGAGCGTCAACAAAAATGTTGGTGAGTTATAGGTTTAACCTATATATTATCAAATCATAATAATAGACCACAAAATTTCATATTTCAATACACATCCCATACATAGAGATAAAAATCATTCATATGGTGAACACCTGGTAACCGACATTAACAAGATGCATATTTAAGAATATCCCCATCATTCCGGGACACCCTTCGGATATGATATAAATTTCGAAGTACTAAAGCATCCGGTACTTTGGATTGGGTTTGTTAGGCCCAATAGATCTATCTTTAGGATTCGCGTCAATTAGGGTGTCTGTTCCCTAATTCTTAGATTACCAGACTTAATAAAAAAAGGCATATTCGATTTCGATAATTCAACCATAGAATGTAGTTTCACGTACTTGTGTCTATTTTGTAAATCATTAATAAAACCTGCATGTATTCTCATCCCAGAAATATTAGATTTTAAAAGTGGGACTATAACTCACTTTCACAGATTTTTTTACTTCGTCGAGAAGTAAGACTTGGCCACTGGTCAATTCACGAACCTATAACAAATATGTACATATATATCAAAGTATGTTCAAAATATATTTACAACACTTTTAATACATTTTGATGTTTTAAGTTTATTAAGTCAGCTGTCCTCGTTAGTAACCTACAACTAGTTGTCCACAGTTAGATGTACAGAAATAAATCGATATATATTATCTTGAATCAATCCACGACCCATTGTATACATATCTCAGTATTGATCACAACTCAAACTATATATATTTTGGAATCAACCTCAACCCTGTATAGCTAACTCCAACATTCACATATAGAGTGTCTATGGTTGTTCCGAAATATATATAGATGTGTCGACATGATAGGTCGAAACAATGTATACGTGTCTATGGTATCTCAAGATTACATAATATACAATACAAGTTGATTAAGTTATGGTTGGAATAGATTTGTTACCAATTTTCACGTAGCTAAAATGAGTAGTTTTTACCAATTTTGTTTTGCTCGCCATTTCTTCGTTTCTAATCCGTTTTGAGTGATTTAAGCGGCCACGGTTTCGTATTGAACTTGAATTTATGAAACTAAACAGAAAAGGTATAGGTTTATAGTCAGAAATACAAGTTACAAGTCATTTTTGAAAGAGGTAGTCATTTCCGTCGAAAGAACGACATCTTGATGACTGTTTTGAAAAACATACTTTCACTTTGGGTTTAACCATGATTTTTGGATATGGTTTCATGTTCATAAGAAAAATCATTTTCCCATAAGTATAGCTTTTAAATCAAAGTTTTTCATTGTTTTTAATTATCCAAACCAAAACAGCCCCCGGTTGTAACTACGACGGCGTAAATCCGGTTTTATGGTGTTTATCGTGTTTCCGGGTTTTAAATCATTAAGTTAGCATATCATATAGATATAGATCATGTGTATATTTTATTTTAAAAGTGTAGTTAGAAGGATTAACTTTATTTGCGAACAAGTTTAGAATTAACTAAACTATGTTCTAGTGATTACTAGTTTACCACTTCAAATATGATAGCTTTTTATGTATGAATCGAATGATGTTATGAACATCATTACTACCTTAAGTTCCTTGGATAAACCTACTGGAAAAGAGAAAAATAGATCTAGCTTCAACGGATCCTTGGATGGCTCGAAGTTCTTGAAGCAGAATCATGACACGAAAACAAGTTCAAGTAAGATCATCACTTGAAATAAGATTGTTATAGTTATAAAAATTGAACCAAAGTTTGAATATGATTATTACCTTGTATTAGAATGATAACCTACTATAAGAAACAAAGATTTCTTGAGGTTGGATGATCACCTTACAAGATTGGAAGTGAGCTAGCAAACTTGAAAGTATTCTTGATTTTATGTAACTAGAACTTGTAGAATTTATGAAGAACACTTAGAACTTGAGAGAGATCAATTAGATGAAGAAAATTGAAGAATTAAAGTGTTTGTAGGTGTTTTTGGTCGTTGGTGTATGGATTATATATAAAGGATATGTAATTTTGTTTTCATGTAAATAAGTCATGAATGATTACTCATATTTTTGTAATTTTATGAGATATTTCATGCTAGTTGCCAAATGATGGTTCCCACATGTGTTAGGTGACTCATATGGGCTGCTAAGAGCTGATAATTGGAGTGTATATACCAATAGTACATACATCTAAAAGCTGTGTATTGTACGAGTACGAATACGGGTGCATACGAGTAGAATTGTTGATGAAACTGAACGAGGATGTAATTGTAAGCATTTTTGTTAAGTAGAAGTATTTTGATAAGTGTCTTGAAGTCTTTCAAAAGTGTATGAATACATATTAAAACACTACATGTATATACATTTTAACCGAGTCGTTAAGTCATCGTTAGTCGTTACATGTAAGTGTTGTTTTGAGACCTTTAGGTTAACGATCTTGTTAAATGTTGTTAACCCAAAGTTTATAATATCAAATGAGATTTTAAATTATTATGTTATCATGATATTATGATATATTAATATATCTTAATATGATATATACATTTAAATGTCGTTACAACGATAATCGTTATATATATGTCTCGTTTCGAAATCCTTAAGTTAGTAGTCTTGTTTTTACTTATGTAGTTCATTGTTAATATACTTAATGATATATTTAATTATCATATTATCATGTTATATATAATATAACAATGTATTAATATGCTTCATATATATTTAGTAAGACGTGGTTATAACGATAATCATTATATGTATCGTTTCGAGTTTCATACGTCAATAGTCTCCCTTTTAAGTATATAACTTATTGTTACTATTTTTAATGAGATACTTGATGATCATTATATCATGTTAAACATATATATTTATTCATTTATGTATCATCATGTCATATACAACTTATAGCGTTCGTGAATCATTGGTCAAACTGGGTTATCAGAAGTTTACAAAATTTCCGTTTCAATTAACCAAGTCTTAACAAGTTTGATTGCTTAACATGTTGGAAACATTTAATCATGTAAATATAGTTTTCATTAAACATATAATCATAGAAAGGTTCGGAAAAGTTCGGGTCACTACATAACCCTGCCAACAGGTGTGAATATTTACCACTACTTCTGTTTTCTGTTATTGATGAACCATCTATTACTAGCCTCCTATTTACTGTACAAAGATGACAACCAGACTGTTGTGTTGATACACGTATTTTTCTGTTTCTGTTTCTATTCCAACCGCCGTAAAGGCGCCATCAAACCATAACCAAACATCTGCTTTCTACTTCTTATTCGTTCAAACATCAACAAATCACTTGTATAATGGCCAACTACTATTCGATCCAATTAATCAAGTTACCAATTTTAAACAATTATTATATTCTCAACTTGCAAAACCCTTTCACTTTATGTCTTTGCTCATGTCAGACAATATTATAACACATATCATTTGGGTTAAAGTTTGTGGATGATAAAGTCTATTGTGGGGACATAAAGTTACGAATCCTACATATCCCACGATCACAGTTTTATTCAATTTAAAATAGCGAATGCAAGTTGTTCATTTTAGGTCCGTTAAACTATTTTAGGATTGAACTTATATTGGGGCAATCATTTTCTTGTGGACTTATACAATGGGCTATAATGAGACTGTAAATAACCGGAGACAATCACGAAATTTTGATGATGGTGATCGAATAGATTTAATGTAGATGATGATAATAAGTTATGATGGATTATAATGATGATAATGATAAATGGGTTGATAATGAGGAAGACTTGATATTATTAACGAATGATGATTAGGAGTTTATGAGTATGATTTTAGGTGATGGCTTTATGATGATTCGAAAGAATGATGAGGATGGTATGGTTCGCTACTACACAGATTTAGGAAATCATCTGTGCAATTTAATAATTTAGTTATTAATTGGGTGTTTATGTTATGAAGAAGATAATGGGTAGTTACAGGTTAAATAAATTAAATATACGATTTAATACAAGAATTGACGAGTGCTCTAGTGGTTTGGAAGGGTTTTGTTAAACAAAAGGTCCCAAGTTCGATCCTAGCTGCCGCGGTTTTCTTTTTATTTAATCAAACATCAACCTGCTGTTGGACTAAGTTATCCCTGTTGGGCCAAACTAAATTCATTTATTGGACCGAAGTTAGAAGATACGAGATTTGAAGGTGTAAAGTAAATCAGAAAAATTAGAAGCAGTGGGACGGTTATAGATGTTGTGTTTAAGCGAGAGGTTGTGGGTTCGAGCCCGGGCATGGTCATTATTATTTTTAAGGCTTATTTCATGAGGTAGCCATTCTTATCATACTTTTTATTATTATTATTATTATTATTATTATTATTATTATTATTATTATTATTATTATTATTATTATTATTATTATTATTATTATTATTATTATTTGGTTAATATGTTGTTAAAATTATTGTCATGAACATAAACTTTCAGTATACTTATTATTATTTAGTTTCACTATTATTATGATTAAATGATATAAATGTTATTATTATTAGTAGTAAAACATTATTATTATCAAAACTATCTCTTTAAAAACAAATGAATGTTTTGTGCATAAAATATACTTAATACATATATTATAATTATATTAATATTTTACATAACTATATATATCAAACATATTAATATTATTTATATAAATACTTGCATATAACAAACTATTTATTTTTATTTATAACACTAAACAATTATATATAAATATGGATATATTAATATAACTATATAAATACTAATCATTTTGAATATATACACAAATTAAATATATATAATATATAAATTAAGATATAATAAATAAATTTGTTCAGTTACGATTAAATGTATAATATATATATATATATATATATATATATATATATATATATATACATATATATATATATATATATATATATACATATATATATATATATATATATATATATATATACACATATATATATATATATATATATATATATATATATATATATATATATATATATATATATATATATATACAAATGATATAGATTCGTGAATCCAAGACCAACCCTACACTTGTTCATAGTCGTTAGATGTATTTTTACTACAAAATACAATAGGTGAGTTTCATTTGCTCCCTTTTTAAATGCTTTTGCAATATATATTTTTCGGACTGAGAATACATGCGCTTAAGCGACCCGTCCTAATCCATTCGGATGAAGTCCACATCGATTATAAACGATTCACAATAGTTGATTACATTGCGAGGTACTTGACCTCTATATGATACATTTTACAAACATTGCATTCGTTTTAAAAGCCAAATTTTCATTTACATCGAAAGTTGACGTCATGCAAACTACTTCATAATATATCTAACTATAATTGACTAAGTAATAATCTTGATGAACTCAATGACTCGAATGCAACGTCTTTTGAAATATGTCATGAATGACTCCAAGTAATATCTTGAAAATGAGCAAATGCACAGCAGAAGATTTCTTTCATACCTGAGAATAAACATGCTTTAAAGTGTTAACCAAAAGGTTGGTGAGTTCATTAGTTTATAATAACAATCATTTCAATATTTTAATAGACCACAAGATTTCATATTTCAATACACATCCCATACATAGAGATAAAAAAATCATTCATATGGTGAACACCTGGTAACCGACATTAACAAGATGCATATATAAGAATATCCCTATCATTCCGGGACATCCATTGAACATGATAAAAACGAATTCGAAGTACTAAAGCATCCGCTACAACGGATGGGGTTCGTTAGGCCCAATAGATCTATCTTTAGGATTCACGTCAATTAGTAGACTGGTTTACTAATTCTTAGGTTACCAAGAAAAAGGGGCATATTCGGCTTCGATCATTCAACCATATAATGTAGTTTCGATTACTTGTGTCTATTTCGTAAAACATTTATAAAAATTTCGCATGTATTCTCAGCCCAAAAATATAAAGGGTAAAAAGGCAAATGAAACTCACCATACTGTATTTTGTAGTAAAAATACATATTACAATATTGAATAATGCATGGTTGGCCTCGGATTCACGAACCTATATTATTCATACTTATATTAAAACATATAATCGTAATCGAACAAATTCATATATATTATTATTAATGATATAATTTTTATATTAATAACTTATATGTTATATATATTTATTATGTATATATGTTTTAAAATGATTAAAATCTATATAGTTATATTAATGTGTCCATATTTATATATATACTTAGTGTTGTAGTTATATAATCAAAATATATTTATACTTTATTTATATATTATATCTTCAGTTATATGTTATATACCATTATTTTGTAAAATAATTAATATTGAAACATACAGTTATATTCATATTTATATATTAATATTTAGTATCATATCAAAAATTAATAATTTTGTTATATGTAATATTTATTAATATTAATATGTTTAATATAAAGCTTTATGTAATATTAATAAAAGTATATAATATTTATTTGTTATATAAAAATAATATTCATTATGATACAAATACTGATAATTCTAATAATAATAATAATAATGATAATACTAATAATAATAATGATAATAACATGAATTATATTAATGTTATTTATAATAATAATTTACTTACAATAATAACAATAATTAATAATAATAATAATAATAATAATAATAATAATAATAATAATAATAATAATAATAATAATATATATATACCTAAATAAAAATAAACGCGTTTGATGGTGGAAGTCCAGATCTGTTCGAGCATAGCAGAAGCCAGAACGTAGAGGAAAGAAAAATCATCATCGCACAAACCATCAACAATCATCATCATCATCATTAACCGATTTATCATCGGCAACCATCGATGACTCGCAGGTCAATCGGTTCATCATCACCGGTCTTCTTTATCATCGTTAATCGTCATCTTTCCCAATTCGATCGATGTGATCACCCAGGAATTTCCGACTAAATTTAAACTTAATCTTTATATGATTTCGACACGATAAGCAAGGTCTGTTATGTCGAGTCTTAAAATTTTGAAACGATATTCATATATTCAATTGACCTTCGACTGCTCTCGACGATTCACGAACCACTATCTAAAAATAAATACATATATATATATATATATATATATATATATATATATATATATATATATATATATATATATATATATATATATATATATATATATATATATATATATATATATATATAAATATAAATATATATATTAATTTGAAATAGAAACTTATATGATTTAATTCATTTGTGTAAATAAAATAATATATGATATTACTATAAATATATATTTATGAACAGTATATGGAATATATTTATATGCTTTAGAAGTTATTTAATAAATGCTCGTAGCACTCGTTTGTCATCTTGATAGTTATTAATCAAGTTAAAAACGAACTTATGTGATTTTAAAATAATCGGTGATCCGAAAATGAGTGATATGAATTTTAGATTATTAAAAATATATTTAGGAGCTATTTGTTAAATTTGAACACTTTTTATATTTTACCTAGAATCGAGCGCGGACATTAATTTTATTTTTATTTAATAGTTAAGGACTGAAAGTTTATACCATAATGACTAAAATAAATACAGATAATTACTGTAAAATTTTGGAATTTTTCCGAAGACTTTTAGCCGCCACTGATTAACAACGGAGCACGAACTACTATCCCTAATAAACTGTCGGTAGAAAAAATGACGATTGATGTACTCAATTCCACGTTCTTATTATTAAATTATATTATATTATAATTAGCTGTAGATAATTGAAAACATCAAATAACAAACTCTCTTGTTTGCATCCGAGAATTAATTGAAGTTTACTATGTATTCACTGTGCTAAATTATCTATGATTTTCTCCACTGACATCTAATCTCATATTTATTTAACATATATACATATGAAAATATCCACCCACCACAATCATACTTGTGTTTTCTTTGTAACCTTCATATTCAAAGAAACCACACCCACTTCAACCCAACACCTTACACCCATTACTATTTATTCTTCTTCTTCTTCACTATTTCTATTTCCAATCAAGCCAAACAACACTCGGATAATGTTCTCGTTTCTATTTCTTGTGTACACCCGAAAGCCATAACCACCACCATCAAATTGATCAAAACGTCAACAACCACCCTCAAACCACCTTCGACTCCCTACTGCTACCTCTTCCTGAATTAAAGCTCGAATACCCTCAAGAAAAATACACCTATTACAGCTACACGACTGTTGTTCGCTATTGCTATAATCTATCTGTTTTCTCCTTGTTTGTCCGAAAACCACCCACAAAACCTAATGAGATTGCTATTGATCTTTCCTTCTGTCTTCTGTTTCTTTTCGTGACCCATCCCAAAACCACCACGAACAATCAATGGTTACCATGCTACTACTCGCTATATTTTTGTTTTCCTTCATCCTGTTTTAGCAACCTAATGAACCACCTTCTCTTCTCCTTCAACTATCAATAACTACCATAAACCCATGCTTCCTTCGAGAACCAAAAAGCCACCACTACGCCACCACCCTACAATAATTAAACCGTCACCATAGAGTTTCCCTCACCCTTCATTATGTTTTTTTTAACGAGCATTTCCAACTTTGCTATACTATATATAAGTGGAGTTTTAACAAAAAGCAAGTGGGATTTGATATCCTCTCATGGCCGACCAAAAGCATCCACTAGGTGACATTTTATTTTCTTCTAATGAGGATGTAGATTTAGTGGAAGATGATGAAATTAATATTGGAGTTAATGGTGTTGAGTCATGATTTTTTTTCTTTACAGCTCGATCCCACTCTCCTTGTTCAATCAACAAACCGGTTCTTGTTTTGTTTAATGGGATTATATATAGATCAATTTCTTGAATGGGCCGTGAGCCTTCTATTTTTTTTTTGTTTTTGTTTGGGCTGATTAAAAACTAATTCTTTTTGGGTCACAACAAAACTTGGGTTTCATAAATAATTGGCAACAAATGATTGGGATCAAACTGTGATCGGGTTATTGTCAAAACGATAACGATGATGGTTGGAAACTGATGAGGCTAGAGTGTAACGATGAGGATGATAAAAGGATAATATGATGATAGATAACGGGTTTCATTCTAGAATCAATTTAGAAATGATGATGAATATAATTATGATTAGGATTATGATAATAATAAGAATGATTAGATTATGAATTAAGATGGTGCTGCATAACGATGATGAATTACACAAAGATGATGGTAATTTTATGTTGAAGTTTGATGATGATGTATTGAAGAAGAGGATGACAGAAATCGAGGTTAAAGGATTTAATATCCTGTTTAATTCAGAAACAAAATAGTGGAGCAATGGTTTAGGAGTGTAGGGGTTAAGCGAGAGGTCGCGGGTTCGATTCCCTGTTGGGGCATTATATTCTTTTTGGACCGATTTTAATGGAAGGTAGTCTTCCAATATTTTATTTATTATGTTATTATTATTATTATTATTACTATATATTATTATTGTTATTATTAATATTGTTATTATTAGTTAGTATTATTAATTATTATTAGTGTTATTATTATTTTGGTTATTATTAATATCATTATAATAATAAGCATTATCAATATTATCATTTTACCATTATAAATATCATTTTAGTATTAGTACAATTATTAGTTTTAACGAACAAATGATATATATATTTTATACATTAAACATAACAAAATTAATATTTTCACATACAAAATAAACACATGAAACATATATATATATATATATATATATATATATATATATATATATATATATATATATATATATATATATATATATATATATATATATATTTGATATAGAAATGATATAACTAATAAATTTAAATATATAAATATATATATATTGTTCGATTTCGATTATGTGTATTAATAAATAAACAAATGATATAGGTTCGTGAATCCGAGGCCAACCCTTTATTTTTTCAATGTCATCGTATGTATTTTTACTACAAAATACAATAGGTGAGTTTCATTTACCCTTTTTACTCTTTACCTTTTTGGGCTGAGAATACATGCAAATGCTTTATTTAATGTTTTACAATATTTATATGCGTGAGTTCATTTGATTCCCTTTTTACTCATTACATTTTTTGGGACTAAGAATACATGCGCTGTTTTTATAACTGTTTTACGAAATAGACACAAGTACGTGAAACTACATTATATGGTCGAATTATCGAATTCGAATATGCCCCTTTTTATTAAGTCTGGTAATCTAAGAATTAGGGAACAGACACCCTAATTGACGCGAATCCTAAAGATAGATCTATCGGGCCCAACAAGCCCCATCCAAAGTACCGGATGCTTTAGTACTTCGAAATTTATATCATGTCCGAAGGAGGATCCCGGAATGATGGGGATATTCTTATGAATCTTGTTAATGTCGGTTACCAGGTGTTCAATCCATATGAATGATTATTTTTGTCTCTATGCATGGGACGTATTTTCAGGAGAAATGAAAATCTTGTGGTCTATTAAAATGATGGAAATGATTATTTATGTTAAACTAATAAACTCACCAACCTTTTGGTTGACACTTTTAAGCATGTTTATTCTCAGGTACGAAAGAAATCTTCTGCTGTGCATTTGCTCATTTTAGGGATATTACTTGGAGTCATTCATGACATATTTCAAAAGACGTTGCATTCGAGTCGTTGAGTTTATCAAGATTAATATTAAGTCAATTATAGTTAGATATATTAGGAAATGGTATGCATGCCGTCAACTTTTGATGTAATGAAAGTTTGTCTTTTAAAAAAACGAATGCAATGTTTGTAAAATGTATCACATAGAGGTCAAGTACCTCGCTATGTAACCAAATGTAATGTATTCGTCCGGATGGATTAGGATGGGTCGTTAGAGTTGGTATCAGAGTGGTGGTCTTAGAGAACCATGTCTGCATTAGTGTGTCTAACTGATAAGTCGTTAGGATGCATTAGTGAGTCTGGACTTCGACCGTGTCTGCATGTCAAAAGTTTTGCTTATCATTTCGTGTCAAAAATTACCTGCTTATCATTCTTAGAGAATCACTTGCTTATCATTCTTAGTCTAGATACGTTTTACTGCATTGACTGCATGAATAGTGTATAGAAAAAAAATTCATATCTTAGCGTATCTGCTACTTCATATCTTAGCGTATCTGTTACTGTAACTTTGCCTGACAACTTCCGTAGATTCCTCCGTAACTTATGGGATTTTAGTATTATATATGCATATGTAAATTATGTATTGCAGGGTATTAATCTACATCCTATAATCTATTTCTTATCGAAAATCCTTCATCTGATCGTACGAGATGAATCCTGCAACCAGTTCGAGTCCCTCAGATTCCGACAGCTATTCAGATAGTTATTCCGACAGCTATTCCGACATGGATGTTCACCTAAGCTCCGAAAGCAGCGTCACCAGAATGAATTAACCAATCAGCCATCCTCAATTCATCCGATGGGTTCGTAGTCGACTTAATCAATGGAGACGCGAAGAAAGCGATCTTTTCCATCAACCAAATTCACCTCTTGACGAATAACCCGTAGCTTTTATCGGTGAATCAATCTGAAACACCATCTTCACCCTCATTTCCAGAGTAGTTCGACATGATTATATTCTATCGACAATTTGAAACCTTATTCATCTGCTCGTTCCGACCGACAATTATCCCGGAATAATACAAGAAGTCAACGAACTTCGCGATCGAGTAATCAATTTGGAGAATATGGTGCAAAATGTACCAGCTTCAGTAACATCACCGGCACCAACAGTACCATCAGTAACAGCACCAGTACCATCAATAATCCATGCCTCAACATCTCATTCTGTACCTCGAGTATAATCATCGTTCTACGTATCGTTCTACATCGATTATCTTCGTTCTTCATGGCGATTAAGTAATCTCTAAATGTTTTAGAGATTATGTATTCTAGTTCTAACGGTAAACCAAATGAGTTTAATATCATATTAACTCAATGAATCCATGATTACATCTAAAGAAAATATATATGTATATATATGTTTTCATAAAGATTGTAATTAAAAATTCTTTTGTACAAACTGTTAATGGTGAAAATATTTTAACAGGTAGGTAATACCCGAGGAATATTTAGATTTCACATTAATAAGTACACTGTACATTCTTTCAAATCTAATTCAACTGTCATTTACTATCCTATTTACAACCACCAATATACGTATTCGTTCATCGCAAAATAACCATTTTCATTCAAACTCATAATTGGATTTTGACCTATCAGAATCCAACAAGTGGCATAACGAAGAAATAATGGACACAATAAAAATTGATTAGAAACAGACTAATTGACAATATGAAATTTTGTTAAGAATCCACGCTAACAAGATCCTAGCTAATTGTTTCTAGCTAACTGCTAATTCCGTATTACATTTTATTTATCGCAGTTTATTTATCGCAAATTAATTATCGCAAATTTATTATCGTCATTTAATTTCTGTTATTTGCTTTACGCACTTTATTTATCGTCATTTAATTTCTCTCATTTATTTTACGTACTTTACATATCGGGACACGTATACAAGGTTTTGACATATCATATCGACGCATTTATATATATTATTTGGAATAACCATAGACACTCTATATGCAGTAATAATCGAGTTCTCTATACAGGTTTGAGGTTGATTCTATAATAATATATATAATTTGAGTTGTGATCGAGTCTGAGACATGTAAACGAGTCACGATACGTATTAATTAATTCGAATATTGTATATTAAACTATATATGAATTATTGGACTGTCAACTGTGGACTAATAACATTGGACAATTAAAATGAATTAAAAAATTTGATTATATCATATGAAACTAAACAATTCTTCAAGTTTGCCACTTGATTTCATCTTAAACCTCATTTGTATCTTGACGATTACAATCTGCGTTCAAACCTTTCATGATTCTTGAAAACACCTCAATCAAGAGGATAAACCAACCGCACTTCATCTATGGGAGGAAAGATTTATACATATAGTTATGCACCTGAAGACTCTCGGAACATGAGTAAACGTTTAACACATATCTGTGCTAGCTTCTTTGGCATTATTATTACCCAAAATAACTTTACAATCCCTCCTCAAGATAGCAAATTTTTTCACAGCTCCAGCAAGTCAACTTCGATTTTTTGTTCGAAACAACCTTACTATAACCTTGATATATATATGCGTGCTCTTTTATTGTTACCGAGGAACCTTTTATATTCCATCATATTATCAGCAGACGTGCCAGCAACCTCGTTGCTCCTTGGCTTAAATCTCTTCGACAAATCACTATATTTATCTATTGAAGTCGTATCATGAACTCATTGGCATCTTGTAACGAGAATTGCCATATCAAGTATCGGGAAATCAGCAATCAGTATTTTGAATCTCGCAACGTTTCTACGTCAACAGTCATATGTATCCATATAACATTTATCTCTTAGAACTATGATTTTTCATTTTGAAAATTCTGAAAAGCACCCAGCCTACGAATCAATACATTGAACTTTGAAAAAGTTGAATGAAGCAGCATAAACTGTACACGACCTTAACCGTCGAAAGTTTGATGATAAAAAAAAAATGGAGTATTGGAAACACTCAATAGAAAATTTAGTATTGAAAAGCGGATTATGCGAAACTATGAAGGAAGCCGTGGACAAATCACAAAGAATAAGTTTGACTTCAAAGAATCCAAATGATTCAATGCCTGCTAAAGTCTTTAGCGAATATCTTACTCTTTACTCTAAACCCTTGCGGACAATAGTTTATATCATCCTCTGATCTTAGATATTCCGAGATACTATCGTATCTTTCATTATAAATATCCTCGATATTTCTGAATATATTTTCATAACTAATCTTATCTGAAATCATTAATCTCTTCGTGCTATCAGTGTTACATCATATAGAAACTGTTAGTTTCTATATTCTGTAAACTTTCGAGCTTAAAATATGAATGTTATTGAAGTAATGTTGGGAACTGAAGCATGAGTTAGTATAATATAATGACACTTGATCAATGTGATTATATTACAGTAAGTCATGATGAGTTTCTAAATGGAACGTGATGATTCACAGATTATAACGTCATCATGTGCCAAGTTACATAACTCTTTCATTCTGCTTAACTTCTGAACACATCAAGATAGTATATTCTTGATAGTTCTATTCTCAGTGATTCTGGTAATTTGACAAATCAAACCGTGCCATTACGTTCTTTCTTGATTGAAACATTAAGTTCATTCGAAGCCCCATACTTACGAATTCTGGACTGTTACTCGCTTTACTAGAGATCGAGAAGATAATAAGAAGGCAAAGAGTTCCAAAATATAAGAGAAAATATAAAGCCCAATAACAACACGGAAGTTATAAACCGTGGATATTAATACGAATAGCAATATAAAGATATGCAAGAATTAAGAATAATATCACCCCAAGATAATGGTAGAAGTAAATAGATTTTCTAGTGGAAGATTGAAAAGAAGAATGACAGAAATGATAATTGGGAAAATATCAAGGATTAGAACGGAATTAAACATTTTCACAATCTTTTGGATGTATGAATTAAGAAAGGAAGTATAGAAATAGTGAAAATAATGGAACGAACGAGTTTAATTTATAATGGAAATATCAGACAGAGTAATCGAGGCAGATCACCGTATTTAATTATAGAGATCTTCATTTCCTTATTCGCCGAAAAATCAAATCTTTTAGATTTTGAAGATTTTCTTTATATCCCTTGAATTCTGGAATTCAACCAAGACAACGTCAAAAGTTAAGATGCACCTTATTTTCTAAAATCAACCGTGACTACGTCACCGGTTAAGACGAACCTGCATTTACTCATTTCATTCTTTTGTGATAGCTTCACTTGTACGCTTCGAGTAATCGAATTGTTTTATCCATATTACTCAATGATGATAAAACTCTATTTATCAACTCAATTTTCGTCATGAAAACATTTTTATTGTTAACCATGACCACCTCACTCAAATTTTGGGACGAGATTTCTTTAACGGGTAGGTACTGTGATGACCCGGGAATTTCCGACTAAATTTAAACTTAATCTTTATATGATTTCGACACGATAAGTAAAGTCTGTTATGTCGAGTCTTAAAATTTTGAAACGATATTCATATATTTAATTGACCTTCGACTGCTCTCGACGATTCACGAACCACTATCTGAAAATAAATACATACATACATATATATATATATATATATATATATATATTAATTTGAAATAGAAACTTATATGATTTAATTCATTTGTGTAAATAAAATAATATATGATATTACTATAAATATATATTTATGAACAGTATATGGAATATATTTATATGATTTAGAAGTTATTTAATAAATGCTCGTAGCACTCGTTTGTCATCTTGATAGTTATTAATCAAGTTAAAAACAAACTTATGTGATTTTAAAATAATCGGTGATCCGAAAATGAGTGATATGAATTTTAGATTCATTAAAAATATATTTAGGAGCTATTTGTTAAATTTGAACACTTTTTATATTTTACCTAGAATCGAGCGCGGACATTAATTTAATTTTTATTTAATAGTTAAGGACTGAAAGTTTATACCATAATGACTAAAATAAATACAGATAATTACTGTAAAATTTTGGAATTTTTCCGAAGACTTTTAGCCGCCACTGATTAACAACGGAGCACGAACTACTATCCCTAATAAACTGTCGGTAGAAAAAATGACGATTGATGTACTCAATTCCACGTTCTTATTATTAAATTATATTATATTATAATTAGCTGTAGATAATTGAAAACATCAAATAACAAACTCTCTTGTTTGCATCCGAGAATTAATTGAAGTTTACTATGTATTCACTGTGCTAAATTATCTATGATTTTCTCCACTGACATCTAATCTCATATTTATTTAACATATATACATATGAAAATATCCACCCACCACAATCATACTTGTGTTTTCTCTGCAACCTTCATATTCAAAGAAACCACACCCACTTCAACCCAACACCTTACACCCATTACTATTTATTCTTCTTCTTCACTATTTCTATTTCCAATCAAGCCAAACAACACTCGGATAATGTTCTCGTTTCTATTTCTTGTGTACACCCGAAAGCCATAACCACCACCATCAAATTGATCAAAATGTCAACAACCACCCTCAAACCACCTTCGACTCCCTACTGCTACCTCTTCCTGAATTAAAGCTCGAATACCCTCAAGAAAACTGCACCTATTACAACTACACGACTGTTGTTCGCTATTGCTATAATCTATCTGTTTTCTCCTTGTTTGTCCGAAAACCACCCACAAAACCTAATGAGATTGCTATTGATCTTTCCTTCTGTCTTCTGTTTCTTTTCGTGACCCATCCCAAAACCACCACGAACAATCAATGGTTACCATGCTACTACTCGCTATATTTTTGTTTTCCTTCATCCTGTTTTAGCAACCTAATGAACCACCTTCTCTTCTCCTTCAACTATCAATAACCACCTTAAACCCATGCTTCCTTCGAGAACCAAAAAGCCACCACTACGCCACCACCCTACAATAATTAAACCGTCACCATAGAGTTTCCCTCACCCTTCATTATGTTTTATTTTTAACGAGCATTGCCAACTTTGCTATACTATATATAAGTGGAGTTTTAACAAAAAGCAAGTGGGATTTGATATCCTCTCATGGCCGACCAAAAGCATCCACTAGGTGACATTTTATTTTCTTCTAATGAGGATGTAGATTTAGTGGAAGATGATGAAATTAATATTGGAGTTAATGGTGTTGAGTCATGATTTTTTTTTCTTTACAGCTCGATCCCACTCTCCTTGTTTAATCAACAAATCGGTTCTTGTTTTGTTTAATGGGATTATATATAGATCAATTTCCTGAATGGGCCGTGAGCCTTCTATTTTTTTTTTGTTTTTTTTTTTGTTTTTGTTTGGGCTGATTAAAAACTAATTCTTTTTGGGTCACAACAAAACTTGGGTTCATAAATAATTGGCAACAAATGATTGGGATCAAACTATGATCGAGTTGTTGTCAAAACGATAACGATGATGGTTGGAAACTGATGAGGCTAGAGTGTAACGATGAGGATGATAAAAGGATAATATGATGATAGATAACGGGTTTCATTCTAGAATCAATTTAGAAACGATGATGAATATAATTATGATTAGGATTATGATAATAATAAGAATGATTAGATTATTAATTAAGATGGTGCTGCATAACGATGATGAATTACACAAAGATGATGGTAATTTTATGTTGAAGTTTGATGATGATGTATTGAAGAAGAGGATGACAGAAATCGAGGTTAAAGGATTTAATATCCTGTTTAATTTAGAAACAAAATAGTGGAGCAATGGTTTAGGAGTGTTGGGGTTAAGCGAGAGGTCGCGGGTTCGATTCCCTGTTGGGGCATTATATTATTTTTGGACCGATTTTAATGGAAGGTAGTCTTCCAATATTTTATTTATTATGTTATTATTATTATTATTACTATATATTATTATTGTTATTATTAATATTGTTATTATTAGTTAGTATTATTAATTATTATTAGTGTTATTATTATTTTGGTTATTATTAATATCATTATATTTATCACTAAAAGGATTTTTAACATTTTTGTTTTTAATAGTAATAATAAGCGTTATCAATATTATCATTTTACCATTATAAATATCATTTTAGTATTAGTACAATTATTAGTTTTAACGAACAAACGATATATATATTTTATACATTAAACATAACAAAATTAATATTTTCACATACCAAATAAACACATGAAACATATATATATATATATATATATATATATATATATATATATATATATATATATATATATATATATATTGTTCGATTTCGATTATGTGTATTAATAAATAAACAAATGATATAGGTTCGTGAATCCGAGGCCAACCCTTTATTTGTTCAATGTCGTCGTATGTATTTTTGCTACAAAATACAATAGGTGAGTTTCATTTACCCTTTTTACTCTTTACCTTTTTGGGCTGAGAATACATGCAAATGCTTTATTTAATGTTTTACAATATTTATATGCGTGAGTTCATTTGATTCCCTTTTTACTCATTACATTTTTTGGGACTGAGAATACATGCGCTGTCTTTATAACTGTTTTACGAAATAGACACAAGTACATGAAACTACATTATATGGTTGAATTATCGAATTCGAATATGCCCCTTTTTATTAAGTCTGGTAATCTAAGAATTAGGGAACAGACACCATAATTGACGCGAATCTTAAAGATAGATCTATCGGGCCCAACAAGCCCCATCCAAAGTACCAGATGCTTTAGTACTTCGAAATTTATATCATGTCCGAAGGAGGATCCCGGAATGATGGGGATATTCTTATGCATCTTGTTAATGTCAGTTACCAGGTGTTCAGTCCATATGAATGATTATTTTTGTCTCTATGCATGGGACGTATTTTCAGGAGAAATGAAAATCTTGTGGTCTATTAAAATGATGGAAATGATTATTTATGTTAAACTAATGAACTCACCAACCTTTTGGTTGATACTTTTAAGCATGTTTATTCTCAGGTACGAAAGAAATCTTCCGCTGTGCATTTGCTCATTTTAGGGATATTACTTGGAGTCATTCATGACATATTTCAAAAGACGTTGCATTCGAGTCGTTGAGTTTATCAAGATTAATATTAAGTCAATTATAGTTAGATATATTAGGAAATGGTATGCATGCCGTCAACTTTTGATGTAATGAAAGTTTGTCTTTTAAAAAAACGAATGCAATGTTTGTAAAATGTATCATATAGAGGTCAAGTACCTCGCGATGTAACCAAATGTAATGTATTCGTCTGGATGGATTAGGACGGGTCGTTAGAATCGATTCATCAATTGATGATGTAAGTAATTGTTTCTTAAATAATCTTTTAATTTTCATCATCCTTCTATAAATTTTCCTGTATTTTAATTTGGTTGGTATGAATGGTAACAGTAGAAAGGTTTCAAACGGTGTTGATGATGGATCGTGGTATTTTAAATAGATGGTGATAGTAAATGATTGGGAGGTTTTGATTTGAACAAAAATCCTAAATAGAAGCAGCAACATGTGATTTCAGTTCTGGTAATGGTTGTCGATAACCAAAGCAGATCAATTGCAGAACCCGGAAATCATTAATTAAACATATAGTTATTGTTCTTGATAATCTCCATAAATTAATAAGTGGTGTTTGTCAAATATTTACAGTGATGAACAACACAAATAACACCTGTAGTATCCGTTGATGGGTCTTGTTTCGATCATAACAGAAATTCAACAATAGTAACAGATAGCAGGAAACAGAATTGGATAGCAGTTTGGTTTGGTTTCTTTTCTTTCATTTATTCCTCCACTTATTTATTTTTTATTATTATTATTATTAAAACATAATGAATAGCAATAGCATCAAAGAGATCAGATTATGGGTTGCAGGTGGTTGAGGGTGATGGTTTCGGACTGAGTAGTATCACTCGAATAGGATCAGTAAACTGGTTGCAGTAGTTTCTATAATGGTTTAATGATTTCGTCAGGAACAGAAACAATAAATCACCTAATCTCCTATCAGGTTGTTATTGTCTTCATTCAAATCGCCATCATAAATCTTATTCATGTTTTAATCTTCTACAGCAATATCATTAAAGAAGAAACATAAAATGCATAACTTCAATCATGATCATAACATCATCGTCCCTATTAATTTGTTACTTACTATATATCATCTTGCAGTAGTGGTAGAAATCGAGTGAAACAGATATATATATATATATATATATATATATGATAATTGCAACAACACTAGTGAACAACAATATCACAGCAGCAGGTGGTGATGTCTTGTGAGTGTTCTCGATTTAAATAGCAAGAAAACATATTAGCGAGTAGCTTGCAGGTTATGGGGCTGGTGGTGATCGACGTTTTCGAAATAGAAAATGGAGATGAGAGAGAGATAAACGTGATGTGTCCTTGGTATCTGATCGAACCCAACATAAACTGGGCAGTAGTGGTGTGCTTCAAAACAGGTACAACAATGGTTCTTGGTGGTACTCATCAATAAGGAAGAAGTAGAGAAAAGAATTGCAAGGGTGGTGGTTTTATTTGAAAGTAAATGGATATAGTTGTTGTAGTAGAATCAATGATCTAGTAGTGGGGTGCGTTGGAAGTGATGGAGTTTTGATACTCGGGCAGAACTAGAACAAAACAGTGAAATGGCAGAGGTTATAATTTGGAAACGAAAGTGATGGAAGATGGCTTGTGATGATGGAAGAAGGAAGACAATGAATTTGTATATAGGTGTATCTTTATGCATATGTATAAGTTTGTATATATATATATATATATATATATATATATATATATATATATATATATAATATATATTTATAATAAAAGAAAGAGTGAATGATTGGAAAAAGTAAAACAGTCCCAACTTTTGAAGTCCCGTGATTATTTGTTGTGGTTTGTATATTGTAAATCGGATAACAACAGAAAGGGATGGATAGATTGATGTGGGGTTATTGGCCAACAAAAGAAGAAATAACCAAGAAGTGAAAACACTAGTACCCTTTGCAATTATGTGAACATGCATGTATTTGTCACATATATTTAATATAATAGTAATAATATCTTAATTAAAGTAATAAACGGGTGCAACAATAGAAGGATCCAGCTGCCGTTTTCTATCTGTAATATTCTGTGACTAGCTACACTTTTAATTCACGGATAAAAATTAAGTTAAAATTCATATAACAACAATTATATTTACTGTATACGTTATTACTAGAAATTTAGAGATATTTAAAATACTACCATAACAAATTTATAATTTATCTATCCACACTCCAAATAATTACCAAAGAAAGAAAAAAAATATATAAATGAGACTAAAACAGTACAAGTGGCAATTATATATATATATATATATAGATAGATTTATTTAAATAATAAATTTTATTATTTCTTATTATTTTACATATTTATTTCTAATAATAAAGTCGTATATTATTTTCAATTATATTTCAATTTATTATATAAATTTTATATTTAAATATATATGTATCTATTTACAAATAGTTGTTCGTGAATCGTCAGGAATAGTCAAAGGGTAATTGATTACATGAACACAGTTCAAAGTTTTTGAAACATCAACATTACAGAGTTTGCTTATCGTATCGGAAACATTAAATCATGTAAAGATTAAGTTTAAATTTGGTCGAAAATTTTCGGGTCATCACATGCGCTGCTTTTATAAATGTTTTACGAAATAGACACAATTGATCAAAAACTACATTATATGGTTGGATTATTAAACCGAATATCGCCCTTCAAGTCTGGTAACCTAAGAATTTAGGGAAATGGCCCCTGATTGACGCGAATCCTAAAGATAGATCTATGGACCTTGACAAGTCCCATTCGGGGTACGAATGCTTTAGTACTTCGAGATTATTATACAGACGAGAGGTTCTGTTTTGGGGATATTCTATGCATTAAGTTAACGTCGGTTACCAGGTGTTCAATCCATATGAATGATTTTTATCTCTATGCAGTTTGCGAAATGCCTGATATGAGAGTGATGTTTATAAAATATGAAAATATTGTGGTCTATTAAAATGATGGAAATGATTATTTATGTTAAACTAATGAACTCACCAACCTTTTGGTTGACACTTTAAAGCATGTTTATTCTCAGGTATGAAAGAAATCTTCCGATGTGCATTTGCTCATTTTAGAGATATTACTTGGAGTCATTCATGGCATATTTCAAAAGACGTTACATTCGAGTCGTTGGGTTCATCAAGATTATTATTAACTCAATTATAGTTGGATATATTATGAAATGGTATGCATGCCATCAACTTTCGATGTAAAGAAAGTTTGTCTTTTAAAAACGAATGCAATGTTTGTAAAATGTATCATATAGAGGTCAAGTACCTCGCGATGTAATCAACTATTGTGAATCATTTGTAATCGATATGGACTTCGTCCAGATGTATTAGGATGGGTCCCTTCATTTTTGGTCGTTGGTATATGGATTAGATATAAAGGATATGTAATGTTGTATTCATGTAAATAAGTCATGAATGATTACTAATATTTTTGTAATTTTATGAGATATTTCATGCTAGTTGCCAAATGATGGTTCCAACATGTGTTAGGTGATTCACATGGGCTGCTAAGAGCTGATCATTGGAGTGTATATACCAATAGTACATACATCTAAAAGTTGTGTATTGTACGAGTATGAATACGGGTGCATACCAGTAGAATTGTTAATGAAACTGAACGAGGATCTAATTATAAGCATTTTTGTTAAGCAGAAGTACTTTGATATGTGTCTTCAAGTCTTTCAAAAGTGTAAGAATACATATCAAAACACAACATGTATATACATGATCATATACATACTTATGTATATGTATATTTTTAGTGCAGAAGGCCTTTTAGAGGTGAACGGACAAGACAATTGAACCGCAGTGTGAGTGCAGTGGGATTGCGCAGAACATTGGGATTGCGCAGAACATTAAAGAGTGCGAAGGCTTCTCACAGTATTTGTAGTGACCCGAACTTTTCCATGTTTATATATATTAATTGAGATTGATATTTACATGATTAAATGTTTCCAACATGTTAAGCAATCAAACTTGTTAAGACTTGATTAATTGAAATATGTTTCATATAGACAATTGACCACCCAAGTTGACCGGTGATTCACGAACGTTAAAACTTGTAAAAACTATATGATGACATATATATGGATATATATATAGTTAACATGATACTATGATAAGTAAATATATCATTAAGTATATTAACAATGAACTACATATGTAAAAACAAGACTACTAACTTAATGATTTTTAAACGAGACATATATGTAACGATTATCGTTGTAAAGACATTTAATGTATATATATCATATTAAGAGATATTCATACATGATAATATCATGATAATATAATAATTTAAAATCTCATTTGATATTATAAACATTGGGTTAACAACATTTAACAAGATCGTTAACCTAAAGGTTTCAAAACAACACTTACATGTAACGACTAACGATGACTTAACGACTCAGTTAAAATGTATATACATGTAGTGTTTTAATATGTATTTATACACTTTTGAAAGACTTCAATACACTTATCAAAATACTTCTACTTAACAAAAATGCTTACAATTACATCCTCGTTCAGTTTCATCAACAATTCTACCCGTATTCGTACTCGTACAATACACAGCTTTTAGATGTATGTACTATTGGTATATACACTCCAATGATCAGCTCTTAGCAGCCCATGTGAGTCACCTAACACATGTGAGAACCATCATTTGGCAACTAGCATGAAATATCTCATAAAATTACAAAAATATGAGTAATCATTCATGACTTATTTACATGAAAACAAAATTACATATCCTTTATATCTAATCCATACACCAACGACCAAAAACACCTACAAACACTTTCATTCTTCAATTTTCTTCATCTAATTGATCTCTCTCAAGTTCTATCTTCAAGTTCTAAGTGTTCTTCATAAATTCCAAAAGTTCTAGTTTCATAAAATCAAGAATACTTTCAAGTTTGCTAGCTCACTTCCAATCTTGTAAGGTGATCATCCATCCTCAAGAAATCTTTGTTTCTTACAGTAGGTTATCATTCTAATACAAGGTAATAATCATATTCAAACTTTGGTTCAATTTCTATAACTATAACAATCTTATTTCAAGTGATGATCTTACTTGAACTTGTTTTCGTGTCATGATTCTGCTTCAAGAACTTCGAGCCATCCAAGGATCCATTGAAGCTAGATCCATTTTTCTCTTTTCCAGTAGGTTTATCCAAGGAACTTAAGGTAGTAATGATGTTCATAACATCATTCGATTCATACATATAAAGCTATCTTATTCGAAGGTTTAAACTTGTAATCACTAGAACATAGTTTAGTTAATTCTAAACTTGTTCGCAAACAAAAGTTAATCCTTCTAACTTGACTTTTAAAATCAACTAAACACATGTTCTATATCTATATGATATGCTAACTTAATGATTTAAAACCTGAAAACACGAAAAACACCGTAAAACCGGATTTACGCCGTCGTAGTAACACCGCGGGCTGTTTTGGGTTAGTTAATTAAAAACTATGATAAACTTTGATTTAAAAGTTGTTATTCTGAGAAAATGATTTTTATTATGAACATGAAACTATATCCAAAAATTATGGTTAAACTCAAAGTGGAAGTATGTTTTCTAAAATGGTCATCTAGACGTCGTTCTTTCGACTGAAATGACTACCTTTAAAAAATGACTTGTAACTTATTTTTCCGACTAGAAACCTATACTTTTTTTGTTTAGATTCATAAAATAGAGTTCAATATGAAACCATAGCAATTTGATTCACTCAAAACGGATTTAAAATGAAGAAGTTATGGGTAAAACAAGATTGGATAATTTTTCTCATTTTAGCTACGTGAAAATTGGTAACAAATCTATTCCAACTATAACTTAATCAACTTGTATTATATATTATGTAATCTTGAGATACCATAGACACGTATACAATGTTTCGACCTATCATGTCGACACATCTATATATATTTCGGAACAACCATAGACACTTTATATGTGAATGTTGGAGTTAGCTATACAGGGTTGAGGTTGATTCCAAAATATATATAGTTTGAGTTGTGATCAATACTGAGATACGTATACACTGGGTCGTGGATTGATTCAAGATAATATTTATCGATTTATTTCTGTACATCTAACTGTAGACAACTAGTTGTAGATTACTAACGAGGACAGCTGACTTAATAAACATAAAACATCAAAATATATTAAAAGTGTTGTAAATATATTTTGAACATACTTTGATATATATGTATATATTGTTATAGGTTCGTGAATCAACCAGTGGCCAAGTCTTACTTCCCGACGAAGTAAAAATCTGTGAAAGTGAGTTATAGTCCCACTTTTAAAATCTAATATTTTTGGGATGAGAATACATGCAGGTTTTATAAATGATTTACAAAATAGACACAAGTACGTGAAACTACATTCTATGGTTGAATTATCGAAATCGAATATGCCCCTTTTTATTAAGTCTGGTAATCTAAGAATTAGGGAACAGACACCCTAATTGACGCGAATCCTAAAGATAGATCTATCGGGCCCAACAAGCCCCATCCAAAGTACCGGATGCTTTAGTACTTCGAAATTTATATCATATCCGAAGGGTGTCCCGGAATGATGGGGATATTCTTATATTTGCATCTTGTTAATGTCGGTTACCAGGTGTTCACCATATGAATGATTTTTATCTCTATGTATGGGATGTGTATTGAAATATGAAATCTTGTGGTCTATTATTATGATTTGATATATATAGGTTAAACCTATAACTCACCAACATTTTTGTTGACGTTTTAAGCATGTTTATTCTCAGGTGATTATTAAGAGCTTCCGCTGTCGCATACTTAAATAAGGACGAGATTTGGAGTCCATGCTTGTATGATATTGTGTAAAAACTGCATTCAAGAAACTTATTTTGTTGTAACATATTTGTATTGTAAACCATTATGTAATGGTCGTGTGTAAACAGGATATTTTAGATTATCATTATTTGATAATCTACGTAAAGCTTTTTAAAACCTTTATCTATGAAATAAAGGTTATGGTTTGTTTTAAAAATGAATGCAGTCTTTGAAAAACGTCTCATATAGAGGTCAAAACCTCGCAACGAAATCAATTAATATGGAACGTTTTTAATCAATAAGAACGGGACATTTCAGTTGGTATCAGAGCGTTGGTCTTAGAGAACCAGAATTTTGCATTAGTGTGTCTTATCGAGTTTGTTAGGATGCATTAGTGAGTCTGGACTTCGATCGTGTTTACTTGAAAAATGATTGCTTAACAAATTTTGTTGGAAACTATATATTTTTAACATGTGAATATTATGTGATATATTAATCTCTTAACGTGGAATGATTCGTGGACTGATTCACAAGTTCCCGAAGAGGAACCGGAAGAAGAGTCGGAACCGGAAGAAGAATCGGAACCGGAAGAAGAATCGGAACCGGATGAAGAAGTAGAACCGGTGGGGGAAATAATAAAACGGTTAAGTAAAAGAAAATCCTCAACCAACCGACCAAGGTTAATTATGGTCAATGGTGTTTCCGCCAAGGAAGAAAAATATTGGGAGGATTACCAATTCTCCGATGAATCGGATTCTGACGAGAATTCCGATGATGTTATAGAAATTACCCCAACTGAATTTAAAAAGGCAAAAGAAAATAATAAGGGAAAGGGCATAAAAATAGAGAAATCTAATTCCAACTCCGATGAACTTTATATGTATCGTCAACCCCCGAAGTCCTTAAGTTGTAACAATGACCCGGGAACCTCTAAACCACCAGGTTTTTCTAAACCAATGTAGATCACGACGGCTCGTATTAGGGGAACATCATATATCCCTAGAAACTTGGCAAAACGAACCAAAACCGAAGAAGAAGAAACGAGCGAGTCGGAATAAGATAGTTGTATTCGTGTGGTGTAATATATGTAATATAGTGTTCTTATGCTTTATGATATATGTAAAAATTGCTTGTATTAATAAGTATTTTTTTTATGAATCTAACTCTTGTCTATTTTACAGTTTAAAAACACAAAATGGATAGACAACCCAATATTTTAAGAGACCTACCCGGAGACATGATTGATGAAATCTTGTCTAGAGTCGGCCAGAATTCCTCGGCACAACTATTTAAGGCGAGATCAGTTTGTAAGACATTCGAAGAACGTTCCAAGAATGTCTTGGTTTATAAGAGACTTTCGTTTGAAAGATGGGGGATATCACATTGGGAAACCCATAAGTTACGATGTGTTTACTTTGACGCATATATTGCGGGGAACCCAAATGCTATTTTACGCAACGGGTTAAGAAATTATTTTGACTCAATATATCCGAATATTGGACTTCGTGATTTAGAAAAAGCGGCTAACATGCAACATAAAGAAGCATGTTATGCTTACGGATTAGTAATGTTCGCTTCTCACCAAAGTGAGAACAAGAACATCGGGCTACAACTATTAAACAAAACGTTTCCACAAGTGACGGAGTCGGTAATTGGGGTAAGAAATGAGGTTTTTAGATTGTTACGGGACTGTTGGACATTACGTAACCCTCGTCCCTTTGATGACGTTACAACACGCTGTCTTATCAACGGCCATAACAGTTATGTTCCACAAGACCAAGGATGGGAAGTAGTCCTAGTAAAACCAGAATGCATGACTTGTTTCTGGACGTATGAATTACGTGTCTTTATTGCCTTTGCTGAACGACTTGTGTACTAGCTAGAATTATCTTCACAACTATCTTGTATCAAAGTTATTGTGTGCTATATTTCATGCTTTATGTAAAATAAGCGGTATTGTAAGTTTGTGAAATATTGTATAAAAGTTTGAACGCGAAATATTATTATAATCAGTTTTTCATATAGAATTGTAGTAGTTGAATTGTATATTAGCTACTAAGTATGAACTTAACGGGTAGGTACTACCCTAATTTAAACTTATAAAACGCTAATATGAAGAAAAAGCTTTTATAAATGAGTTCATATTATGCTACAAAATACTATTAACTACTCTTAATATTCTGTATGATTAACTTGTTCCATTTAACTATTTTGAAGGAAATGGCACCGACTACTCGACACACCGTGAATATGAATGAAGAGGAATTCCGTACTTTTATAGCTTCAAACATAGCCGCAGTACAGGCTGCGCTACATACCAACAATAACCTTGGATCTAGCAGTACAGGAAATCGTGTAGGATGCACCTACAAAGAATTCACTGCCTGCAAACCTTTGGAATTTGATGGAACCGAAGGACCGATCGGATTGAAACGGTGGACCGAGAAGGTTGAATCGGTGTTTGCCATAAGTAAGTGTACTGAAGAGGACAAAGTGAAGTACGCTACGCATACCTTCACAGGTTCTGCGTTAACATGGTGGAATACCTATCTAGAGCAAGTGGGACAAGACGATGCGTACGCACTACCGTGGTCAGCATTCAAACACTTGATGAACGAGAAGTACCGTCCCAGAACCGAGGTCAATAAGCTCAAGACAGAACTTAGAGGGTTACGAACCCAAGGATTTGATATTACCACGTACGAAAGACGATTCACAGAATTGTGCCTATTGTGTCCGGGAGCATTCGAAGATGAGGAAGAGAAGATCGACGCGTTTGTGAAAGGATTACCGGAAAGAATCCAAGAAGATATAAGTTCACACGAGCCCGCCTCCATACAACAGGCATGTAGAATGGCTCACAAACTAGTGAACCAGATTGAAGAAAGAATTAAAGAACAGACTGCTGAAGTGGCCAATGTGAAGCAAGTCAAAAGAAAGTGGGAGGAAAACGGTGATAAGAATCACCAATACAACAACAACAGTAATTACAACAATAATCGCAACAATTATCCCAACAATCGCAACATCAATCGCAACTACAACAAACGGCCCAACAACAACAACAACAACAACAACAACAACAACAACAGCTACAACAATCATCCCAACAACAATAATAACCGCAACAACAACAACAACAATCAGAAGCAGCTATGCCAAAGGTGTGAAAAGTATCACTCGGGGTTCTGCACCAAATTTTGCAACAAGTGTAAAAGAAATGGTCATAGCGCGGCGAAGTGTGATGTCTACGGACCAGGGGTTAACAGAACGAAAGGAACAAATGGTGTCGGAACGAGTAATGGCGGAGCAAGTAGTGTCGGAGCAATTTATGCCAATGTAGTTTGTTATAAATGTGGAAAACCGGGCCACATTATTAGAAATTGCCCGAACCAGGAGAACACGAATGTACAAGGCCGCGGAAGAGTTTTCAATATTAATGCGGCAGAGGCACAGGAAGACCCGGAGCTTGTTACGGGTACGTTTCTTATTGACAATAAATCTGCTTACGTTTTATTTGATTCGGGTGCGGATAGAAGCTATATGAGTAGAGATTTTTGTGCTAAATTAAGTTGTCCATTGACGCCTTTGGATAGTAAATTTTTACTCGAATTAGCAAATGGTAAATTAATTTCAGCAGATAATATATGTCGGAATCGAGAAATTAAACTGGTTAGCGAAACATTTAAGATTGATTTGATACCAGTAGAGTTAGGGAGTTTTGATGTGATAATCGGTATGGACTGGTTGAAAGAAGTGAAAGCAGAGATCGTTTGTTACAAAAATGCAATTCGCATTATACGAAAAAAAGGAAAACCCTTAATGGTGTACGGAGAAAAGGGCAACACGAAGCTACATCTTATTAGTAATTTGAAGGCACAAAAACTAATAATAAAAGGTTGCTATGCTGTTCTAGCACACGTCGAGAAAGTACAAACTGAAGAAAAGAGCATCAATGATGTTCCCATTGCAAAAGAATTTCCCGATGTATTTCCAAAAGAATTACCGGGATTACCCCCACATCGATCCGTTGAATTTCAAATAGATCTTGTACCAGGAGCTGCACCAATAGCTCGTGCTCCTTATAGACTCGCACCCAGCGAGATGAAAGAACTGCAAAGCCAATTACAAGAACTTTTAGAGCGTGGTTTCATTCGACCAAGCACATCACCGTGGGGAGCTCCTGTTTTGTTTGTCAAGAAGAAAGATGGTACATTCAGGTTGTGTATCGACTACCGAGAGTTGAACAAACTTACCATCAAGAACCGCTACCCACTACCGAGAATCGATGACTTATTTGATCAACTACAAGGCTCGTCTGTTTATTCAAAGATTGACTTACGTTCCGGGTATCATCAAATGCGGGTGAAAGAAGATGATATTCCAAAGACTGCTTTCAGAACACGTTACGGTCATTATGAGTTTATGGTCATGCCGTTTGGTTTAACTAATGCACCAGCTATGTTCATGGACCTTATGAACCGAGTGTGTGGACCATACCTTGACAAGTTTGCCATTGTTTTCATTGATGACATACTTATTTACTCAAAGAATGACCAAGAACACGGTGAACATTTGAGAAAGGTGTTAGAAGTATTGAGGAAGGAAAAATTGTACGCTAAGTTTTCAAAGTGTGCATTTTGGTAGGAAGAAGTTCAATTCCTCGGTCACATAGTGAACAAAGAAGGTATTAAGGTGGATCCGGCAAAGATAGAAACTGTTGAAAAGTGGGAAACCCCGAAAACTCCGAAACACATATGCCAGTTTTTAGGACTAGCTGGTTACTACAGAAGGTTCATCCAAGACTTTTCCAGAATAGCAAAACCCTTGACTGCATTAACGCATAAAGGGAAGAAATTTGAATGGAATGATGAACAAGAGAAAGCGTTTCAGTTATTGAAGAAAAAGCTAACTACGGCACCTATATTGTCATTGCCTGAAGGGAATGATGATTTTGTGATTTATTGTGACGCATCAAAGCAAGGTCTCGGTTGTGTATTAATGCAATGAACGAAGGTGATTGCTTATGCGTCTAGACAATTGAAGATTCACGAACAAAATTATACGACGCATGATTTTGAATTAGGCGCGGTTGTTTTTGCATTAAAGACTTGGAGGCACTACTTATATGGGGTCAAAAGTATTATATATACCGACCACAAAAGTCTTCAACACATATTTAATCAGAAACAACTGAATATGAGGCAGCGTAGGTGGATTGAATTGTTGAATGATTACGACTTTGAGATTCGTTACCACCCGGGGAAGGCAAATGTGGTAGCCGATGCCTTGAGCAGGAAGGACAGAGAACCCATTCGAGTAAAATCTATGAATATAATGATTCATAATAACCTTACTACTCAAATAAAGGAGGCGCAACAAGGAGTTTTAAAAGAGGGAAATTTAAAGGATGAAATACCCAAAGGATCGGAGAAGCATCTTAATATTCGGGAAGACGGAACCCGGTATAGGGCTGAAAGGATTTGGGTACCAAAATTTGGAGATATGAGAGAAATGGTACTTAGAGAAGCTCATAAAACCAGATACTCAATACATCCTGGAATGGGGAAGATGTACAAGGATCTCAAGAAACATTTTTGGTGGCCGGGTATGAAAGCCGATGTTGCTAAATACGTAGGAGAATGTTTGACGTGTTCTAAGGTCAAAGCTGAGCATCAGAAACCATCAGGTCTACTTCAACAACCCGAAATCCCGGAATGGAAATGGGAAAACATTACAATGGATTTCATCACTAAATTGCCAAGGACTGCAAGTGGTTTTGATACTATTTGGGTAATAGTTGATCGTCTCACCAAATCAGCACACTTCCTACCAATAAGAGAAGATGACAAGATGGAGAAGTTAGCACGACTGTATTTGAAGGAAGTCATCTCCAGACATGGAATACCAATCTCTATTATCTCTTATAGGGATGGCAGATTTATTTCAAGATTCTGGCAGACATTACAGCAAGCATTAGGAACTCGTCTAGACATGAGTACTGCCTATCATCCACAAACTGATGGGCAGAGCGAAAGGACAATAGAAACGCTTGAAGACATGCTACGAGCATGTGTTATTGATTTCGGAAACAGTTGGGATCGACATCTACCGTTAGCAGAATTTTCCTACAACAACAGCTACCATTCAAGCATTGAGATGGCGCCGTTTGAAGCACTTTATGGTAGAAAGTGCAGGTCTCCGATTTGTTGGAGTGAATTGGGGGATAGACAGATTACGGGTCCGGAGATTATACAAGAAACTACCGAAAAGATCATCCAAATTCAACAACGGTTGAAAACCGCCCAAAGTCGACAAAAGAGCTACGCTGACATTAAAAGAAAAGATATAGAATTTGAAATTGGAGAGATGGTCATGCTTAAAGTTGCACCTTGGAAAGGCGTTGTTCGATTTGGTAAACGAGGGAAATTAAATCCAAGGTATATTGGACATTCAAGATTATTGATCGTGTCGGACCAGTAGCTTACCGACTTGAGTTACCTCAACAACTCGCAGCTGTACATAACACTTTCCACGTCTCGAATTTGAAGAAATGTTTTGCTAAAGAAGATCTCACTATTCCGTTAGATGAAATCCAAATCAACGAAAAACTTCAATTCATCGAAGAACCCGTCGAAATAATCGATCGTGAGGTTAAAAGACTTAAGCAAAACAAGATACCAATTGTTAAGGTTCGATGGAATGCTCGTAGAGGACTCGAGTTCACCTGGGAGCGTGAAGATCAGATGAAGAAGAAATGCCCGCATCTATTTCCAGAAGATTCGTCAACACCTTCAACAGCTTAAAATTTCGGGACGAAATTTATTTAACGGGTAGGTACTGTAGTGACCCGAACTTTTCCATGTTTATATATATTAATTGAGATTGATATTTACATGATTAAATGTTTCCAACATGTTAAGCAATCAAACTTGTTAATACTTGATTAATTGAAATATGTTTCATATAGACAATTGACCACCCAAGTTGACCGGTGATTCACGAACGTTAAAACTTGTAAAAACTATATGATGACATATATTGTCATAACCCGTCCTTAACCATAAGAACGTGTTAGATAACGTATGATTTCATTGCGAGGTATTGACCTCTATATGCGACATTTTTAAAAAAAGGAAAACTGCATATATTATACATTACAAACCAAACCATTATTTTTGTTACAAGCTTTAGACAATAAAAAGATGATTATCGTTTAACGATAATCTTCGACTTACAAACTTTACAAATGATAATAACAACATGATTTCTAGCATATTTTACAACACACGTCCTCGGATATGCAGTTTTATTTTTGACACAAATATGAGTACGCATGATCCTGCTTAGATTCAACATAATGCAGCGGAAGCTTTAATTATCACCTGAGAATAAACATGTTTAAAAACGTCAACATAAAGTTGGTGAGATATAGGTTTAGTGCGCAGCAATATATATATATAGACCACAAGATTTCGTATATAAACATTTCAATAAAAATATTCTAAGTGGTTGAGCACTTGGTAACCATACTTAACATTTTCACGTCGCATATTCCCTTTAATATGAAATCTTACTACACCGTACCAAGTGTAGTCACAAAACGAAGTACTGTGCAACCGTTGAATACTGGTCGTCCAGTCCGGTTGGGGTTGTCAGGCCCGATAGATCTATCAACAGGATTCGCGTTTACAATACCGCTGTAAATATTAGTTACCAAGCTACAGGGAAGTATGCCAGTGGTACAACTCAACGTAGAATATATTTTTCAGTTACTTGTGTCCATAGCGTAAAACATAAAATACATGTATTCTCATCCCGAAATATTTAGAGTTTAAAAGTGGGACTATATACTCACTCTTGCCTTGATGATATATATATTTTGACTCGGTCTTCCGGTTGATATCACGAACCTATCCATATATAATATATCAATATGTTTTCATTTTTAAACAAACGTTATAAATATATACTTGTTATACTTTTAATACTTTGAATAATTCCTTAGTCCGTAGTTAGCAGTCCGATGTTAGTAATTCAATTTTAATGGTTCATTTTTAGATGTTTAATATACCCACAATGAAATAAATAAAACCCCCAACGAAATAAATAAAAACCCATCGTATATGTATTGGTCGAGATTAATCTTGACCCATGGTACCGGTGTTGTCAAATGACGTGTTGCGTACAAACATGGGATCTTATGATTAATCTTCTCGTATTGTTTACGGGTGATCCTGAACCATATAAAATTGAATTATAAGTACATATATATAAAATATCATGTTATCTTAGAAATATGTGATTTATATCATTTTTTTCCAATTGATCCCGTAGTTGAAATGATCTAGGATAACCAATTTTGTTTCGGTCATAGTTTCTTCGTTACAAATCCGTTTTCGTTGATTCAAATTGCCATCTTCTTGGATCGAGTTCTTCTTTAAGACTATGAACTGTAAATACCTTGGTTTGTATTCAAAATCATACGGCATAAGTGAAACATTAGTGAAACATATGAAGTTAAACATTTTTGTTACAACAAAATCATTTAATGACCATTTTTCTAAAAATACTTATACTTTGAAAAACCAAGTTTTACCTTGTTAAATTAGTATATACATAAGTTATATTACAGGTCTTGAAGCATTTTAAAAGTTAAGTTAGAAGGATCTATTTAGTTTGCAAACAAGTTTGAAAACATTCAAACTATGTTCTTGTTGTTAAACTTTTGTACCACAAAATAAGATAGCTATATATATATGAATCGAATAAGGTTATGAACATAGTTACTACCTCAAGTTCCTTGGATGAAGTTGCTGTAAAAGAGAAGTAAGAAGCTAGAATCAAAAGGGTGATGGAAGTGGATGAAAGATTGGAAGTAAGTTGGTGTTCTTGGAAGGTTTTCTTGAAGTGTTTTTGTATGGTTTTCTTATGGTGTTTTAGTATGGTTTTTGAAGCTAGATCTTTATGGAACTTTGCTGGATTGTTATGGAGTTTAGAGAGTAAGAAAGAGTGTGTGTTTTTAGTTAAGAGATTGAAGTAAAAATGAATCAAAAATGATGATACATATATACTCCTAAAAATGTGATCTTTAAGGATAACATGACAAAATTCTAGTTTGTATTTTTGTAATTAGTCTTGCAATGATTCAAAAGTAATTACCTAGCTCTAAGGGCATGAATAATGGCTGGTTAGGTGGTGATTTTGATGTGTATTTACTATTAGTAAATACGTATAGGAGCTAGGTATGATACGAGTACAAATACTCTAAATATACGTATAGAAATTTTGTGAAAAATGGAATGAGGATTCAAATATAGCTATCTTTTGTGAATACACTTATATGATTTTATGTATTTAAGTTCTTAAAAGTGATTAAATACATTACTTATACAATATATGTATAAACATTATATGTCTTAAGTATTTATGTCAAATAACGTTACGTATTGTTATCGTTTTGAAAACTTAAGTTAGTAGTTTCAAAATACACATATAACTTGTTGTTATTAATACAAAATGAGATATTAAAACATTCATTAATCATGTTAAATATGTATATATACATATATATACACAAACGTATAATTATCATATATTGTATAGTTCGTGATATCATCGGTCAAACTAGACGGTCAAACGTTGTGTAAAACTCTTTTCGGAAATATAAGTCTCGACAATTTGGATTGCTTATCATGTTGGCAAGGTTTAATTTATGTAAATATTAATCTTATAAGTATAGTATGATCGAAAAAGTGCGGGTCGTTACATATATATGGATATATATATAGTTAACATGATACTATGATAAGTAAATATATCATTAAGTATATTAACAATGAACTACATATGTAAAAACAAGACTACTAACTTAATGATTTTTAAACGAGACATATATGTAACGATTATCGTTGTAAAGACATTTAATGTATATATATCATATTAAGAGATATTCATACATGATAATATCATGATAATATAATAATTTAAAATCTCATTTGATATTATAAACATTGGGTTAACAACATTTAACAAGATCGTTAACCTAAAGGTTTCAAAACAACACTTACATGTAACGACTAACGATGACTTAACGACTCAGTTAAAATGTATATACATGTAGTGTTTTAATATGTATTTATACACTTTTGAAAGACTTCAATACACTTATCAAAATACTTCTACTTAACAAAAATGCTTACAATTACATCCTCGTTCAGTTTCATCAACAATTCTACCCGTATTCGTACTCGTACAATACACAGCTTTTAGATGTATGTACTATTGGTATATACACTCCAATGATCAGCTCTTAGCAGCCCATGTGAGTCAACTAACACATGTGGGAACCATCATTTGGCAACTAGCATGAAATATCTCATAAAATTACAAAAATATGAGTAATCATTCATGACTTATTTACATGAAAACAAAATTACATATCCTTTATATCTAATCCATACACCAACGACCAAAAACACCTACAAACACTTTCATTCTTCAATTTTCTTCATCTAATTGATCTCTCTCAAGTTCTATCTTCAAGTTCTAAGTGTTCTTCATAAATTCCAAAAGTTCTAGTTTCATAAAATCAAGAATACTTTCAAGTTTGCTAACTCACTTCCAATCTTGTAAGGTGATCATCCAACCTCAAGAAATCTTTGTTTCTTACAGTAGGTTATCATTCTAATACAAGGTAATAATCATATTCAAACTTTGGTTCAATTTCTATAACTATAACAATCTTATTTCAAGTGATGATCTTACTTGAACTTGTTTTCGTGTCATGATTATGCTTCAAGAACTTCGAGCCATCCAAGGATCCATTGAAGCTAGATCCATTTTTCTCTTTTCCAGTAGGTTTATCCAAGGAACTTACGGTAGTAATGATGTTCATAACATCATTCGATTCATACATATAAAGCTATCTTATTCGAAGGTTTAAACTTGTAATCACTAGAACATAGTTTAGTTAATTCTAAACTTGTTCGCAAACAAAAGTTAATCCTTCTAACTTGACTTTTAAAATCAACTAAACACATGTTCTATATCTATATGATATGCTAACTTAATGATTTAAAACTTGGAAACACGAAAAACACCGTAAAACCGGATTTACGCCGTCGTAGTAACACCGCGGGCTGTTTTGGGTTAGTTAATTAAAAACTATGATAAACTTTGATTTAAAAGTTGTTATTCTGAGAAAAATGATTTTTATTATGAACATGAAACTATATCCAAAAATTATGGTTAAACTCAAAGTGGAAGTATGTTTTCTAAAATGGTCATCTAGACGTCGTTCTTTCGACTGAAATGACTACCTTTACAAAAACGACTTGTAACTTATTTTTCCGACTAGAAACCTATACTTTTTTTGTTTAGATTCATAAAATAGAGTTCAATATGAAACCATAGCAATTTGATTCACTCAAAACGGATTTAAAATGAAGAAGTTATGGGTAAAACAAGATTGGATAATTTTTCTCATTTTAGCTACGTGAAAATTGGTAACAAATCTATTCCAACCATAACTTAATCAACTTGTATTATATATTATGTAATCTTGAGATACCATAGACACGTATACAATGTTTCGACCTATCATGTCGACACATCTATATATATTTCGGAACAACCATAGACACTCTATATGTGAATGTTGGAGTTAGCTATACAGGGTTGAGGTTGATTCCAAAATATATATAGTTTGAGTTGTGATCAATACTGAGATACTTATACACTGGGTCGTGGATTGATTCAAGATAATATTTATCGATTTATTTCTGTACATCTAACTGTGGACAACTAGTTGTAGGTTACTAACGAGGACAGCTGACTTAATAAACTTAAAATATCAAAATATATTAAAAGTGTTTAAATATATTTTGAACATACTTTGATATATATGTATATATTGTTATAGGTTCGTGAATCAACCAGTGGCCAAGTCTTACTTCCCGACGAAGTAAAAATCTGTGAAAGTGAGTTATAGTCCCACTTTTAAAATCTAATATTTTTGGGATGAGAATACATGCAGGTTTTATAAATGATTTACAAAATAGACACAAGTACGTGAAACTACATTCTATGGTTGAATTATCGAAATCGAATATGCCCCTTTTTATTAAGTCTGGTAATCTAAGAATTAAGGAACAGACACCCTAATTGACGCGAATCCTAAAGATAGATCTATCGGGCCCAACAAGCCCCATCCAAAGTACCGGAAGCTTTAGTACTTCGAAATTTATATCATATCCGAAGGGTGTCCCGGAATGATGGGGATATTCTTATATTTGCATCTTGTTAATGTCGGTTACCAGGTGTTCACCATATGAATGATTTTTATCTCTATGTATGGGATGTGTATTGAAATATGAAATCTTGTGGTCTATTATTATGATTTGATATATATAGGTTAAACCAATAACTCACCAACATTTTTGTTGACGTTTTAAGCATGTTTATTCTCAGGTGATTATTAAGAGCTTCCGCTGTCGCATACTTAAATAAGGACGAGATTTGGAGTCCATGCTTGTATGATATTGTGTAAAAACTGCATTCAAGAAACTTATTTTGTTGTAACATTTTTGTATTGTAAACCATTATGTAATGGTCGTGTGTAAACAGGATATTTTAGATTATCATTATTTGATAATCTACGTAAAGCTTTTTAAAACCTTTATCTATGAAATAAAGGTTATGGTTTGTTTTAAAAATGAATGCAGTCTTTGAAAAACGTCTCATATAGAGGTCAAAACCTCGCAACGAAATCAATTAATATGGAACGTTTTTAATCAATAAGAACGGGACATTTCAGTATTTATGCGAAATGCCTAAGTGCCCGCACAACTTACTTCCGCATAACTCCTATACCTATAAATAGGGAACTTGGCCTCTCATTTTGGGTTGTTGATTCTGGAAGGGTTGCCCTAGCCATATTGATGTAACAACCCAAACCAACCAGCGAACAAACCACGTGAAAATACAAAATAAAAAAAAAATTTGCTGCACAGTGAACTGGCGCGGCGCGCAATGATGGCCGCGCGGCGCGCCATTCGGGTCTGTCCGGAAAGTCTCAAAATGCGAAAAAGATTGACTAGTTCCCGACACTTTTAGACGAAACGCTTTTTACCATACATCCAAATATGTAAAACTAACCTGTTTCAAATATAAAATCAAGTTTTACATAATGGGGCCCACATTGGCCGTTTTACGACTTTCGTACAAAATACAAGTTTCCATCACCATTTACAATTAGACGAGTTAGGACTCTATAACCCAACCCGATACCAAGAGCATAATCCCGGGGACTACCAAATCCCCAGTCCGCGTCCGCATATCCAAAAGCTACCCCATCGAGCCCAAGCGCTCCTACGCAACTAGTCTAACAACTAGCTAGTTTCATAACGCAATACCTGTAAAAAGGTAAACAACGAGAGGGGTAAGCTAAAAGCTTAGTGAATGCAATAATTATACAAATACATATATAATTATACCTACTTGCAAACACTTACACAAACCGCAAACACGCTAGCAACCATAATTAGCTTATCGTCACAATAACAAGCTATAAATCTCCAATACCACAAGCTAGCATAATAACCGCATATAAATATAACTCGAATAATATAATATGCTTACAACACAAATAACCATGGTTAACCAATCGTACAAGGGATGGTACTCGAATTTCCCATTGGTGTTCATAACATCCATTAGTGTACTTAGCACCTCGTATCACTAACTCCCGGGTGGCATCTTAATACCTCGATACTTCACCCCCGGGTGGCGTCTTAACACCTCGACACTTCACCCTTTAACATGGAGTAGCGTCTTAACACCTCGACACTTCACTCCTAGGTGGCATCTTAACACCTCGATGCTTCACCTCGAGTGGCATCTTAACACCTCGATGCTTCACTCGTCACGTGAAACGTGGTGTCTTAACACCTCGACACTTCACATCTCACGCTACCACAAATAAATATATTATATACCTACGCATATAATTATTCCACTCACCTCGTGAACTCGAGCATTACAAACCATGCACGAAATCTTCACCACACGCAACCGAGCAAGATTTTACCTATAATACGCATATAGGTATACACATAATCAACATACAACCCCATTTGGACTCTCGACCCGCCCAAATGAACAACAAGTGCAAAATATACCCTTTTGCACTTTTAACGCTACCCGAAGGTCCAAAACTAGCGAGACTAGTTCCCGCGTTCTCTAAATACCCAATTATGTCAACTTTAACCTTTAAACGCATACTAGCTCGTATTTTACACAAAACCCATTCCATGGTTGACCAAGTTTGACTTTATTGCTAAAACACCAAATTTTAACCTAAAATCACTTCTCGCGAGTAATTACGTGAAAAGCATCATTTAACACTCAACAAAATCGTTTAACATCCATTTAATCCAAATTAGTGTCATCCTTAATTTTGACCCAATTCAAATTACCCATTTTGACCAAAGTCATAAAACGCCCCAAAATCACTAACGACTAGTGATTATATTTCCAAGACAACCACTAACACTTAAATCAAGTATTTACCTACTTGACTTACCAAAACTTGACTTGAAACTTAATTTAACACCGAATCAAGCTTACTTGTCCCAAAATACCCATTCGACCCGTTTTGACCTAAATTAGGGTTTACACCCAAAAACCAAGTCAACACAAGTGTTCTAAGGTTTAACCAACACACGCAAGATCCAAACTTACAATTTAATCAATAGAAACCCTAAGTCACCCATTTAGGCTTACTTACATGAATCTTACCCAAAACCCCCAAATTTCACAATAAAATGGGTTTATAACTCTAACTAACACAAACCCTAACTCAAACAAGAAATCAAACACTACAATTCGGATTAGGGTTTACCTCAAGCACCAAAACGAGCTCTAGTAGCTAGAAACACCAAGGAGAACCAAAACCCGCTTCCAATTTGGGCAAAAATCACCATCTTCATCATTAACTCAAGCTTCCTCTCTCTAGAAACTCATCTCTCTCTCTCTCTAAGATTGGGAGTGTTTGAATGGATGTCAAAATGATCCAAAAGTGGATCTAAAACTGATATTAAAGCCTCAAATCCGTCCATAAGTGAAAGGACCAAAGTACCCCTCATTTGACCCTTTAAAATGCTGAAAAAACGCATCAGGCACTTTCGGCGCGCCGCGCCATATGGTGGAGTGCCGCTCCACCCTACAGGTCAGATTTCAGAAACTTGTTTTGGCCATAACTTTTTGACCGTAGCTCCGTTTTTGATGAATCAAATATCGTTGGAAACGTAATGAGATTTACTATCCAATGGTAAGGTTTTAGAACATCAACTCCAACTTTATTTGGGATCCAAATATACACTTACAAGTATCGTATTTCGAATGACGCTCGAAATAACGTGTAACTGAAAAACGGGTGTTACAACTCTCCCCCACTTAAATTGGATCACGTCCTCGTGATCCGCACAAACACTAGAAGTTAAACACTTCTCCCACGAACATTTCCGCTTCCAACGCGAAGTCACACAAGTAGTAAACTCATCCGAATCCTCGCTTCGTGCACTAACGCATCATGGTACCACAATATTGGGTAATCAACCCACGAGTCGAAACAACCGTAACCGTTGCTCCTACGCCGAGTATCCAAACTCATACCATACACTTCACAATCGTCCTAAGAGTAGAACAATTTACCGACAAACATCGTCGTCACGCCTCACGATCTTACGAAACACAACCAAGCCCGACATCCATAACATCTTCTACAAATCCGAAGATCTAACCACACGCTAATAATCACTAGCGTGTACTACCGCAATAAACGATATCTCATACACTCAACGTCCAGAATTTCCATTTAGGAAAATACGAAAATCACTACATATACTTTCAAGTTCTCTCGGCTACAACTCGCCACAAGCTACGTCCGTAACCATATCACTCAATCAGTCAATCCGCACACGACCAATCCGTCACTGGATTAATCCAGGACAACAATAATACACCACGAATTAGACGAAGCATCAACACATCGTCATAGGGTTTCTCCTCTGAACCATACAATACGGCTTCCTAGTACTAGCATAGAAGCTATTCGTATACCAAAATCCCGTCAACGGCGAATCATCATCACAAAATTTCCGCAATTCGCCACACGACTCACAAAAATATTCACCACGCCGGGTGAACTTTCCTACCTAGACCATCCGTTAAGAATGGTCTCAACATTTCAATGCAACTAACAGTCGCATCAATAGGGAGCACACTCTCGTAAACAAACAACATCTGCGTGTCTCGATGTGAGACAGTCAAAATCGACACTCTCCGCCTCACATTCGTCCATAAAGTGGAATAATCCACTGACAATCTTCACGATTGCGTTTCCCGACAGGGAAAATACGATATTCGCCACGATATCGAACTCGTTCTCATTCAATTATACTGTCCGGGTTTCATGACAACCCAGATTTTTCACTACGGGAGCACTCGCAACAACACTTCATTCTCTCACTCCGGGATCTCAAACTTCACATTTGGTCTCATACCGTACATTGGTACTACACGACCACCTTACATCGGAAGTCTTACACTTCCTTCGATCCCATCCTCACAATCTTCACGCATAACATTCCAGAGTTGTAACTCACAATCGTAATGCACGATCTCGAGTTGACATTAGCAACCCGTCACTCTTCCTCGTTAGGAACTCCGAATACCTATTGAGGCTTAGCACGGTACGCTCCGACATTTCACTATACATAACACCACTGGAGTTTTCCTCGGGCGACAGTAAAAACTCCCCCACTTAGGATTTATCTCCTTAGTCTCACCGCCAAGATCATAACATCCAGCGGAATTGAAATTCCACGTCACACCTGACCATTGTCACCGTTGGTTATAAACATCAATTCATCGCAAATTCACTTTAAGCTCTCAGAGCCGACAGGCACAATCACTGGAGACGTCATACACGCGATGACATCGCACATCCATACCACAATTCACAACTAACTACCTTAATTGTTTGAAAAGCAAACTCCACCAAAGTCCTACATATGCCTCTAAGCCTAGGCATAGGTCACTCCGCTTACTCAGTCGTGCATCTCAGTCGAGATCACCCGCCCTTCCATGCAACGAGCTTTTTCAACAATTTCTCACTCTCATGGAGAAGAGTGACCAATTCCGACACATAATTGCGTCCACCACAATGTCAACACTTCATCATATCCTTCGGACTAACCGACCATTAAGTCCGTCACCGGCTCACCGGTCATCTCTACCCGTCTAACACTTAAGAGCAACAAGATTCGCTCACCCGTCGATCACTATTATAATCTCTGATGCTTCCAAGGGTATCTCACGGACACCCAAAGCACAAAGTGATCACACCACTACCGGAGTTGAACATTACACTAGCAGGTATAAAAAGGCACCTGACGCAGTGTCATGCAGACTCCCACCACAATCAAATGAATTTTAGAAAATCGATCTTTAGGTTCCATACACCCGATGTCACCCATCTCTCTATAATAATGACCCGAAGTCATACCTACCCGACAACCTTACGGTTTATTGTCTTATCGAAAGTTCCTAGCGATCACACGCTACCCGCAATTTTCAAAAGGCCAAAACGATATAGCCTAACGAAACCCTTCATCTAACACTAAGGAGATGCTTGAGAACACCAAGTCTTACACCCTTCCACCTATCGGCACAGTCACAACGACGGGGGTATTCCGTTAGGAATGTTACCCTATAATCCACAACACACCAACACACTATCTTAAACATCGTCATATGGGTCCCACTCCCATGAGTTTAATGACCCGAAGACTCCTCGATTCGCCAATTCCAAGGCGACTCACAATTAGAATCCTAACACGATTCTCTACCCACACACTCTACCGAGTGTAACTCAAAACTACAATCATTAGACTTGTCGTATTCCATTACGGAATTCAAGTCCTCGTCGCACACACGCAAGCGTAAATCGGTCATCCTAGTTACGATGGGTAACTAAAACCAATTACAATCTCAATAATGCACCCACTACTTAGGGTGGCTAAGCACGCACCAAACTCGTGAGTTGGCTCACTCACTTAACTAACCAAATCCATCGTACACTTCCCGACTCTTAACGAACTTGATGTGCCAACAAGCACATCACCCGAGACCACTATAAACTAGGAACCAATAAAAGATTCCAAATACGTCCCGTTCTACCCCAACCATGCCACGTTTCCTCCGTTCGGTACTTGTCATGTCATGCTTGACGTCAAGATACACTTTCGTAATAATGGTGATCGGTCATTATTACAAATGCGTACCTTACCGTGAACTCGATCATTCAAAAACCGCCAAACCTTTGAATCTCTCCAATAGATTCATCCCTAGGACACCACACCAAATAGGTACCTGTATATATATACACCTATATACAATATAATAATAAATGTACACAAGTATATCGCAACAACAAGTCAACCTACAACCTAGGTGACTATCACTAAACAACGTTCAAGTCCGCCTACTTACATTAGGCACTAGCTATCTAAGGCACTAATTTACACACGCAATAAGGCCCCACATAATCACACTTTGGACCAACACAAGTCCTAGTTAGTCACCTACTCTAAGGCACTAACAAACCTTAATCCGACAAGTATCCCTACAAGTCCCGCAAATAACGCACAACGGACAATAAGTCTAAGACTAGGCACCTACTCGAAGGTCACCTAATTCCCTTAGACTATGCTCTGATACCACTTGTAACAACCCAAACCAACCCGCGAACAAACCACGTGAAAATACAAAATAAAAAAAAAAAATTGCTGCACAGTGAACTGGCGCGGCGCGCCATGATGGCCGCGCGGCGCGCCATTCGGGTCTGTCCGGAAAGTCTCAAAATGCGAAAAAGATTGACTAGTTCCCGACACTTTTAGACGAAACGCTTTTTACCATACATCCAAATATGTAAAACTAACCTGTTTCAAATATAAAATCAAGTTTTACATAATGGGGCCCACATTGGCCGTTTTACGACTTTCGTACAAAATACAAGTTTCCATCACCATTTACATTTAGACGAGTTAGGACTCTATAACCCAACCCGATACCAAGAGCATAATCCCGGGGACTACCAAATCCCCAGTCCGCGTCCGCATATCCAAAAGCTACCCCATCGAGCCCAAGCGCTCCTACGCAACTAGTCTAACAACTAGCTAGTTTCATAACGCAATACCTGTAAAAAGGTAAACAACGAGAGGGGTAAGCTAAAAGCTTAGTGAATGCAATAATTATACGAATACATATATAATTATACCTACTTGCAAACACTTACACAAACCGCAAACACGCTAGCAACCATAATTAGCTTATCGTCACAATAACAAGCTATAAATCTCCAATACCACAAGCTAGCATAACAACCGCATATAAATATAACTCGAATAATATAATATGCTTACAACACAAATAACCATGGTTAACCAATCGTACAAGGGATGGTACTCGAATTTCCCATTGGTGTTCATAACATCCATTAGTGTACTTAGCACCTCGTATCACTAACCCCCGGGTGGCATCTTAACACCTCGATACTTCACCCCCGGGTGGCGTCTTAACACCTCGACACTTCACCCTTTAACATGGAGTGGCGTCTTAACACCTCGACACTTCACTCCTAGGTGGCATCTTAACACCTCGATGCTTCACCTCGAGTGGCATCTTAACACCTCGATGCTTCACTCGTCACGTGAAACGTGGTGTCTTAACACCTCGACACTTCACATCTCACGCTACCACAAATAAATATATTATATACCTACGCATATAATTATTCCACTCACCTCGTGAACTCGAGCATTACAAACCATGCACGAAATCTTCACCACACGCAACCGAGCAAGATTTTACCTATAATACGCATATAGGTATACACATAATCAACATACAACCCCATTTGGACTTTCGACCCGCCCAAATGAACAACAAGTGCAAAATATACCCTTTTGCACTTTTAACGCTACCCGAAGGTCCAAAACTAGCGAGACTAGTTCCCGCGTTCTCGAAATACCCAATTATGTCAACTTTAACCTTTAAACGCATACTAGCTCGTATTTTACACAAAACCCATTCCATGGTTGACCAAGTTTGACTTTATTGCTAAAACACCAAATTTTAACCTAAAATCACTTCTCGCGAGTAATTACGTGAAAAGCATCATTTAACACTCAACAAAATCGTTTAACATCCATTTAATCCAAATTAGTGTCATCCTTAATTTTGACCCAATTCAAATTACCCATTTTGACCAAAGTCATAAAACGCCCAAAAATCACTAACGACTAGTGATTATATTTCCAAGACAACCACTAACACTTAAATCAAGTATTTACCTACTTGACTTACCAAAACTTGACTTGAAACTTAATTTAACACCGAATCAAGCTTACTTGTCCCAAAATACCCATTCGACCCGTTTTGACCTAAATTAGGGTTTACACCCAAAAACCAAGTCAACACAAGTGTTCTAAGGTTTAACCAACACACGCAAGATCCAAACTTACAATTTAATCAATCGAAACCCTAAGTCACCCATTTAGGCTTACTTACATGAATCTTACCCAAAACCCCCAAATTTCACAATAAAATGGGTTTATAACTCTAACTAACACAAACCCTAACTCAAACAAGAAATCAAACACTACAATTCGGATTAGGGTTTACCTCAAGCACCAAAACGAGCTCTAGTAGCTAGAAACACCAAGGAGAACCAAAACCCGCTTCCAATTTGGGCAAAAATCACCATCTTCATCATTAACTCAAGCTTCCTCTCTCTAGAAACTCATCTCTCTCTCTCTCTAAGATTGGGAGTGTTTGAATGGATGTCAAAATGATCCAAAAGTGGATCTAAAACTGATATTAAAGCCTCAAATCCTTCCATAAGTGAAAGGACCAAAGTACCCCTCATTTGACCCTTTAAAATGCTGAAAAAATGCATCAGGCACTTTCGGCGCGCCGCGCCATATGGTGGAGCGCCGCTCCACCCTACAGGTCAGATTTCAGAAACTTGTTTTGGCCATAACTTTTTGACCGTAGCTCCGTTTTTGATGAATCAAATATCGTTGGAAACGTAATGAGATTTACTATCTAATGGTAAGGTTTTAGAACATCAACTCCAACTTTATTTGGGATCCAAATATACACTTACAAGTCTCGTATTTCGAATGACGCTCGAAATAACGTGTAACTGAAAAACGGGTGTTACAATTGATTTCTCTCGTGACTTTGCCCGAGACTAAATCATTGTTTGGTTAAGGTAATTTGCGAAGACCGGGGAATGGTTGTTGATCGTTTAGCACTTAACGAAATATGACAATAAGGTCCCAAAACCATAATCGACATCCACTATACCCCCTCATTGCACTCAATCCTTGATTAACCGTAATAGGATAATCTAGGATTGATCAATTGGCACCATCTGAAAGGACCCGTTCATATACATTATAAACGATTCACAATAATTGATTACATTGCGAGGTATTTGACCTCTATATGATACATTTTACAAACATTGCATTCGTTTTTAAAAGACAATCTTTCTTTACATCGAAAATTGACAGGCATGCATACCATTTTATAATATCCACTATCCAACTATAAATTGATTTAATAATAATCTTTGATGAACTCAATGACTCGAATGCAACGTTCTTCGAAATATGCTATGAAAGACTCCAAGTAATATCTTTAAAATGAGCAAATGCACAGCGGAAGATTTCTTTAACACCTGAGAATAAACATGCTTTAAAGTGTCAACCAAAAGGTTGGTGAGTTCATTAGTTTATCATAATCATTTATTTCCATCATTTTAATAGACCACAAGAATTTCATTTCCAGTTCTCATAAATATACGTCCCATGCATAGAGACAAAAATAATCATTCATATGGTGAACACCTGGTAACCGACATTAACAATATGCATATAAGAATATCCCCTATCATTCCGGGATCCTCCTTCGGACATGATATTAATTTCGAAGTACTAAAGCATCCGGTACTTTGGATGGGGTTTGTTAGGCCCAATAGATCTATCTTTAGGATTCGCGTCAATTAGGGTGTCTGTTCCCTAATTCTTAGATTACCAGACTTTAATAAAAAAGGGCATATTCGATTTCGATAATTCAACCATAGAATGTAGTTTCAATTACTTGTGTCTATTTCGTCAAACATTTATAAAAGCGCATGTATTCTCAGTCCCAAAAATATAAAGGGTAAAAAGGCAAATGAAACTCACCATACTGTATTTCGTAGTAAAAATACATATAACGTCATTGAACAAGAGCAAGGTTGGCCTCGGATTCACGAACATATATTAATTATATATATTTATATGTTGGTCAATATTTGTATAGCAATTTAGGTCAGGTCATAGTGTAATCCTATCCTATAGCTCGAGTCTGACTCTACAGTATAGTAACATGTTATATTACTCATGCTCAATTAAGATTCTAGTAAAAGGTGACGTGTGAAACAACGTAACACAAATGGTTTCATAATCATAAAATAGTATTTTAGGTTTTTTTTTTTTTTTTAGAGAAAATCAACACAAAAAGTTAACTGAAAAGTTAACAGGAAAAGTCAAAGTTCAAAGTCAAAAGTCAAAGGTTAAAGTCAAAAGTCAAAGGTCAAAGTAAAAATGAGGTCGCATGCAAATATATAATAACTTATACAAAAATGATTTTCGGTCAAACATGACTAAACGGGCCACTTCAGCTATTTTTAGAAAAATTATCGGAACTCCGATTGATAAACGGCCAAAGATAAAAGTTACACATTACCAAAAAGATTAAGCATAAATATTACAGAAGTAAACTAAACCTAGACAACTCGTAGTTGCCAACGCGTTTTCGGCGTTTCAAAGTTAATTTTTCAGCTTTAATAAATTTACAAAAGTGACCGAGTAGCCTACTTTGGAGATTTTTAGAAAATTCCTCAAAACTTGTATTGACAAACGGTCAAAGCCTGCAAATTCTCGCTACCACAAAGATATAACATGATTTTTGACAAGAGTAAGCACATATCAGGCCGACCATGACAACTGATACAAAACTGACATTTTTAAATAAAAAAAGTTTCAGCTCTTTTTAGAATTTTAAAATGTGACCAAACCGTCAACTTTGATGATTTTTAGAAAAATCATCGAGACTCGAATTGACAAACGGCCAGAGCCTTTTGTTAGACCTTACAGCAAAGAATTCAGTGGTATTTTTTTTTATACATGAAACAACGCAGATCAGCGAGAATTTCAGTTCCCGTTTCGACATTTCATCAAAATTTGCAAAACTTCTTTTGTCCATAACTTGACAACCGTTCAACGAAACGAGACGTGCTTTATATGAAAATTCATCTACTCGACGAGTAGAATCCAAATAACCACTTTTTATAACCCAAAAAATTAGTTCACTAATTATCATCAGCAATTTTAATTACGAAATTAATTATGCAATTTGTTTATTTCATAACTTTCTAACCGTTACTTGGATTCAAGTGATTCTTAAACTAAAATTCAACTATTTTTCGCTAGCTTTCCAACGACATGCATATCTTATAGTTTATCTCAATCGTATATGTAACTAATTCAGGAATCAACATAACCTATCTAATGGCAATATCAAAAGTACAAGCATGCATAATCCTATATACTCGAGCACTAGTCAGGGATACACTATTAGTATGTAAAAATTAAATTATGAGTACTCACATATCAATATTGAGATTCAATATTGCAGGAAAGGTACGTAAACGCAGCGGAGATGATAAACACTATATTGACCTCACGAGCATACCCATGAACCACACTCAATCACCTCTATAGCTATAACCCATAATTTCCTTAATCCTATCCCGCTCGAAAAAACAACTTCGAAATCACTCGGACAGCACTCCGTCGTAATATTTTATGTATACTAATAATATCTTGAGATAATACGGAGTAAATATATATATGTAAATCGATTGAGAGAGTTTAGAGAAAACTATTTTCAAGTTTCTATGAAATAATGAAACCTATTGAATTCTATTTATAATAGATTTTTGAATTATTAAAGTGAATTATTAAAGTATGAATTATTAAAGTGAATTATTAAAGTATGAATTATTAAAGTGAATTATTAAAGTATGAATTATTAAAGTAAATTATTAAAGTATGAATTATTAAAGTGAATTATTAAAGTTAAAGTAAAGTAAAAATAAAGTAAAGGTAAAGTTTAAGTATAGTAAAAGTATAAAACTATGTACGTATAATACGCGTATAAATATATATAATATTAATTTAAATCGTTATATATATTTAATAAAATAAAATATAAATATCGTTATCTTTATCATACTAGTTAAGTAATGAGTTGTAAAAAGTGGTTCTAGATATTTATAAAAGTTATATATGTTTTAATAATAAAGTTCTTTTTAAACTGAAAACGTTTTTGTACGTTTGAAACTAAATAGATCAATCGAGTCTTTATGAGATTCAATCTTCCACTATCCTTTATCTAGTTCTCAATGATTGACAATTTGTTCATATTTATAAATCACTTTACCATTTTTCGAATATTGTTAAAATGAAAAGATTTCTCAAATCAACGTGGGCCTTTCAACAGAGACTTGTAATCATAATTTAATATATCTGATAATTCAATCATTTGATCTTATCATCTAATTCCATTGATAAACATTTTGAAACAGATACAATCATATAAAGTATTTAATCTAATATTTTGTTTACGTTTCAAGTTATAATATATATACATATATACATATATAATCATATTCGTTTAATGGTTCGTGAATCGTTGGAACTTGGTCGAGGTTGAATGAATGTATGAACATAGTTTAAAATTCTTGAAATTTAACTTAATAAATATTGCTTATCGTGTCGGAATCATATAAAGATTAAAGTTTAAATTTGGTTGGAAATTTCCGGGTTGTCACAGTACCTACCCGTTAAAGAAATTTCATCCCGAAATTTGAGTGGAAAGGTCGTGAATGATAATAAGTATGTTTTCATGATGCATACGGGTTGAAAATTAGAGTTTTATCATCAGCGAATAATTTGGATAAACAATCCATTTATATGAAGAGTACGAATGAAGCTAACATAGAAGAGTGAAATGAGTAAGTGTAGATTCATCTTATCATTTGACGTAGATATGATTGATTCCCAGATTTTAAGGTATTTGAAGAAAATCTTCTTAATAAGATTTGACTCTCCGGTAATCAAGGGAATTAGGATCCGCTTTAAATGCGATCATCCATTTTAATTATTCTGTCGGAGATTTTCTTATAAATTCACCTCCTTCGTTTCCTTACAACTCACACCATCTGTTGATGCATTTTATGCAAGTCCCTAGACATCTACCCACGTCCATTGCAGGTACAACAGTTTACAGGCCACCATGATTGCTCGTTATTATCCTATCCGTGTTTGTATGTGGTTACAGGAACTGCAGGAATGAGATTTAGATGTTTGACTATGTTAGACTTAGTCAGACGTACGAGTGAAGCCTCACTAGTATGGCTGACAGGCTCATACGCATGGTTGATGCTGAGCTAAGTCACAATTACAACCTAAATGATAAGACACGAGTGAGTGATCACCCGTACGGTTGATGAAGCCAACTCGTACGTGTGATGAATGAATCGTATGGGTGTGTAAACAGCAGGGGTATATAAAGTCTTATGTTCTTCATTTTAGGTTAAGCCTCTCATTTGTTACACACACTTAGATCTAGTGAGCTCCTTCGATTCTCTCTCAGTCCAAATCACCCAGGTGGTGAATAATAGCTCTAGGTGTTGATCTAATCACACTTGATTTAGTTGTGGTTTGACTAAATTAATCAAAAAAAAATTTAACCTATTCACTAGAGGTTTTGATTCACTTATTCTGCAATTGTGTGAGTTAAATCTGTTGATTTCTAAGTTCCTAGTCATGTTTCATCACCTTCTATTCTTTCCCCCTCAACTCATATTTTAAAGTATTCATCAATATGCTCCATCCAGTTCTGATTCTCGATATACTTCTAACTTTCATATCGGTCATTCTTCTTTTTTTTTCATCTACCGCCGGAAGAATCTATTTACTTCTACTATGCTCTTGGGTTTATAGTGTTCCTAATTCTCCCGTGTCTTTATATTGCTATATGCATCGATATATATGGTTTATAATTTCTGATTTGTCGTTGGGCTTTATATGTTCCCTTATATTTCAAAGTCTCTGCTTCTATCTTCTATAATCATTATCATTCACAGTTAATGCTCTCTTTTATTTGCTGTAATTTATACCCCAATTTCTATTTCGGAGTTTTGTCCTTTCGTTTCTTCTTCTTGCGATTAAGCACCGCTTGTAATGGTCCAGAATTCACAAATATGAATTTCGAAATGAACATTGTTAATGTTCTAGGAAGGAAATTGTGATGGCACGATCTTGACTTGTCAAATTACTAAAATACCTTGGAAAAGGCCGAATCATCAAGAAATATTTTCTTGATATTTTAGAGGTTAAATAGAATACAAGAGTCGTATAACATGGCACATGATGATGTTATGATCTGTGAATCATCACGTTCCATTTAGAAACTCAGCATGACTTACTGTAATATAATCACATTGATCAAGTGTCATTATATTATACTAATTCATACTTCAGTTCCCAACACTACTTCAAAATATTCCTATTTTAAACTTGAATGTTTCAGAATTTAGAAACTAAAATAGTTTATTTTATGATGTAATACAGATAGCGCGAAGAGGTAAATGATTTCAAATAAGAAAAATTAAGAAAATATCTTCAGAAATATGGAGGATATTTATAATGAAAGATATGATGATATTTTAGAATTTCTAATATCAGAGGATGATGAAGAATATTGTCCGCAGGGGTTTAGAGTCAGGAGCAAGGTATTCGTTAATGACTTCAGCAGATACTAAATTATTTGGTTCCTTTGAAGTTAGGTTCAGTCTTTGTAATTTGTCCACAGCCTCCTTCCTACTTTGCTCAATCCGTTTTCCAGTTCCAAGACTTCTCTTTTTCTGCGCTTTGCCAGCACACCTATTCATTATCATCAAACTTTTACTGTTAAGGTCGTTTATAGTTTTTTTTGCTGCTTCATCAGTATTTTTCCATTTTCGGAGAACCAATTCGTAGTTCGAAGTGTTTTTCAGAATCTTCACATTCAAATTAAGTCCAGAAGATATACGTTATATATACACATATAACTGTTTGCGTAGACATGCTGCGAGATTTTAAAATACTGATTGCTAATTCCCAATGATTCGTATGGAAATTCTCATTACAAGATGCGAATGAGTAAATGATGGGGTTTCAATGAATAATTATAATGACTTTTTGGAGAGGCTAAAGTCAAAGGGTAATGAAGTTGTTGATACATCTGTTAATAATGTGGTGGAATGTAAAAGGTTCTCTGATAACGATGGTGTATATCTCAAGGTTATAATAAGGTTAGTCTGACTGAAAAGTCGAAGTTGACTTGCTGGAGCTGTGACAAAACTGGCTACTTTGAATAGGAGTCGCAAAGTTATTTTTGCTAATAAATGCTAAAGAATCTGACACGGATACGTTGTTTAAACTTTTAATTTGGTTTCAAGAGTTTTTCGGGTACATAACTGTGGGTAACATGTGGTTGGATCATCATCTCGATTGCTCATCATTCGAAGTGTCTTCAGAAATTTTCGAAGGGTTTGAACACAGATTGTAATCGTTAACATACATTTGATGTTCTAACACAGTTTTGAAGTCAAAATATAGCTTGTGAAAGATGTAAGGATCTAAGAGTGATGATTTTAGTCATATCTCAAGTTGAATTTTAAGATTTCAAAATCAGAATATGTAATTAAATTTTGAATGAGTATGGTTGTTTTGATTTCTATAAAAGAATGTATATTGTTGTGAAAGTAGGGAGTATAATGGATGATTTGCTGAATCAGATTCGAAGAATGTAATATATTAATTGTGAATTTATATATCTCTCGGGTATTACCTACCCGTTAAAAAAAATTTCACAATTAATATTTTGTACAAAAGAATTTTATTACAGTCTTTATGAAAATATATATATGTATATTTTCTTCAGATGTAACATAGATTTAATGAGTTAATGTTAAATTAAACTCATTTGATTTACGGTTGAAACTAGAATTGAATAATCCTTAAAGGCTTTAAAAAGTACATAACTTTTACACAGTATTTCTTTAATGACTTTGAAATTATGAATCAATACTTCGTTATTTGTTGATGTATGATGTTCGGTTCGTGGAATTCTTGTGAATTTCGCAAAGTACGAATGATGTTATCTGAAAAGTTTCGGGTACATCGATGATGAAAGTGTAAAATCAAATATATACTTGATTTATTATGAATTGGAATTTTTTGAATTGCGACAGAGATTGTAGTTAACGATGGTTAAGTTGCGGCCGAAGGACGTACATTATTGCATATTTGTAATATGAATTAACCGAAAGTTAAGATTCACACACAATAGCTTAGCACGGAAAGATTTATTTTTATTTCAAAATATATAAAATATACATATAATTTCTTCAAAGGGAATGAGTTAATTCTTCATAACTCGTTGATACAATATACGGGTTATTGATTCGTAATGATGTCCATAGTGATTCTTGAGCTGACGGAGTTTGTGATGTTATATGTGTTGTTGATTCTGATGTTGACTGTACTGATGATGCTGGTGACGCTGACGGTACTGTTGATGCTGTTGGTAAAACAAGTTTAGCTTGTTAATCACACACCATTTTTGTCAGGGTTTCTACTCTTCCTTCTATCATTTTGGTTCGCTTAACTGATTTATGGTTAGGGCTAGATTAGATAATCTCTAAGACTTTAGAGATTACATAATATGCGCGAAATGTTTCTCCAATGAAGTTATGAATTAATACTTCGTCGATTATTGTTGTTGGTATTCCTTGGTATCTACAGGGCGTATGACATTGGTGCTCGTGGGACAGAGTGTAAAGTTGAGGTTTATGACGTGATTGTGGTTGGGGTGGTAATGGTACTATTGGCGTTGATGATGGTGTTACTGGTTATGCTGCTGATGCTGCTGCTGGTGTTTGTAATCTCTGCACCATATTCTCCAAAGCCACTACCCGAGCGTGAAGCTCGTTGACTTCTTCTATTACACCGGGGTGATTGTCGGTTCGGACGAGCGGATAAATAAAATCTAAAATTTGATGTAATATATAATCGTGACGAGATACTCTGGAAATGAGCGAGAAAATGGTGTTTCGAACAGGTTCGCCGGTAAGTGCTTCAGGTTCTTCATCAAGAGGGCAATGTGGTGGATGGAAGGGATCACCTTCTTCTTGTCTCCAATGATTGAGGAGGCTACGAACCCATCCCCAATTCATCCAGAATAGGTGATGACTGATTGGTTGATCTATTCCGGTCACACTGCTTTCGCAGCTGGAGTGGGATTCCATTTCGAAATCCGAGGAACTTGAATTAATGATGAATTCCATTTCTACGATTGAATAAGGATTTTTATTTTTTTTTCGATATGAAATGATTTTCGGTTATTGGATGGTATTCTAATTACATAGAATATCCATATATATAGAACAAAAGATTTCGTAAATTACGGAGGAATTTACGGGATATATCAGGCAACGTTTACAGTAATAAATATGATAAGATATGATTTAGCAGATACGCTAAGATATGAATTTTTGTCTATACACTATTAATGCAATCAATGCAGCAAGACGTGTCTTAGACTAAAAATGATAAGCAGGTAATTTCCTGAGGATGATAAGTAGCTAATTTTTGACACAAAATGATAACCAAAACTATTGACGTGCAGACACGGTCGAAGTCCAGACTCACTAATGCATCCTATCGACTTATCTGTTAGACACACTAATGCAGACCTGGTTCGCTAAGACCACCGCTCTGATACCAACTGAAAGGACCCGTTTATATACATTATAAACGATTCACAATAATTGATTACATTGCGAGGTATTTGACCTCTATATGATACATTTTACAAACATTGCATTCGTTTTTAAAAGACAATCTTTCTTTACATCGAAAATTGACAGGCATGCATACCATTTTATAATATCCACTATCCAACTATAAATTGATTTAATAATAATCTTTGATGAACTCAATGACTCGAATGCAACGTTCTTCGAAATATGCTATGAAAGACTCCAAGTAATATCTTTAAAATGAGCAAATGCACAGCGGAAGATTTCTTTAACACCTGAGAATAAACATGCTTTAAAGTGTCAACCAAAAGGTTGGTGAGTTCATTAGTTTATCATAATCATTTATTTCCATCATTTTAATAGACCACAAGAATTTCATTTCCAGTTCTCATAAATATACTTACCATGCATAGAGACAAAAATAATCATTCATATGGTGAACACCTGGTAACCGACATTAACAATATGCATATAAGAATATCCCCTATCATTCCGGGATCCTCCTTCGGACATGATATTAATTTCGAAGTACTAAAGCATCCGGTACTTTGGATGGGGTTTGTTAGGCCCAATAGATCTATCTTTAGGATTCGCGTCAATTAGGGTGTCTGTTCCCTAATTCTTAGATTACCAGACTTTAATAAAAAAGGGCATATTCGATTTCGATAATTCAACCATAGAATGTAGTTTCAATTACTTGTGTCTATTTCGTCAAACATTTATAAAAGCGCATGTATTCTCAGTCCCAAAAATATAAAGGGTAAAAAGGCAAATGAAACTCACCATACTGTATTTCGTAGTAAAAATACATATAACGTCATTGAACAAGTGCAAGGTTTGCCTCGGATTCACGAACATATATTAATTATATATATTTATATGTTGGTCAATATTTGTATAGCAATTTAGGTCAGGTCATAGTGTAATCCTATCCTATAGCTCGAGTCTGACTCTACAGTATAGTAACATGTTATATTACTCATGCTCAATTAAGATTCTAATAAAAGGTGACGTGTGAAACAACGTAACACAAATGGTTTCATAATCATAAAATAGTATTTTAGGTTTTTATTTTTTTTTTAGATAAAATCAACACAAAAAGTTAACTGAAAAGTTAACAGGAAAAGTCAAAGTTCAAAGTCAAAAGTCAAAGGTTAAAGTCAAAAGTCAAAGGTCAAAGTAAAAATGAGGTCGCATGCAAATATATAATAACTTATACAAAAATGATTTTCGGTCAAACATGACTAAACGGGCCACTTCAGCTATTTTTAGAAAAATTATCGGAACTCCGATTGATAAACGGCCAAAGATAAAAATTACACATTACCAAAAAGATTAAGCATAAATATTACAGAAGTAAACTAAACCTAGACAACTCGTAGTTGCCAACGCGTTTTCGGCGTTTCAAAGTTAATTTTTCAGCTTTAATAAATTTACAAAAGTGACCGAGTAGCCTACTTTGGAGATTTTTAGAAAATTCCTCAAAACTTGTACTGACAAACGGTCAAAGCCTGCAAATTCTCGCTACCACAAAGATATAACATGATTTTTGACAAGAGTAAGCACATATCAGGCCGACCATGACAACTGATACAAAACTGACATTTTTAAATAAAAAAAGTTTCAGCTCTTTTTAGAATTTTAAAATGTGACCAAACCGTCAACTTTGATGATTTTTAGAAAAATCATCGAGACTCGAATTGACAAACGGCCAGAGCCTTTTGTTTGACCTTACAGCAAAGAATTCAGTGGTATTTTTTTTATACATGAAACAACGCAGATCAGCGAGAATTTCAGTTCCCGTTTTGACATTTCATCAAAATTTGCAAAACTTCTTTTGTCCATAACTTGACAACCGTTCAACGAAACGAGACGTGCTTTATATGAAAATTCATCTACTCGACGAGTAGAATCCAAATAACCACTTTTTATAACCCAAAAAATTAGTTCACTAATTATCATCAGCAATTTTAATTACGAAATTAATTATGCAATTTGTTTATTTCATAACTTTCTAACTGTTACTTGGATTCAAGTGATTCTTAAACCAAAATTCAACTATTTTTCGCTAGCTTTCCAACGACATGCATATCTTATAGCTTATCTCAATCGTATATGTAACTAATTCAGGAATCAACATAACCTATCTAATGGCAATATCAAAAGTACAAGCATGCATAATCCTATATACTCGAGCACTAGTCAGGGATACACTATTAGTATGTAAAAATTAAATTATGAGTACTCACATATCAATATTGAGATTCAATATTGTAGGAAAGGTACGTAAACGCAACGAAGATGATAAACACTATATTGACCTCACGAGCATACCCATGAACCATACTCAATCACCTCCATAGCTATAACCCATAATTTCCTTAATCCTATCCCACTCAAAAAAACAACTTCGAAATCACTCGGACAGCACTCCGTCGTAATATTTTATGTATACTAATAATATCTTGAGATAATACGGAGTAAATATATATATGTAAATCGATTGAGAGAGTTTAGAGAAAATAATTTTCAAGTTTCTATGAAATAATGAAACCTATTGAATTCTATTTATAATAGATTTTTGAATTATTAAAGGGAATTATTAAAGTATGAATTATTAAAGTGAATTATTAAAGTATGAATTATTAAAGTGAATTATTAAAGTATGAATTATTAAAGTGAATTATTAAAGTATGAATTATTAAAGTGAATTATTAAAGTATGAATTATTAAAGTTAAAGTAAAGTAAAAATAAAGTAAAGGTAAAGTTTAAGTATAGTAAAAGTATAAAACTATGTACGTATAATACGCGTATAAATATATATAATATTAATTTAAATCGTTATATATATATTTAATAAAATAAAATATAAATATCGTTATCTTTATCATACTAGTTAAGTAATGAGTTGTCAAAAGTGGTTCTAGATATTTATAAAAGTTATATACGTTTTAATAATAAAGTTCTTTTTAAACTGAAAATGTTTTTGTACGTTTGAAACTAAATAGATCAATCGAGTCTTTATGAGATTTAATCTTCCACTATCCTTTGTCTAGTTCTCAATGATTGACAATTTGTTCATATTTATAAATCACTTTACCATTTTTCGAATATTGTTAAAATGAAAAGATTTCTCAAATCAACGTGGGCCTTTCAACAGAGACTTGTAATCATAATTTAATATATCTGATAATTCAATCATTTGATCTTATCTTCTAATTCCATTGATAAACATTTTAAAACAGATACAATCATATAAAGTATTTAATCTAATATTTTGTTTACGTTTCAAGTTATAATATATATACACATATACATATATAATCATATTCGTTTAATGGTTCGTGAATCGTTGGAACTTGGTCGAGGTTGAATGAATGTATGAACATAGTTTAAAATTCTTGAAATTTAGCTTAACAAATATTGCTTATAATGTCGGAATCATATAAAGATTAAAGTTTAAATTTGGTTGGAAATTTCCGGGTTGTCACACCATCCGTGGGACACGAATAGAATTGGAATGAGAAATTCGCGTTCATTTTAATCGAGCCATTAAACTCATTTCCTAATTCTAATCATGTTGTTCTCTGTTTTATATTGCAGGAAAGTGTTTTTAATTAACAAGAAATGAAAATTTCAAGATATTCTTGGATAAACATGTCTACGTGCAATAAAAAGAAGAATGCAAGCACTATAGGTTCATTAGATCCAAAAAATGCTTCGAATTTTGATTTTCAATCAAGTCCTGACGTTAGCCAACAAACTAAAGAGTTGCTTGTGAAAGCATCTGTAAATGCTAAAGCAATGGAAGAAACACAAATGAATGTTGCAACTGAAAAGGTGAATGCGGCAAGGCGCAATGTGCCGCAGAATCGTGAAGAGCAGAAAACAGATTAAATGAGGTCAAAAGTAACTTTTGCAAGTGCGCAGACAAAATTAGATAAAACCTTGATCAATGAAGGTAATGCGAATAGCGGCGCTGAAACCGCAGAAAAAGGAGCGTCAGAAAAGACTGCGAAAAAAGTGCTCACGCCCTTAGAGGCAAAGCAATTATTAAAAGAAAGAGGTTTTGACCTCCATATTCCAAACAATTTTGAATGGCCACTTAATGAATCATCACCAAATACGCAAAGTTTAATCATCCAACATGATGAAAGAGTGCGTGATGAAGAGCAAGATCAAAGAGCTTTTGGTTCGCCAGTGTTGCTTTTAAAGAAAGGAAAAACCGCAAAAGTTATAATGCCAAATTCAGATAATTCTGAAAATTCTGAAAGTGATCCTGAAGTGGTGGAAATTGCGAAGTTGAAACGTAAAAGGCCTTCCACGCCTGTTCCGCGCTATCATGAAGAAGGAGAAACATCTCAGGCTGTGAAAATGGAGAATGCGCAAACATTTTTGGCGGATTTGTTCAAAAAATTGTCACCAAGGGATATGCAACATAAATTTGAGCATCCATATGTTATACAGCAAATGATTGAGAAGTATTGCGCGGAAAATAAGGAAGTGCGGCCGAAAAAGGCAACTAAAATAACATTCGCGATAGATAAGTTTGTGGAGCACATATCTGATTACCCAATCACTACACCACCCATTGTGCCAACAACTTTGGGTGTATATTCAGGGTTAACAGATCCACTTGATTTTTTGAAAAGATTTGAAGGTGTGGTTAGCACGTATAACTGGAATGAAGCAATTGCATGCCGCATCTTCCCAATGGTGTTGCAGGGATTAGCGCGTGAGTGGTTTCATAATCTAAACGCAAGAAGCATTGCGGGTTTTGTTGATTTAAGAGAAAAATTTCTCTTGCAATTTCAAAATTTGTTACCGCAGAAAAAGACCCACATAGAGTGTCACGACATCAAACAAGGCTTTAAAGAGACATTAGGAAGTTTGCTGACAAGATACATTTATGAGTGTCAAAAAATTCCAAATCTCCATGAGGATCAAAAAATCTCTGGTTTTGTACATGCAATAAATCCGCAGAGACACCCAACTCTTGTGCGGCGTCTTCGCAGAGATGTTCCGCGCAGTTTTGCTAAAGTCATGCAAGAAACATATGATTACAACCGCTGTGGTGAATGTAGTGACCCAAACTTTTCCATGTTTATATATATTAATTGAGATTGATATTTACATGATTAAATGTTTCCAACATGTTAAGCAATCAAACTTGTTTAGACTTGATTAATTGAAATATGTTTCATATAGACAATTGACCACCCAAGTTGACCGGTGATTCACGAACGTTAAAACTTGTAAAAACTATATGATGACATATATATGGATATATATATAGTTAACATGATACTATGATAAGTAAACATATCATTAAGTATATTAACAATGAACTACATATGTAAAAACAAGACTACTAACTTAATGATTTTTAAACGAGACATATATGTAACGATTATCATTGTAACGACATTTAATGTATATATATATCATATTAAGAGATATTCGTACATCATAATATCATAATAATATAATAATTTAAAATCTCATTTGATATTATAAACATTGGGTTAACAACATTTAACAAGATCGTTAATCTAAAGGTTTCAAAACAACACTTACATGTAACGGCTAACGATGACTTAACGACTCAGTTAAAATGTATATACATGTAGTGTTTTAATATGTATTCATACACTTTTGAAAGACTTCAAGACACTTATCAAAATACTTCTACTTAACAAAAATGCTTACAATTACATCCTCGTTCAGTTTCATCAACAATTCTACTCGTATGCATCGGTATTCGTACTCGCACAATACACAGCTTTTAGATGTATGTACTATTGGTATATACACTCCAATGATCAGCTCTTAGCAGCCCATGTGAGTCACCTTACACATGTGGGAACCATCATTTGGAAACTAGCATGAAATATCTCATAAAATTACAAAAATATGAGTAATCATTCATGACTTATTTACATGAAAACAAAATTACATATCCTTTATATCTAATCCATACACCAACGACCAAAAACACCTACAAACACTTTCATTCTTCAATTTTATTCATCTAATTGATCTCTCTCAAGTTCTATCTTCAAGTTCTAAGTGTTCTTCATAAATTTCAAAAGTTCTAGTTTCATAAAATCAAGAATACTTTCAAGTTTGCTAGCTCACTTCCAATCTTGTAAGGTGATCATCCTGTGACAACCCGGAAATTTCCAACCAAATTTAAACTTTAATCTTTATATGTTTCCGACACGATAAGCAATATTTGTTAAGTTAAATTTCAAGAATTTTAAACTATGTTCATACATTCATTCAACCTCGACCAAGTTCCAACGATTCACGAACCATTAAACGAATATGATTATATATGTATATGTGTATATATATTATAACTTGAAACGTAAACAAAATATTAGATTAAATACTTTATATGATTGTATCTGTTTCAAAATGTTTATCAATGGAATTAGAAGATAAGATCAAATGATTGAATTATCAGATATATTGAATTATGATTACAAGTCTCTGTTGAAAGGCCCACGTTGATTTGAGAAATCTTTCCATTTTAACAATATTCGGAAAATGGTAAAGTGATTTATAAATAAAAACAAATTGTCAATCATTGAGAAATAGACAAAGGATAGTGGAAGATTGAATCTCATAAAGACTCGATTGATCTATTTAGTTTCAAACGTACAAAAACGTTTTCAGTTTAAAAAGAACTTTATTATTAAAACGTATATAACTTTTATAAATATCTAGAACCACCTTTGACAACTCATTACTTAACTAGTATGATAAAGATAACGATATTTATATTTTATTTTATATATATAACGATTTAAATTAATATTATATATATTTATACGCGTATTATACGTACATAGTTTTATACTTTTACTATACTTAAACTTTACCTTTACTTTATTTTTACTTTACTTTAACTTTAATAATTCACTTTAATAATTCATACTTTAATAATTTACTTTAATAATTCATACTTTAATAATTCACTTTAATAATTCATACTTTAATAATTCACTTTAATAATTCATACTTTAATAATTCACTTTAATAATTCAAAAATCTATTATAAATTGAATTCAATAGGTTTCATTATTTCATAGAAACTTGAAAATATTTTTCTCTAAACTCTCTCAATCGATTTACATATATATATTTACTCCGTATTATTTCAAGATATTATTAATATACATAAAATATTACGACGGAGTGCTGTTCGAGTGATTTCGAAATTATTTTTCGAGTGGGATAGGATTAAGGAAATTATGGGTTATAGCTATGGAGGTGATTGAGTATGGTTCATGGGTATGCTCGTGAGGTCATTTCCGTTGCGTCTACGTACCTTTCCTGCAATATTGAATCTCAATATTGATACGTGAGTACTCATAATTTAACTTTTACATACTAATAGTGTATCCCTGACTAGTGCTCGAGTATTTAGGATTATGCATGCTTGTACTTTTGATATTGCCCTTAGACAGGTTAGGTTGAATGTTGAATTAGTTACACTTGCGGTTGAGATAAGGTATAAGATATGCATGTCCTTGGAAAGCTATGGAAAAATTAAGAACTTTTCCTTTAGATATCGAATGGTTTCGATGAACGGATTAGAAGTTATAATCAATTGAATTTTCGATATTTTTATTAAAAATGATTATTATTATCGTCGTTTTAGTTTTATCTTATTATTATCATTATTATTATCTTTATCAATAAAAGGGATTTATCATTAAAAATTATTATTTTTTTATTATTACTATAGTTATTATCGTTAAAGTTATAATTAGTATTATTATTATTATCCAATTATTATTATTATTATTATTGGTATTATTATTATTATTATCATTATTAATATATATATCATTATTTAAAAATGGTTATTGTTATTGTTATTATTATTATTACTATATTATCCTTAAGATAATTATTAGTATTATCGTTAATAATGTTATAGTAACTATCATTATTAATATTAGTGTAATTAAAACAAATATTTGTAACACCTAATTATTTTGATTACTATTATTATCATTATTATGAACACGATATAAAAGACGATTAAAAGCTATTAAACGAAACGATTAGGAAATAATGGGTAAGAGTATCATGATGAAATTAAAATATTATAAGATATTGATTTAGATAAAATTATCGTTCTTATTATTTTTATCATTACTATTATTATTAAAAGTATCGTTAGTATTAAAACTATCATTTTAACAAAAATTATCATTTTAATAGAAATGTCATTGTTACTATAAAATATCATTATTATTATTATTATTTTAAATAGAATTATTATTTTAAAGATAATATTAAAAATTATCGTAAATATTAAAGTTATCATAATTAGAATTATCGTTTTATCTAATGTCATCTTAGTAATTATAAATATTGATATTTTTATAATAATAATAATTATTACAAAATAATACAACTTTTACTTACTATCATTATAGATATTATTTTATCAAATAAATATGTGATACAAACATATTTTACTACGTGTAATAACTTACTTTAATAATACCTATCATATTATCTTTATGATATTAAATGAACCCTATAAATTTTATTACTTAATATATATAAAAGTATATTTTATTATATAAATTTAATATAAAATTTTATTTATTAATAAATAAATTATATTATTTACTCCAATAAATCTTTTAAAAATATTTAAAAATATAAAACAACGATATTTAAACTATATATTAATCATGTATAGATTTTTGGAAATTATTTTGAGTCAAATTTACTTTTGTTGACTTTTGCATATTAGTCTCGAGCATTAGGATTGTGGTACACTATGACTTGACCTAATTTGTTAGACAAATATTGACCAACACATAAATATATATAATTAATTTAGGTTCGTGAATCCGAGGCCAACCTTGCACTTGTTCAATGACGTTATATGTATTTTTACTACGAAATACAGTATGGTGAGTTTCATTTGCCTTTTTACCCTTTATATTTTTGGGACTGAGAATACATGCGCTTTTATAAATGTTTGACGAAATAGACACAAGTAATTGAAACTACATTCTATGGTTGAATTATCGAAATCGAATATGCCCCTTTTTATTAAAGTCTGGCAATCTAAGAATTAGGGAACAGACACCCTAATTGACGCGAATCCTAAAGATAGATCTATTGGGCCTAACAAACCCCATCCAAAGTACCGGATGCTTTAGTACTTCGAAATTTATATCATGTCCGAAGGAGGATCCCGGAATGATAGGGGATATTCTTATATGTATCTAGTTAATGTCGGTTACCAGGTGTTCACCATATGAATGATTATTTTTGTCTCTATGCATGGGACGTATATTTATGAGAACTGGAAATGAAATTCTTGTGGTCTATTAAAATGATGGAAATAAATGATTATGATAAACTAATGAACTCACCAACCTTTTGGTTGACACTTTAAAGCATGTTTATTCTCAGGTGTTAAAGAAATCTTCCGCTGTGCATTTGCTCATTTTAAAGATATTACTTGGAGTCTTTCATAGCATATTTCGAAGAACGTTGCATTCGAGTCATTGAGTTCATCAAAGATTATTATTAAATCAATTTATAGTTGGATAGTGGATATTATGAAATGGTATGCATGCCTGTCAATTTTCGATGTAAAGAAATATTGTCTTTTAAAAACGAATGCAATGTTTGTAAAATGTATCATATAGAGGTCAAATACCTCGCAATGTAATCAACTATTGTGAATCGTTTATAATGTATATGAACGGGTCCTTTCAGTTGGTATCAGAGCGGTGGTCTTAGCGAACCAGGTCTGCATTAGTGTTTCTAACTGATAAGTCGATAGGATGCATTAGTGAGTCTGGACTTCGACCGTGTCTGCATGTCAAAAGTTTTGCTTATCATTTTGTGTCGAAAATTAATTACTTATCATCCTCAGGAAATTACCTGCTTATCATTTTTAGTCTAAGACACGTCTTGCTGCATTGATTGCATGAATAGTGTATAGACAAAAATTCATATCTTAGCATATCTGCTAAATCATATCTTATCGTATCTGTTACTTTAAACTTTGCCTGACATATCCCACAAAGTCCTCCGTAATCTACGAAATCTTTTGATCTATATATATATATATATATATATATATATATATATATATATATATATATATATATATATATATATATATATATATATATATATATATTCAATGTAATTAGAATACCATCCGTTAGCCAAAATCATTTCATAAAAAAAAAAAAAATTCTTTATCCAATCGTACGAAATGGAATTCGTCATCAGTTCAAGTCACTCAGATTCCGAAATGGAATCCCATTCAAGCTCCGAAAGCAGTGTGACCGGAATAGATCAACCAATCAGTCATCACCTATTCTGGATGAATTGGGGATGGGTTCGTAGCCTCCTCAATCATTGGAGACAAGAAAAAGGTGATCCCTTCCATTCACCACATTGCCCTCTTGACGAAGAACCTGAAGCACTTACCGGCGAACCTGTCCGAAACACCATGTTCTCGTTCATTTCCAGAGTATCTCGTCACGATTATATATTACATCAAATTTTAGATTTTATTTATCCGCTCGTCCGAACCGACAATCACCCCGGTGTAATAGAAGAAGTCAACGAGCTTCGCGCTCGGGTAGTGGCTTTGGAGAATATGGTGCAGAGATTACAAACACCAGCAGCAGCATCAACAGCATAACCAGTACCACCATCATCAACGCCAACAGTACCATTACCACCTCCAACCACAACCGCGTCATAAACCTCAACTTCACAATCTGTCCCACGAGCATCAACGTCATACGCACCATAGATACCAAGGAGTACCAACAACAATAACTGACGAAGTATTAATTCATAACTTCATTGGAGAAACATTCTGCGGCGATTATGTAATCTCTAAAGTCTTAGAGATTATCTAATCTAGCCCTAACCATAAATCAGTTAAGCGAACCAAAAATGATAGAAGGAAGAGTAGAAACCCTGACAAAAATGATGTGTGATTAACAAGCTAAACTTGCTTTACCAACAGCATCAGCAGTACCGTCAGAGTTACCAGCATTGTCAGTACAGTCAACATCCGAATCAACAACACCGATAACATCACAAACTCTGTCAGTTCAAGAATCACTGTGGACATCATTACGAATCAATAACGTGTATATTATATCAACGAGTTATGAAGAATTAACTCATTCCCTCTCAAGAAATTATATGTATATTATATATATATATATATATATATATATATATATATATATATATATATATATATATATATATATATATATATATATATATATATATATATTGAAATAAATCTTTCCGTACTAAACTATTGTGTGTGAATCTTAACTACTCGGTTAATTCATATTACAAATATGCAATAATGTACGTCCTTCGGCCGCAACTTAACCAGCGTTAACTACAATCTCTGTCGCAATTCAACAAATTCCAATTCATAATAAATCAAGTATATATTTGATTTTACACTTTCATCATCGATGTACCCGAAACTTTTCAGATAACATCATTCGTACTTTGCGAAATTCACAAGAATTCCACGAACCGAACATCATACATCAACAAATAACGAAGTATTGATTCATAATTTCAATGTCATTAAAGAAATACTGCGTAAAAATTATGTACTTTTTAAAGCCTTTAGGGATTATTAAATTCTAGTTTCAACCGTAAATCAAATGAGTTTAATTTAACATTAACTCATTAAATCTATGTTACATTTGAAGAAAATATACATATATATATTTTCATAAAGACTGTAATAAAATTCTTTTGTACAAAATATTAATTGTGAATTTTTTTTAACGAGTAGGTAATACCCGAGAGATATATAAATTCACAAATAATATATTACATTCTTCGAATCTGATTCAGCAAATTATCCATTATACTCTCTACTTTCACAACAATATACATTCTTTTATAGAAATCAAAACAACCATACTCATTCAAAATTTAATTACATATTCTGATTTTGAAATCTCAAAATTCAACTCGAGATATGACCAAAATCATCACTCTTAGATCCTTACATCTTTCACAAGCTATATTTTAACTTCAAAACTGTGTTAGAACATCAAATGTATGTTAACGATTACAATCTGTGTTCAAACCCTTCGAAAATTTCTGAAGACACTTCGAATGATGAGCAATCGAGATGATGATCCAACCACATGTTACCCACAGTTATTTACCCGAAAAACTCTTGAAACCAAAGTAAAAGTTTAAACAACGTATCCGCGTCAGATTCTTTGGCATTTATTAGCAAAAATAACTTTGCGACTCCTATTCAAAGTAGCCAGTTTTGTCACAGCTCCAGCAAGTCAACTTCGACTTTTCAGTCAGACTAACCTTATTATAACCTTGAGATATACACCATCGTTACCAGGGAACCTTTTACATTCCACCACATTATTAGCAGATGTACCAACAACTTCATTACCCTTTGACTTTAGCCTCTCCAAAAAGTCATTATAATTATTTATTGAAACCCCATCATTTACTCATTCGCATCTTGTAATGAGAATTTCCATACGAATCATTGGGAATTAGCAATCAGTATTTTGAAATCTCGCAGCATGTCTATGCCAACAGTTATATGTGTATATATAACGTCTATCTTCTGGACTTAATTTGAATGTGAAGTTTCTGAAAAACACTCCGAACTAAGAATTGGTTCTCCGAAAATGGAAAAAATACTGATGAAGCAACAAAAACTAAAAATGACTTTAAACGGTAAAAGCTGAATGATAATGATGAAGTGTGCTGGCAAAGCGCAGAAAAAGAGAAGTTTTGGAACTGGAAAACGGATTGAGCAAAGTAGGAAGGAGGCTTTGGACAAATTACAAAGACTGAACCTGACTTCAAAGGATCCAAATGATTCAGTACCTGCTGAAGTCATTAACGAATACCTTGCTCCTGACTCTAAACCCCTGCGAACAATATTCTTCATCATCCTCTGATATTAGAAATTCTAAAATATCATCATATCTTTCATTATAAATATCCTCCATATTTCTAAAGATATTTTCTTAATTTTTCTTATTTGAAATCATTTACCTCTTCGCACTATCTGTATTACATCATAAAAGAAAGTATTTTAGTTTCTAAATTCTGAAACATTCAAGTTTAAAATAGGAATATTTTGAAGTAGTGTTGGGAACTGAAGCATGAATTAGTATAATATAATGACACTTGATCAATGTGATTATATTACAGTAAGTCATGCTGAGTTTCTAAATGGAACGTGATGATTCACAGATCATAATATCATCATGTGCCATGTTATACGACTCTTGTATTCTATTTAACCTCTAAAATATCAAGAAAATATTTCTTGATGATTCGGCCTTTTCCAAGGTATTCTAGTAATTTGACAAGTCAAGATCGTGCCATCACAATTTCCTTCCTAGAACATTAACAATGTTCATTCTGAAATTCATATCTGTGAATTCTGGACCATTACAAGCGGTGCTTAATCGCAAGAAGAAGAAACAAAAGGACAAAACTCCGAAATAAAAATTGGGGTATAAATTGCAGCAAATAAAAGAGAGCATTAACTGTTAATGATAATGATTATAGAAGACAGAAGCAGAGACTTTGAAATATAAGGGAACATATAAAGCCCAACGATAAACCAGAAATTATAAACCATATATATCGATGCATATAGCAATATAAAGACACGGGAGAACTAGAAACAGGTGTATAGTAGAAGTAAATAGATTCTTCCGGCGGTAGATGAAAAAGAAGAATGACCGATATGAAAGTTAGAAGTATATCGAGAATCAGAACTGGATGGAACATATTGATGAATACTTTAAAATATGAGTTGAGGGGGAAAGAATTGAAGGTGATGAAACATGACTAGGAACTTAGAAATCAACAGATTTAACTCACACAATGGCGGAATAAGTGAATCAAACCCTCTAGTGAATAGGTTAAGTATTTTTTTTTTTTGATTAATTTAGTCAAACCACAACTAAATCAAGTGTGATTAGATCAACACCTAGAGCTATTATTCACCACCTGGGTGATTTGGACTGAGAGAAAATTGGAGGAGCTCACTAGATCTGAGTGTGTGTAACAAATAAGAGGCTTAACCTAAAATGAAGAACATAAGACTTTATATACCCCTGATGTTAACTCACCCATACGATTCATTCATCACACGTACGAGTTGGCTTCATCAGCCGTACGGGTGATCACTCACTCGTGTCTTCTCATTTAAGTTGTAATTGTGACTTAGCTCAGCATCAACCGTGCGTATGAGCCTGTCAGCCGTACTAGTGAGGCTTCACTCGTACGTCTAACTAAGTCTAACATAGTCAAACATCTAAATCTCATTCCTGCAGTTCCTGTAACCACATACAAACACGTATAGGATAATAACGAGCAATCATGGTGGCCTGTAAACTGTTGTACCTGCAATGGACGTGGGTAGATGTCTAGGGACTTGCATAAAATGCATCAACAGAAGGTGTGAGTTGTAAGGAAACGAAGGAGGTGAATTTATAAGAAAATCTCCGACAGAACAATTAAAATGGACGATCGCATTTAAAGCGGATCCTAATTCCCTTGATTACCGGAGAGTCAAATCTTATTAAGAAGATTTTCTTCAAATCCCTTGAAATCTGAGAATCAATCATATCTACGTCAAATGATAAGATGAATCTACACTTACTCATTTCACTCTTCTATGTTAGCTTCATTCGTACTCTTCATATAAATGGATTGTTTATCCAAATTATTCGCTGATGATAAAACTCTAATTTTTAGCCCGTATGCATCATGAAAACATACTTATTATCATTCACGACCTTTCCACTCAAATTTCGGGACGAAATTTCTTTAACGGGTAGGTACTGTGACAACCCGGAAATTTCCAACCAAATTTAAACTTTAATCTTTATATGTTTCCGACACGATAAGCAATATTTGTTAAGTTAAATTTCAAGAATTTTAAACTATGTTCATACATTCATTCAACCTCGACCAAGTTCCAACGATTCACGAACCATTAAACGAATATGATTATATATGTATATGTGTATATATATTATAACTTGAAACGTAAACAAAATATTAGATTAAATACTTTATATGATTGTATCTGTTTCAAAATGTTTATCAATGGAATTAGAAGATAAGATCAAATGATTGAATTATCAGATATATTGAATTATGATTACAAGTCTCTGTTGAAAGGCCCACGTTGATTTGAGAAATCTTTCCATTTTAACAATATTCGGAAAATGGTAAAGTGATTTATAAATAAAAACAAATTGTCAATCATTGAGAAATAGACAAAGGATAGTGGAAGATTGAATCTCATAAAGACTCGATTGATCTATTTAGTTTCAAACGTACAAAAACGTTTTCAGTTTAAAAAGAACTTTATTATTAAAACGTATATAACTTTTATAAATATCTAGAACCACCTTTGACAACTCATTACTTAACTAGTATGATAAAGATAACGATATTTATATTTTATTTTATATATATAACGATTTAAATTAATATTATATATATTTATACGCGTATTATACGTACATAGTTTTATACTTTTACTATACTTAAACTTTACCTTTACTTTATTTTTACTTTACTTTAACTTTAATAATTCACTTTAATAATTCATACTTTAATAATTTACTTTAATAATTCATACTTTAATAATTCACTTTAATAATTCATACTTTAATAATTCACTTTAATAATTCATACTTTAATAATTCACTTTAATAATTTAAAAATCTATTATAAATTGAATTCAATAGGTTTCATTATTTCATAGAAACTTGAAAATATTTTCCTCTAAACTCTCTCAATCGATTTACATATATATATTTACTCCGTATTATTTCAAGATATTATTAATATACATAAAATATTACGACGGAGTGCTGTTCGAGTGATTTCGAAATTATTTTTCGAGTGGGATAGGATTAAGGAAATTATGGGTTATAGCTATGGAGGTGATTGAGTATGGTTCATGGGTATGCTCGTGAGGTCAATATAGTGTTTATCATTTCCGTTGCGTCTACGTACCTTTCCTGCAATATTGAATCTCAATATTGATACGTGAGTACTCATAATTTAACTTTTACATACTAATAGTGTATCCTTGACTAGTGCTCGAGTATTTAGGATTATGCATGCTTGTACTTTTAATATTGCCCTTAGACAGGTTAGGTTGAATGTTGAATTAGTTACACTTGCGGTTGAGATAAGGTATAAGATATGCATGTCCTTGGAAAGCTAGCGAAAAATTAAGAATTTTCCTTTAGATATCGAATGGTTTCGATGAACGGATTAGAAGTTATAATCAATTGAATTTTCTATATTTTTATTAAAAATGATTATTATTATCGTCGTTCTAGTTTTATCTTATTATTATCATTATTATTATCTTTATCAATAAAAGGGATTTATCATTAAAAATTATTATTTTTTTATTATTACTATAGTTATTATCGTTAAAGTTATAATTAGTATTATTATTATTATCCAATTATTATTATTATTATTATTGGTATTATTATTATTATTATCATTATTAATATATATATCATTATTTAAAAATGGTTATTGTTATTGTTATTATTATTATTACTATATTATCCTTAAGATAATTATTAGTATTATCGTTAATAATGTTATAGTAACTATCATTATTAATATTAGTGTAATTAAAACTAATATTTGTAACACCTAATTATTTTGATTACTATTATTATCATTATTATGAACACGATATAAAACACGATTAAAAGCTATTAAACGAAATGATTAGGAAATAATGGGTAAGAGTATCATGATGAAATTAAAATATTATAAGATATTGATTTAGATAAAATTATCGTTCTTATTATTTTTATCATTACTATTATTATTAAAAGTATCGTTAGTATTAAAACTATCATTTTAACAAAAATTATCATTTTAATAGAAATGTCATTGTTACTATAAAATATCATTATTATTATTATTATTATTTTAAATAGAATTATTATTTTAAAGATAATATTAAAAATTATCGTAAATATTAAAGTTATCATAATTAGAATTATCGTTTTATCTAATGTCATCTTAGTAATTATAAATATTGATATTTTTATAATAATAATTATTATTACAAAATAATACAACTTTTACTTACTATCATTATAGATATTATTTTATCAAATAAATATGTGATACAAACATATTTTACTACGTGTAATAACTTACTTTAATAATACCTATCATATTATCTTTATGATATTAAATGAACCCTATAAATTTTATTACTTAATATATATAAAAGTATATTTTATTATATAAATTTAATATAAAATTTTATTTATTAATAAATAAATTATATTATTTACTCCAATAAATCTTTTAAAAATATTTAAAAATATAAAACAACGATATTTAAACTATATATTAATCATGTATAGATTTTTGGAAATTATTTTGAGTCAAATTTACTTTTGTTGACTTTTGCATATTAGTCTCGAGCATTAGGATTGTGGTACACTATGACTTGACCTAATTTGTTAGACAAATATTGACCAACACATAAATATGTATAATTAATTTAGGTTCGTGAATCCGAGGCCAACCTTGCACTTGTTCAATGACGTTATATGTATTTTTACTACGAAATACAGTATGGTGAGTTTCATTTGCCTTTTTACCCTTTATATTTTTGGGACTGAGAATACATGCGCTTTTATAAATGTTTGACGAAATAGACACAAGTAATTGAAACTACATTCTATGGTTGAATTATCGAAATCGAATATGCCCCTTTTTATTAAAGTCTGGTAATCTAAGAATTAGGGAACAGACACCCTAATTGACGCGAATCCTAAAGATAGATCTATTGGGCCTAACAAACCCCATCCAAAGTACCGGATGCTTTAGTACTTCGAAATTTATATCATGTCCGAAGGAGGATCCCGGAATGATAGGGGATATTCTTATATGTATCTAGTTAATGTCGGTTACCAGGTGTTCACCATATGAATGATTATTTTTATCTCTATGCATGGGACGTATATTTATGATAACTGGAAATGAAATTCTTGTGGTCTATTAAAATGATGGAAATAAATGATTATGATAAACTAATGAACTCACCAACCTTTTGGTTGACACTTTAAAGCATGTTTATTCTCAGGTGTTAAAGAAATCTTCCGCTGTGCATTTGCTCATTTTAAAGATATTACTTGGAGTCTTTCATAGCATATTTCGAAGAACATTGCATTCGAGTCATTGAGTTCATCAAAGATTATTATTAAATCAATTTATAGTTGGATAGTGGATATTATGAAATGGTATGCATGCCTGTCAATTTTTGATGTAAAGAAAGATTGTCTTTTAAAAACGAATGCAATGTTTGTAAAATGTATCATATAGAGGTCAAATACCTCGCAATGTAATCAACTATTGTGAATCGTTTATAATGTATATGAACGGGTCCTTTCACATCCAACCTCAAGAAATCTTTGTTTCTTACAGTAGGTTATCGTTCTAATACAAGGTAATAATCATATTCAAACTTTGGTTCAATTTCTATAACTATAACAATCTTATTTCAAGTGATGATCTTACTTGAACTTGTTTTCGTGTCATGATTCTGCTTCAAGAACTTCGAGCCATCCAAGGATCCATTGAAGCTAGATCCACTTTTCTCTTTTCCAGTAGGTTTATCCAAGGAACTTAAGGTAGTAATGATGTTCATAACATCATTTGATTCATACATATAAAGCTATCTTATTCGAAGGTTTAAACTTGTAATCACTAGAACATAGTTTAGTTAATTCTAAACTTGTTCGCAAATAAAAGTTAATCCTTCTAACTTGACTTTTAAAATCAACTAAACACATGTTCTATATCTATATGATATGCTAACTTAATGATTTAAAACCTGGAAACACGAAAAACACCGTAAAACCGGATTTACGCCGTCGTAGTAACACCACGGGCTGTTTTGGGTTAGTTAATTAAAAACTATGATAAACTTTGATTTAAAAGTTGTTATTCTGAGAAAATGATTTTTATTATGAACATGAAACTATATCCAAAAATTATGGTTAAACTCAAAGTGGAAGTATGTTTCTAAAATGGTCATCTAGACGTCGTTCTTTCGACTGAAATGACTACCTTTACAAAAACGACTTGTAACTTATTTTTCCGACTATAAACCTATACTTTTTCTGTTTAGATTCATAAAATAGAGTTCAATATGAAACCATAGCAATTTGATTCACTCAAAACGGATTTAAAATGAAGAAGTTATGGGTAAAACAAGATTGGATAATTTTTCTCATTTTAGCTACGTGAAAATTGGTAACAAATCTATTCCAACCATAACTTAATCAACTTGTATTGTATATTATGTAATCTTGAGATACCATAGACACGTATACAATGTTTCGACCTATCATGTCGACACATCTATATATATTTCGGAACAACCATAGACACTCTATATGTGAATGTTGGAGTTAGCTATACAAGGTTGAGGTTGATTCCAAAATATATATAGTTTGAGTTGTGATCAATACTGAGATACGTATACACTGGGTCGTGGATTGATTCAAGATAATATTTATCGATTTATTTCTGTACATCTAACTGTGGACAACTAGTTGTAGGTTACTAACGAGGACAGCTGACTTAATAAACTTAAAACATCAAAATATATTAAAAGTGTTGTAAATATATTTTGAACATACTTTGATATACATTTATACATTGTTATAGGTTCGTGAATCAACCAGTGGCCAAGTCTTACTTCCCGACAAAGTAAAAATCTGTGAAAGTGAGTTATAGTCCCACTTTTAAAATCTAATATTTTTGGGATGAGAATACATGCAGGTTTTATAAATGATTTACAAAATAGACACAAGTACGTGAAACTACATTCTATGGTTGAATTATCGAAATCGAATATGCCCCTTTTTATTAAGTCTGGTAATCTAAGAATTAGGGAACAGACACCCTAATTGACGCGAATCCTAAAGATAGATCTATCGGGCCCAACAAGCCCCATCCAAAGTACCAGATGCTTTAGTACTTCGAAATTTATATCATATCCGAAGGGTGTCCCGGAATGATGGGGATATTCTTATATATGCATCTTGTTAATGTCGGTTACCAGGTGTTCACCATATGAATTATTTTTATCTCTATGTATGGGATGTGTATTGAAATATGAAATCTTGTGGTCTATTATTATGATTTGATATATATAGGTTAAACCTATAACTCACCAACATTTTTGTTGCGTTTTAAGCATGTTTATTCTCAGGTGATTATTAAGAGCTTCCGGTGTCGCATACTTAAATAAGGACAAGATTTGGAGTCCATGCTTGTATGATATTGTGTAAAAACTGCATTCAAGAAACTTATTTTGTTGTAACATATTTGTATTGTAAACCATTATGTAATAGTCGTGTGTAAACAGGATATTTTAGATTATCATTATTTGATAATCTACGTAAAGCTTTTTAAACCTTTATTGATGAAATAAAGGTTATGGTTTGTTTTAAAATGAATGCAGTCTTTGAAAAACGTCTCATATAGAGGTCAAAACCTCGCAACGAAATCAATTAATATGGAACGTTTTTAATCAATAAGAACGGGACATTTCAGTTGGTATCAGAGCGTTGGTCTTAGAGAACCAGAATTTTGCATTAGTGTGTCTTATCGAGTTTGTTAGGATGCATTAGTGAGTCTGGACTTCGACCATGTTTACTTGAAAAATGATTGCTTAACAAATTTTGTTGGAAACTATATATTTTTAACATGTGAATATTATGTGATATATTAATCTCTTAACGCGTTTGATATTATGTGATAGATGTCTACCTCTAGAACAAGTCCCATTGACTCACCTAATAATAATGAAGAGTCAAATGTAAATTGGAATGATTCGTGGACTGATTCACAAGTTCCCGAAGAGGAACCGGAAGAAGAGTCAGAACCGGAAGAAGAATCGGAACCGGAAGAAGAATCGGAACCGGATGAAGAAATAGAACCGGTGGGGGAAATAATAAAACGGTTAAGTAAAAGAAAATCCTCAACCAACCGACCAAGGTTAGTTATGGTCAATGGTGTTTCCGCCAAGGAAGCAAAATATTGGGAGGATTACCAATTCTCCGATGAATCGGATTCCGACGAGAATTCCGATGATGTTATAGAAATTACCCCAACTGAATTTAAAAAGGCAAAAGAAAATAATAAGGGAAAGGGCATAAAAATAGAGAAATCTAATTCCAACCCCGATGAACTTTATATGTATCGTCAACCCCCGAAGTCCTTAAGTTGTAACAATGACCCGGGAACCTCTAAACCACCAGGTTTTTCTAAACCGTTGTGGAAAATGACAGTTAGTATTAGGGGAACATCATATATCCCTAGAAACTTGGCAAAACGAACCAAAATCGAAGAAGAAGAAACAAGCGAGTCGGAATAAGATAGTTGTATTCGTGTGGTGTAATATATGTAATATAGTGTGCTTATGCTTTATGATATATGTAAAAATTGCTTGTATTAATAAGTATTTTTTTATGAATCTAACTCTTGTCTATTTTACAGTTTAAAAACACAAAATGGATAGACAACCCAATATTTTAAGAGACCTACCCGGAGACATGATTGATGAAATCTTGTCTAGAGTCGGTCAGAATTCTCCGGCACAACTATTTAAGGCGAGATCAGTTTGTAAGACATTCGAAGAACGTTTCAAGAATGCCTTGGTTTATAAAAGGCTTTCGTTCGAAAGATGGGGGATATCACATTGGGAAATCCATAAGTTACGGTGTGTTTACTTTGACGCATATATTGCGGGGAACCCAAATGCTATTTTACGCAATGGGTTAAGAAATTATTTTGACTCAATATATCCGAATATTGGACTTCGTGATTTAGAAAAAGCGGCTAACATGCAACATAAAGAAGCATGTTATGCTTACGGATTAGTAATGTTCGCTTCTCACCAAAGTGAGAATAAGAACATCGGGCTACAACTATTAAACAAAACATTCCCACAAGTGACGGAGTCGGTAATTGGGGTAAGAAATGAGGTTTTTAGATTGTTACGGGACTGTTGGACATTACGTAACCCTCATCCCTTTGACGACGTTACAACACGCTGTCTTATCAACGGCCATAACGTTTATGTTCCACAAGACCAAGGATGGGAAGTAGTCCTAGTAAAACCAGAATGCATGACTTGTTTCTGGACGTATGAATTACGTGTCTTTATTGCCTTTGCTGAACGACTTGTGTACTAGCTAGAATTATCTTCACAATCATCTTGTATCAAATTTATTGTGTGCTATATTTCATGCTATATGTAAAATAAGCGGTATTGTAAGTTTGTAAAATATTGTGTAAAAGTTTGAACGCGAAATATTATTATAATCAGTTTTTCATATAGAATTGTAGTAGTTGAATTGTATATTAGCTACTAAGTATGAACTTAACGTGTAGGTACTACCCAAATTTAAACTTATAAAACGCTAATATGAAGAAAAAGCTTTTATAAATGAGTTCATAGTATGCTACGAAATACTATTAACTACTCTTAATATTCTGTATGATTAACTTGTTCCATTTAACTATTTTGAAGGAAATGGCACCGACTACTCGACACACCGTGAATATGAATGAAGAGGAATTCCGTACTTTTCTAGCTTCAAACATAGCCGCAGTACAGGCTGCGCTACATACCAACAATAACCTTGGATCTAGCAGTACAGGAAATCGTGTAGGATGCACCTACAAAGAATTCACTGCCTGCAAACCTTTGGAATTTGATGGAACCGAAGGACCGATCGGATTGAAACGGTGGACCGAGAAGGTCGAATCGGTGTTTGCCACAAGTAAGTGTACTGAAGAGGACAAAGTAAAGTACGCTACGCATACCTTCACAGGTTCTGCGTTAACATGGTGGAATACCTATCTAGAGCAAGTGGGACAAGACGATGCGTACGCACTACCGTGGTCAGCATTCAAGCACTTGATGAACGAGAAGTACCGTCCCAGAACCGAGGTCAATAAGCTCAAGACAGAACTTAGAGGGTTACGAACCCAAGGATTTGATATTACCACGTACGAAAGACGATTCACAGAATTGTGCCTATTGTGTCCGGGAGCATTCGAAGATGAGGAAGAGAAGATCGACGCGTTTGTGAAAGGATTACCGGAAAGAATCCAAGAAGATATAAGTTCACACGAGCCCGCCTCCATACAACAGGCATGTAGAATGGCTCACAAACTAGTGAACCAGATTGAAGAAAGAATTAAAGAACAGGCTGCTGAAGAGGCCAATGTGAAGCAAGTCAAAAGAAAGTGGGAGGAAAACAGTGATAAGAATCACCAATACAACAACAACAGCAATTACAACAATAATCGCAACAATTATCCCAACAATCGCAACATCAATCGCAACTACAACAAACGGCCCAACAACAACAACAACAACAACAGCAACTACAACAATCATCCCAACAACAATAATAACCGCAACAACAACAACAATCAGAAGCAGCTATGCCAAAGGTGTGAAAAGAATCACTCGGGGTTCTGCACCAAATTTTGCAACAAGTGTAAAAGAAATGGTCATAGCGCGGCGAAGTGTAAGGTTTACGGACCAGGGGTTAATAGAACGAAAGGAACAAATGGTGTAGGAACGAGTAATGGCGGAGCAAGTAGTGTCGGAGCAAGTTATGCAAATGTAGTTTGTTATAAATGTGGAAAACCGGGCCACATTATTAGAAATTGCCCGAACCAGGAGAACACGAATGGACAAGGCCGCGGAAGAGTTTTCAATATTAATGCGGCAGAGGCACAGGAAGACCCGGAGCTTGTTACGGGTACGTTTCTTATTGACAATAAATCTGCTTACGTTTTATTTGATTCGGGTGCGGATAGAAGCTATATGAGTAGGGATTTTTGTGCTAAATTAAGTTGTCCATTGACGCCTTTGGATAGTAAATTTTTACTCGAATTAGCAAATGGTAAATTAATTTTAGCAGATAATATATGTCGGAATCGAGAAATTAAACTGGTTAGCGAAACATTTAAGATTGATTTGATACCAGTAGAGTTAGGGAGTTTTGATGTGATAATCGGTATGGACTGGTTGAAAGAAGTGAAAGCAGAGATCGTCTGTTACAAAAATGCAATTCGCATTATACGAGAAAAAGGAAAACCCTTAATGGTGTACGGAGAAAAGGGCAACACGAAGCTACATCTTATTAGTAATTTGAAGGCACAAAAACTAATAAGAAAAGGTTGCTATGCTGTTCTAGCACACGTCGAGAAAGTACAAACTGAAGAAAAGAGCATCAATGATGTTCCCGTCGCAAAAGAATTTCCTGATGTATTTCCGAAAGAATTACCGGGATTACCCCCACATCGATCCGTTGAATTTCAAATAGATCTTGTACCAGGAGCTGCACCAATAGCTCGTGCTCCTTACAGACTCGCACCCAGCGAGATGAAAGAACTACAAAGCCAATTACAAGAACTTTTAGAGCGTGGTTTCATTCGACCAAGCACATCACCGTGGGGAGCTCCTGTTTTGTTTGTCAAGAAGAAAGATGGTACATTCAGGTTGTGTATCGACTACCGAGAGTTGAACAAACTTACCATCAAGAACCGCTACCCACTACCGAGAATCGATGACTTATTTGATCAACTACAAGGCTCGTCTGTTTATTCAAAGATTGACTTACGTTCCGGGTATCATCAAATGCGGGTGAAAGAAGATGATATTCCAAAGACTGCTTTCAGAACACGTTACGGTCATTGCGAGTTTATGGTCATGCTGTTTAGTTTAACTAATGCACCAGCTGTGTTCATGGACCTTATGAACCGAGTGTGTGGACCATACCTTGACAAGTTTGTCATTGTTTTCATTGATGACATACTTATTTACTCAAAGAATGACCAAGAACACGGTGAACATTTGAGAAAGGTGTTAGAAGTATTGAGGAAGGAAGAATTGTACGCTAAGTTTTCAAAGTGTGCATTTTGGTTGGAAGAAGTTCAATTCCTCGGTCACATAGTGAACAAAGAAGGTATTAAGGTGGATCCGGCAAAGATAGAAACTGTTGAAAAGTGGGAAACCCCGAAAACTCCGAAACACATACGCCAGTTTTTAGGACTAGCTGGTTACTACAGAAGGTTCATCCAAGATTTTTCCAGAATAGCAAAACCCTTGACTGCATTAACGCATAAAGGGAAGAAATTTGAATGGAATGATGAACAAGAGAAAGCGTTTCAGTTATTGAAGAAAAAGCTAACTACGGCACCTATATTGTCATTGCCTGAAGGGAATGATGATTTTGTGATTTATTGTGATGCATCAAAGCAAGGTCTCGGTTGTGTATTAATGCAACGAACGAAGGTGATTGCTTATGCGTCTAGACAATTGAAGATTCACGAACAAAATTATACGACGCATGATTTGGAATTAGGCGCGGTTGTTTTTGCATTAAAGACTTGGAGGCACTACTTATATGGGGTCAAAAGTATTATATATACCGACCACAAAAGTCTTCAACACATATTTAATCAGAAACAACTGAATATGAGGTAGCGTAGGTGGATTGAATTATTGAATGATTACGACTTTGAGATTCGTTACCACCCGGGGAAGGCAAATGTGGTAGCCGATGCCTTGAGCAGGAAGGACAGAGAACCCATTCGAGTAAAATCTATGAATATAATGATTCATAATATCATTACTACTTAAATAAAGGAGGCACAACAAGGAGTTTTAAAAGAGGGAAATTTAAAGGATGAAATACCCAAAGGATCGGAGAAACATCTTAATATTCGGGAAGACGGAACCCGGTATAGGGCTGAAAGGATTTGGGTACCAAAATTTGGAGATATGAGAGAAATGGTACTTAGAGAAGCTCATAAAACCAGATACTCAATACATCCTGGAACGGGGAAGATGTACAAGGATCTCAAGAAACATTTTTGGTGGCCGGGTATGAAAGCCGATGTTGCTAAATACGTAGGAGAATGTTTGACGTGTTCTAAGGTCAAAGCTGAGCATCAGAAACCATCAGGTCTACTTCAACAACCAGAAATCCCGGAATGGAAATGGGAAAACATTACTATGGATTTCATCACTAAATTGCCAAGGACTGCAAGTGGTTTTGATACTATTTGGGTAATAGTTGATCGTCTCACCAAATCAGCACACTTCCTGCCAATAAGAGAAGATGATAAGATGGAGAAGTTAGCACGACTGTATTTGAAGGAAGTCATCTCCAGACATGGAATACCAATCTCTATTATCTCTGATAGGGATGGCAGATTTATTTCAAGATTCTGGCAGACATTACAGCAAGCATTAGGAACTCGTCTGGATATGAGTACTGCCTATCATCCACAAACTGATGGGCAGAGCGAAAGGACGATACAAACGCTTAAAGACATGCTACGAGCATGTGTTATTGATTTCGGAAACAGTTGGGATCGACATCTACCGTTAGTAAAATTTTCCTACAACAACAGCTACCATTCAAGCATTGAGATGGCGCCGTTTGAAGCACTTTATGGTAGAAAGTGCAGGTCTCCGATTTGTTGGAGTGAAGTGGGTGATAGACAGATTACGGGTCCGGAGATTATACAAGAAACTACCGAGAAGATCATCCAAATTCAACAACGGTTGAAAACCGCCCAAAGTCGACAAAAGAGCTACGCTGACATTAAAAGAAAAGATATAGAATTTGAAATTGGAGAGATGGTCATGCTTAAAGTTGCACCTTGGAAAGGCGTTGTTCGATTTGGTAAACGAGGGAAATTAAATCCAAGGTATATTGGACCATTCAAGATTATTGATCGTGTCGGACCAGTAGCTTACCAACTTGAGTTACCTCAACAACTCGCGGCTGTACATAACACTTTCCACGTCTCGAATTTGAAGAAATGTTTTGCTAAAGAAGATATCACTATTCTGTTAGATGAAATCCAAATCAACGAAAAACTTCAATTCATCGAAGAACCCGTCGAAATAATGGATCGTGAGGTTAAAAGACTTAAGCAAAACAAGATACCAATTGTTAAGGTTCGATGGAATGCTCGTAGAGGACCCGAGTTCACCTGGGAGTGTGAAGATCAGATGAAGAAGAAATACCCCCATCTATTTCCAGAAGATTCGTCAACACCTTCAACAGCTTAAAATTTCGGGACGAAATTTATTTAACGGGTAGGTACTGTAGTGACCCGAACTTTTCCATGTTAATATATATTAATTGAGATTGATATTTACATGATTAAATGTTTCCAAAATGTTAAGCAATCAAACTTATTAAGACTTGATTAATTGAAATATGTTTCATATAGACAATTGACCACCCAAGTTGACCGGTGATTCACGAACGTTAAAACTTGTAAAAACTATATGATGACATATATATGGATATATATATAGTTAACATGATACTATGATAAGTAAACATATCATTAAGTATATTAACAATGAACTACATATGTAAAAACAAGACTACTAACTTAATGATTTTTAAACGAGACATATATGTAACGATTATCGTTGTAACGACATTTAATGTATATATATATCATATTAAGAGATATTCGTACATCATAATATCATAATAATATAATAATTTAAAATCTCATTTGATATTATAAACATTGGGTTAACAACATTTAACAAGATCGTTAATCTAAAGGTTTCAAAACAACACTTACATGTAACGGCTAACGATGACTTAACGACTCAGTTAAAATGTATATACATGTAGTGTTTTAATATGTATTCATACACTTTTGAAAGACTTCAAGACACTTATCAAAATACTTCTACTTAACAAAAATGCTTACAATTACATCCTCGTTCAGTTTCATCAACAATTCTACTCGTATGCATCGGTATTCGTACTCGTACAATACACAGCTTTTAGATGTATGTACTATTGGTATATACACTCCAATGATCAGCTCTTAGCAGCCCATGTGAGTCACCTAACACATGTGGGAACCATCATTTGGCAACTAGCATGAAATATCTCATAAAATTACAAAAATATGAGTAATCATTCATGACTTATTTACATGAAAACAAAATTACATATCCTTTATATCTAATCCATACACCAACGACCAAAAACACCTACAAACACTTTCATTCTTCAATTTTATTCATCTAATTGATCTCTCTCAAGTTCTATCTTCAAGTTCTAAGTGTTCTTCATAAATTTCAAAAGTTCTAGTTTCATAAAATCAAGAATACTTTCAAGTTTGCTAGCTCACTTCCAATCTTGTAAGGTGATCATCCAACCTCAAGAAATCTTTGTTTCTTACAGTAGGTTATCATTCTAATACAAGGTAATAATCATATTCAAACTTTGGTTCAATTTCTATAACTATAACAATCTTATTTCAAGTGATGATCTTACTTGAACTTGTTTTCGTGTCATGATTCTGCTTCAAAAACTTCGAGCCATCCAAGGATCCATTGAAGCTAGATCCACTTTTCTCTTTTCCAGTAGGTTTATCCAAGGAACTTAAGGTAGTAATTATGTTCATAACATCATTTGATTCATACATATAAAGCTATCTTATTCGAAGGTTTAAACTTGTAATCACTAGAACATAGTTTAGTTAATTCTAAACTTGTTCGCAAATAAAAGTTAATCCTTCTAACTTGACTTTTAAAATCAACTAAACACATGTTCTATATCTATATGATATGCTAACTTAATGATTTAAAACCTGGAAACACGAAAAACACCGTAAAACCGGATTTACGCCGTCGTAGTAACACCACGGGCTGTTTTGGGTTAGTTAATTAAAAACTATGATAAACTTTGATTTAAAAGTTTTTATTCTGAGAAAATGATTTTTATTATGAACATTAAACTATATCCAAAAATTATGGTTAAACTCAAAGTGGAAGTATGTTTTCTAAAATGGTCATCTAGACGTCGTTCTTTCGACTGAAATGACTACCTTTACAAAAACAACTTGTAACTTATTTTTCCGACTATAAACCTATACTTTTTCTGTTTAGATTCATAAAATAGAGTTCAATATGAAACCATAGCAATTTGATTCACTCAAAACGGATTTAAAATGAAGAAGTTATGGGTAAAACAAGATTGGATAATTTTTCTCATTTTAGCTACGTGAAAATTGGTAACAAATCTATTCCAACCATAACTTAATCAACTTGTATTGTATATTATGTAATCTTGAGATACCATAGACACGTATACAATGTTTCGACCTATCATGTCGACACATCTATATATATTTCGGAACAACCATAGACACTCTATATGTGAATGTTGGAGTTAGCTATACAGGGTTGAGGTTGATTCCAAAATATATATAGTTTGAGTTGTGATCAATACTGATATACGTATACACTGGGTCGTGGATTGATTCAAGATAATATTTATCGATTTATTTCTGTACATCTAACTGTGGACAACTAGTTGTAGGTTACTAACGAGGACATCTGACTTAATAAACTTAAAACATCAAAATATATTAAAAGTGTTGTAAATATATTTTGAACATACTTTGATATACATGTATACATTGTTATAGGTTCGTGAATCAACCAGTGGCCAAGTCTTACTTCCCGACGAAGTAAAAATCTGTGAAAGTGATTTATAGTCCCACTTTTAAAATCTAATATTTTTGGGATGAGAATACATGCATGTTTTATAAATGATTTACAAAATAGACACAAGTACGTGAAACTACATTCTATGGTTGAATTATCGAAATCGAATATGCCCCTTTTTATTAAGTCTGGTAATCTAAGAATTAGGGAACAGACACCCTAATTGACGCGAATCCTAAAGATAGATCTATCGGGCCCAACAAGCCCCATCCAAAGTACCGGATGCTTTAGTACTTCGAAATTTATATCATATCCGAAGGGTGTCCCGGAATGATGGGGATATTCTTATATATGCATCTTGTTAATGTCGGTCACCAGGTGTTCACCATATGAATGATTTTTATCTCTATGTATGGGATGTGTATTAAATATGAAATCTTGTGGTCTATTATTATGATTTGATATATATAGGTTAAACCTATAACTCACCAACATTTTTGTTGACGTTTTAAGCATGTTTATTCTCAGGTGATTATTAAGAGCTTCTGCTGTCGCATACTTAAATAAGGACAAGATTTGGAGTCCATGCTTGTATGATATTGTGTAAAAACTGCATTCAAGAAACTTATTTTGTTGTAACATATTTGTATTGTAAACCATTATGTAATAGTCGTGTGTAAACAGGATATTTTAGATTATCATTATTTGATAATCTACGTAAAGCTTTTTGTAACGACCCGGAAATTTCCGACCAAATTTAAACTCTAATCTCTATATGGTTCCGACACGATAAGCAAAAACCCTAAAGTTGACCCGCACTTTTTCGATCATTCTATACTTATAAGATTAATATTTACATAAATTAAACCTTACCAACATGATAAGCAATCCAAATTGTTGAGATTTATGTTTCCGAAAAGAGTTTTACACAACGTTTGACCGTCTAGTTTGACCGATGATATCACGAACTATACAATATATGATAATTATACGTTTGTGTATATATATGTATATATACATATTTAACATGATTAATGAATGTTTTAATATCTCATTTTGTATTAATAACAATAAGTTATAAGTATATTTTGAAACTACTAACTTAAGTTTTCAAAACGATAACTATACGTAACGTTATTTGACATAAATACTTAAGACTTATAATGTTTATACATATATCGTATAAGTAATGTATTTAATCACTTTTAAAGACTTAAATACATAAAATCATATAAGTGTATTCACAAAAGATAGCTATATTTGAATCCTCATTCCATTTTTCACAAAATTTCTATACGTATATCTAGAGTATTTGTACTCGTATCATACCTAGCTTCTATACGTATTTACTATTGGTATATACACATCAAATCACCACCTAACCAGCCCTTGTTCATGCCTTATGTATAAGGTAATTACTTTTGAATGATTGTAAGACTAATTACAAAAATACAAACTAAAAATTTGTCCATGTCTACTACATAAACATTTTTTTAGGAGTATATATGTATCCTCATTTTGTTTCATTTTTACTTCCATTCTCTAGCTAAAAACACCCACACTCTCAAGAACATTAAACTCCATAAACATTCAGCAAAGTTCCATGAAGATCTAGCTTCAAAAACCTTACTTAAACACCATAAGAAAATCATACAAAAACACTTCAAGAAATCCTTCCAAGAACACAAACTTACTTCCAATCTTTCATCCACTTCCATCACCCTTTTGATTCTAGCTTCTTACTCCTCTTTTACATAAACCTTGTCCAAGGAACTTGAGGTAGTATCTATGTTCATAACCTTATTCGATTCATATATATATAGCTATCTTATTTTGTGGTACAAAAGTTTAACAACAAAAACATAGTTTGAATGTTTTCAAACTTGTTTGCAAACTAAATAGATCCTTCTAACTTAATTTTTAAAATACTTCAAGACATGTAACATAACTTATTTATATGTTAATTTAACAAGGTAAAACTTGGTTTTTCAAAGTATAAGTATTTTTGGAAAAATGGTCATTAAATGATTTTGTTGTAACAAAATGTTTAACTTCATATGTTTCACTAAACTTTCACTTATGCCGTATGATTTTGAATACAAACCAAGGTATTTACAGTTCATAGTCTTAAAGAAGAACTCGATCCAAGAAGATGGCAATTTGAATCAACGAAAACGGACTTGTAACGAAGAAACTATGACCGAAACAAAATTGGCTATCCTAGACATTTTCAACTTCGGGATTCATTGGAAAAATTTACATAAAATCACATACTTCTAAGATAACATGATATTTTATATATATGTACTCATAATTCAATTTCATATGGTTCAGGATCACCCGTAAGCAATACGAGAAGATTAATCATAAGATCCCATGATTGTAGGCAACACGTCATTTGACAACACCGGTACTTTATGTACGCAACACGTCATTTGACAACACCGGTACCATGGGTCAAGATTAATCTCGACCAATACATATACGATGGGGGTTTTTATTTATTTCGTTGGGGGTTTTGTTTATTGCGGGTATATTAAACATCTAAAAATGAACCATTAAAATTGAATTACTAACATCGGAATGCTAACTACGGACTAAGGAAATATTCAAAATATTAAAAGTATAACAAGTATATATATATATAACGTTTGTTTTAAAATGAAAACATATTGATATATTATATATGGATAGGTTCGTGATATCAACCGGAAGACCGAGTCAAAATATATATATCATCAAGACAAGGGTGAGTATATAGTCCCACTTTTAAACTCTAAATATTTCGGGATGAGAATACATGTATTTTATGTTTTACGATATGGACACAAGTAACTGAAAAATATGTTCTACGTTGAGTTGTACCACTGGCATACTTCCCTGTAGCTTGGTAACTAATATTTACAGCGGTATTGTAAACGCGAATCCTGTTGATAGATCTATCGGGCCTGACAACCCCAACCGGACTGGACGACCAGTATTCAACGGTTGCACAGTACTTCGTTTTGTGACTACACTTGGTACGGTGTAGTAAGATTTCATATTAAAGGGAATATGCGACGTGAAAATGTTAAGTATGGTTACCAAGTGCTCAACCACTTAGAATATTTTTATTAAAATGTTTATATATGAAATCTTGTGGTCCATCGTTATATCGCTGCTAGCATCAAACCTATATATCTCACCAACTTTATGTTGACGTTTTAAAGCATGTTATTCTCAGGTATGAATTAAGACTTCCGCTGTGCGTTAGCTCATATTAAGGATACTAGTTGGGACCATTTAAGCCATGATACAAGAACGTTGCATTCGAGTCATTGAAGATCATTAAAGACATTTATTAAGTAAATGACAGTTTAGGTCATTTGGATATCGAGAAATGTTTGACGAGTTTATTAATTTTTTTATGTAAAGATAGATTGCCTTTTAAGAATAAATGCAACGTTTGTAAAATGTATCATATATAGGTCAAGTACCTCGCGATGTTATCAACTGTTGTAATTCGTTTGTAATCAATATGGACATCGTCCGGATGATTAGTTTCGGATCCTTTCAGTTGGTATCAGAGCGTTGGTCTTAGCGAACCAGGCCTTGCATTAGTGTGTCTAACTGGTAGTTGTTAGGATACATTAGTGAGTCTGGACTTTGACCGTATCTACCTGCTAAAAAGTTTTGCTTATCATTTCTAGTCGGAAACCATCTGCTTATCATCCTGAGGGAGTTGCCTGCTTATCATTCTTTAGTCTAGACACGTCTTACTGCATCTAGTGCATCGATAGTGTATAGACAAAATTCATATCCTAGCGTATCTGTTACTATAAACATTGCCCGACGAATTTCAAAGATTCTCCGTAATTCACGGGATTTCGGTATTATATATACATATGAAAATTATGTATTGAAGAGTACCAAACCCAACTCCTATAATCTATTCCAAACCAAAAAAATTCATTTCTCCAACTATACAAGATGAATTCTTCATCCAGTTCGAATTCCTCCGACTTCGATAGCTACGCCGACATGGATTTCCATTCGAGCTCCGAGAACAGCGTCACCGGAATGGATCAACCAATTTCCCATCATCTATTCTGGATGAATTGGGGGTGGGTTCGTAATATACTAAGTCACTGGAGACATGAAGAGGGTGATCCCTTCCATCCACCAAATTGTCCTCTTGGCGATGAACCTGAAGCACTTACCGGCGAACCTGTTCGAGAAACCATTTTCTCTCTCATTTCTAGAGTATCTCGTCACGATTATATACTATCCCATATTTCAGATCTTGTTCATTCGCTCACTCCAACCACCAATCATCCCGGTGTACTAGCAGAAGTTAACGAACTTCGCGCTCGCGTGACGGCTTTGGAGAATATGGTGCGAAGGTTACAAACACCAGCAGCAGCACCAGCAGCATAATCCGTACCACCATCATCAACACTGACAGTACCCATATCACCCTCAACCACAACCGCGTCGTAAACCTCAACATCACAATTTGTACCTCGGATATCAACATCACACACCTCAATATCACTATCTGTACTTCGAGTATGATCTTCGTTTTACATATCATTCTATATCGATTATCTTCGCTTTACTTATCGTTCTATCTCATTTATCTTCGTTCGACATGGTAATTATGTAATCTTTAATGTTTTAGAGATCATGTAATCAAGTATTAACGATAAATCAAAAAAATTTAATATCTTATTGACTCATTAAATCCATGATTACATCCGATGAAAATATATATGCAAGTATATTTTCATAAAGATTGTAATTAAAAATTCTTTTGTACAAACCGTTAATGATGAAAATATTTTAACGGGTGGGTAGTACCCGAGGAATATTTAGAATTCACATTAATAAGTTACACTGTACATTCTTCGAATCTGATTCAACGATCATTTACTATCCTACTTACAACTACCGATATACGTATCCGTTCACCACAGAATAACCATTTTTATTCAAATTTCATATTTGGATTTTTATCTATCAGAATCCAACAAGTGGCATAATGAAGAAAACATTGGATATGATAAAAATTTGTTAGAAACAAATGCGCTAATTAATTGAAATATTGTTAAGATTCCACGCTAACTGTTCCTAGCTAACTGTTCCCAGCTAACTATTAATTTCGAATTACATTTTATTTATTGCAATTTACATTCTCGCAATTTTATTTATCGTCATTTAATTTCTGTTATTTACTTTTATGCACTTTATTTTACGCACTTTAAATAACGGGACACGTACACAAGGTTTCGACCTATCATATCGACCCATCTATATATATATTTCGGAACAACCATAGACACTCTATATGTGAATGTTGGAGTTGGCTATACAGGGTTGAGGTTGATTCCAAAATATATATATACTTTGAGTTGTGATCGACACTGAGACCGGTACACGGGTCACGATACGTATTAATTATATATATTAAATTATATATGAATACATTGAACTGTTGAACTATTGGACCATTGGACAATTGGACTGATAGACTGCTAACTATGGACAAGTAAAATGAATTAAAATATTGATTATAACATATGAAACTAAACTAATCTTCAAGTTTGCCACTTGATTCTATCTTAAACCTCATTTGTATCTCAACGTTTACAATCCGCGTACAAACCTATCAGGATTCTTGAAAATACCTCAATCGAGAAGTTGAACCGACCGCACTTCATCTACAGAAGAAAAGATCTATACACATGAAAAACTCTTGAACCCAAAGTCATAGTTTAACACGTACCGCGACTAATTCTTTAGCATTTATTAGCAAAAACAACCTTACGATTCCTTTTCAAAGTAGCCAATTTTGTCACAGCTTCAGCAGAACAACTTCGACCTTTCATTCGAAAAAGTCTTATTATAACTTTGATATATACGATTGGTTTTCCTCATCGTTACCGGGAAACCTTTCATACTCCGCCATTTTATCATCAACATTTAATCATCTAAAAACACAATTCACCCAAAAACACCTCGGATTGATAATCGACGATTCAGATATGACTGCATTAAATGCAGAGGAAACAGTAAAATTTAAGATGGCCTAAATGGCCAAAAGTTTGATGATAAAGAAGGGAATGTTAGGAACGCTCGATAGAAAATTTAGTGCTGAAAAATGGATTGAGCTAACCGTGAAGGAAACAAAGAACAAATACAAGGAATGAACCTGCCTTCAAATAATGCAAATGATTCAGTATCTGTTGAAACCGTCAGTATGAACCCTACTCCTTATTCTAAACTTTTTCAGATAATATTCTTCACCATCATTTTATCTTAGATATTATAAGATATCATCATTCGTTATACATATTTTTCATATTTCTGGAGATATTTTTACAACTATTCCTATCTGCGATCATTTAACTCTCCGTAACATCTGCGCCACAATATAAAAGAAACTGTGTTAGTTTCTAAATTCTGAAATCTCTAAGTTTAAAAATATGAATGTTTTGAAGTAGTGTTGGGAACTGATACATGAATTAGTATAATATAATGAAACTTGATCAACTTCATTATATTACAGTAAGTCATGTTAAGTTTCTAATGGAATGTGATGATTCACAATACCGTCATCATGTGCCATGTTACACGGCTCTTACATTCTATCAAGTCTTCAAACATATTAGAACGTATCACCTTGATAGTTCTATTTTTTTTTCCGGAATATTCGAGTAATTTAACGAATCAAGATCGTGCCATTACAATTTCATTCTAAAACCAATAGCAAGGTTCATTCCAAATTTCCTACCTACGAATTTCGGACCATTGTTCGCTTGGCTCGAGGACGAGAAGAAGAAATGAAGGGACAAAACTTCAGAATAGAAATAGGAACATAAACCACAGCAAATAAGAGAGAGCATTAACTGTGGATGACAATGATTTTAAGGGACGGGAGTAGGAACATCGAAATATAAGGGAAGGTATAAAACCTAACAACAACCCCGAAACTACAAACCGTGCATATCAATACGTATTGCAACGTAAAGGCACGGGAGAATTAAAAACATTATAATTCCAAGGAAAGGATAAAAGAGAATAGATTCTTCTGGTGATAGATGAAAAAGAAGAATGAAAGATATGAAAGTTAGAAATATAACAAGGGTTAGAATGGGATGGAGCATATTAGCAAATGTCTTAAAGTAGGAACTAAAGAGAAAGAATAGAAGATGTGGGAAGAAAGAAAGGGAAGGAGGTAAATTTATAGTGAAATATTCGACAAAGAAATCAAAACAGATTGCCGCGTTAAATCAAAGAAGATCCTGATCGCCGCAAAACTAAATCTTATTACATAAGATTTTCTTTAAAACCCTTAAATCCCGGAAATCGATCATAATCACGTCATCGGTTACAACAATTCTATATTTACTCATTTCACTCTTTTGTGATAGCTTCGCTCGTGCGTCTCACATAACCAAATCGTTTTATCTAAATCTTTCAATAATGATAAAATTTCATTATTACCTCATATTCGTCATGAAAACATTCCTATTGTTGTTTATGACAACCTCTACCAAATTTCGAGGACGAAATTTCTTTAACGGATGGGTACTGTAACGACCCGGAAATTTCCGACCAAATTTAAACTCTAATCTCTATATGGTTCCGACACGATAAGCAAAAACCCTAAAGTTGACCCGCACTTTTTCGATCATTCTATACTTATAAGATTAATATTTACATAAATTAAACCTTACCAACATGATAAGCAATCCAAATTGTTGAGATTTATGTTTCCGAAAAGAGTTTTACACAACGTTTGACCGTCTAGTTTGACCGATGATATCACGAACTATACAATATATGATAATTATACGTTTGTGTATATATATGTATATATACATATTTAACATGATTAATGAATGTTTTAATATCTCATTTTGTATTAATAACAATAAGTTATAAGTATATTTTGAAACTACTAACTTAAGTTTTCAAAACGATAACTATACGTAACGTTATTTGACATAAATACTTAAGACTTATAATGTTTATACATATATCGTATAAGTAATGTATTTAATCACTTTTAAAGACTTAAATACATAAAATCATATAAGTGTATTCACAAAAGATAGCTATATTTGAATCCTCATTCCATTTTTCACAAAATTTCTATACGTATATCTAGAGTATTTGTACTCGTATCATACCTAGCTTCTATACGTATTTACTATTGGTATATACACATCAAATCACCACCTAACCAGCCCTTGTTCATGCCTTATGTATAAGGTAATTACTTTTGAATGATTGTAAGACTAATTACAAAAATACAAACTAAAAATTTGTCCATGTCTACTACATAAACATTTTTTTAGGAGTATATATGTATCCTCATTTTGTTTCATTTTTACTTCCATTCTCTAGCTAAAAACACCCACACTCTCAAGAACATTAAACTCCATAAACATTCAGCAAAGTTCCATGAAGATCTAGCTTCAAAAACCTTACTTAAACACCATAAGAAAATCATACAAAAACACTTCAAGAAATCCTTCCAAGAACACAAACTTACTTCCAATCTTTCATCCACTTCCATCACCCTTTTGATTCTAGCTTCTTACTCCTCTTTTACATAAACCTTGTCCAAGGAACTTGAGGTAGTATCTATGTTCATAACCTTATTCGATTCATATATATATAGCTATCTTATTTTGTGGTACAAAAGTTTAACAACAAAAACATAGTTTGAATGTTTTCAAACTTGTTTGCAAACTAAATAGATCCTTCTAACTTAATTTTTAAAATACTTCAAGACATGTAACATAACTTATTTATATGTTAATTTAACAAGGTAAAACTTGGTTTTTCAAAGTATAAGTATTTTTGGAAAAATGGTCATTAAATGATTTTGTTGTAACAAAATGTTTAACTTCATATGTTTCACTAAACTTTCACTTATGCCGTATGATTTTGAATACAAACCAAGGTATTTACAGTTCATAGTCTTAAAGAAGAACTCGATCCAAGAAGATGGCAATTTGAATCAACGAAAACGGACTTGTAACGAAGAAACTATGACCGAAACAAAATTGGCTATCCTAGACATTTTCAACTTCGGGATTCATTGGAAAAATTTACATAAAATCACATACTTCTAAGATAACATGATATTTTATATATATGTACTCATAATTCAATTTCATATGGTTCAGGATCACCCGTAAGCAATACGAGAAGATTAATCATAAGATCCCATGATTGTACGCAACACGTCATTTGACAACACCGGTACTTTATGTACGCAACACGTCATTTGACAACACCGGTACCATGGGTCAAGATTAATCTCGACCAATACATATACGATGGGGGTTTTTATTTATTTCGTTGGGGGTTTTGTTTATTGCGGGTATATTAAACATCTAAAAATGAACCATTAAAATTGAATTACTAACATCGGAATGCTAACTACGGACTAAGGAAATATTCAAAATATTAAAAGTATAACAAGTATATATATATATAACGTTTGTTTTAAAATGAAAACATATTGATATATTATATATGGATAGGTTCGTGATATCAACCGGAAGACCGAGTCAAAATATATATATCATCAAGACAAGGGTGAGTATATAGTCCCACTTTTAAACTCTAAATATTTCGGGATGAGAATACATGTATTTTATGTTTTACGATATGGACACAAGTAACTGAAAAATATGTTCTACGTTGAGTTGTACCACTGGCATACTTCCCTGTAGCTTGGTAACTAATATTTACAGCGGTATTGTAAACGCGAATCCTGTTGATAGATCTATCGGGCCTGACAACCCCAACCGGACTGGACGACCAGTATTCAACGGTTGCACAGTACTTCGTTTTGTGACTACACTTGGTACGGTGTAGTAAGATTTCATATTAAAGGGAATATGCGACGTGAAAATGTTAAGTATGGTTACCAAGTGCTCAACCACTTAGAATATTTTTATTAAAATGTTTATATATGAAATCTTGTGGTCCATCGTTATATCGCTGCTAGCATCAAACCTATATATCTCACCAACTTTATGTTGACGTTTTAAAGCATGTTATTCTCAGGTATGAATTAAGACTTCCGCTGTGCGTTAGCTCATATTAAGGATACTAGTTGGGACCATTTAAGCCATGATACAAGAACGTTGCATTCGAGTCATTGAAGATCATTAAAGACATTTATTAAGTAAATGACAGTTTAGGTCATTTGGATATCGAGAAATGTTTGACGAGTTTATTAATTTTTTTATGTAAAGATAGATTGCCTTTTAAGAATAAATGCAACGTTTGTAAAATGTATCATATATAGGTCAAGTACCTCGCGATGTTATCAACTGTTGTAATTCGTTTGTAATCAATATGGACATCGTCCGGATGATTAGTTTCGGATCCTTTCACTTTTTAAACCTTTATTGATGAAATAAAGGTTATGGTTTGTTTTAAAATGAATGCAGTCTTTGAAAAACGTCTCATATAGAGGTCAAAACCTCGCAACGAAATCAATTAATATGGAACGTTTTTAATCAATAAGAACGGGACATTTCAGTGAAGACAGTAACATAATACAAAACTGCGGCTGGGGCAAGGACAGGAGTTGGCATGATGATAATGACACATTCCGTGATGGTAACGGGGATGGTTACAGCGATTATAACCGCGGATCTGGACAGCAAAGAAGGAACAATAATGGTGGAAATTGGCGCAATGACCGACAGCGTAATGGGGGAGATGGTGGTAATCAAGGTTATAATAATCGCGACAGGAATTATACGCGTAAATGGAATAATGATTCCTTTGCGGTAATTCAAACTTTGACAAAATCACCAAAAGAGATCCTTTTGCAGGAGCGTGTTGCTAAAGCATTTCCAGATCCACCGCAGCTGAGTGATAATAATAGGCGTGACAAATCAAAATTTTGTATTTTTCATGACGACTATGGGCATGATACAAATCGTTGTCGCGACCTTGTTGAGTTAATCGTAGACGCGGTTGGACAGGGAAAATTCAATCATCTTTTTACCAAGGAAGTAAATTCCACCGATGCGATGGTTGTGCCCGCATTGGCAGCTACCCCAAAAACGCCAAATGTTAGCACAGTGGTGCAACAAGAACGCAAAGCACCCGCGGTTAAAAATTTGGGTGCAAAGGTGGTTGGAAAAAAGGATACTTTGCAGCAAATTCAAGTTATAAACATGGTGACTGTTAATGGTGATACACAACAGCAAAAGTCGTTGGAAAGCTATGAAAATTGGTAGCTTGTGCCTATAACTTTTGCGGCAGAAAATGGTTGCGCATTTTTGGTGGAACCAATTGTTATATCATGCAAGATTGCGGAGTTGGGTATTCAAGTGATGAAAGTCCACATAGACACTGGTAGTAGTGTTGATGTTATGTATAACCAGTGTTTTCGCAAATTGCCAAAAGATGTTCAATCCAAGTTGAGGCCAACCACAATGTCTTTGTAAGGCTTTTCTGGTGAGTCTGCGTGGCCTATCGGGCAGTTGGAGTTGGAAATTGAAGTTGTTGATGATCAAAACGCACAACTTTCGCGTAAAGCTCAATTGATTTTGTATGTGATGAATACCGTTTCGCGCTATAACATTCTTTTGGGGCGCACAACTGTTTGCAGACTGGGCATTGTTTCCTACCCAATTCACGGGATGGTAAAGTTTGCAACAACCAATGGCATTGCGACAGTTACATCTGCGGATCAGCTGTCATTATGTGCATCTGTAATGTTGAATGATAATGCAGGAACAGAAGGCCATATGGTGGTAACAAACGCAAATGTCATGGTGATTGAGTGATATTAAAATGTGCGAATGATAGATCATCTGAATTGTGATTTGCATATTCTTGTTTAAAAGTAACAATGCCAAGTGTTTTCACCTATTGATTGTTGTTTGAAAACAATCAAATGTAAATAAATAAAGTGTGTTGATTTTTCTTATGATGTTGTTGTACGTAAAGTTAATTATGATGCATAAAACAAGAAATTTATTAAGGCATGGCATAAAAGTGATGGAACAACCCACTTTATGCAGTATTCTGTTGAAACTAAGAATACAGTTGATTGCATCAAAATAATGTTAGCCATTGTGAAGCCGCATTAATTCTGTATGCGAAATTAAATAATGCACATAAATGAGCATTTGTGCGAAAATTATAAATCAGTAGCAATATGAGGATACAAAGTTCAAAATTGAATAAGTGATGGAAAAGCCCACTTAGTGTTTGGTAATAAACATATGGAATGTGTATGCGAAAAGGTAAATATTGGAAATTTTGCCCAAAGTATTAGATTCAGCCGTACTTGGATGCTTCGCAAAAAACACAAATTTATATGCCTAAGGATCATTTCGGCGGACTTAGAAGATTCATAATGTGCAGATTAGCACGCGCATACAGGTTGTTTCGCATAAAGTAATTGTTTATTATGTGCACAATAATAAACAGTGAACATGCAAAGGACAATGCTAGTGGTTATGAATATTAAAAAGTACTTAAAGCGCTATAAAAATTAAAAGTTGCAACTAATATGAACATTTTCTATTAAAAACCGCATATGTAACATCCCGTTTTCCCGTACATATCGAAAGGTACTTACTTAATCATTTGTACGTTTATAACTCGTTAGCTTATGCGCAAATGTATGAATATATGTGTAGATATATATATATACATATATATATATATATATATATACATATATATATATATATATATATATATATATATATATATATATACATATATGTATACTTGATAATGTGTGCATGTATAAGTTTGAACAGGGTTTGGTTAGCGTTAAGTCTTGTGAGACTATTGTTGAAGGCTAGGTGAATATAGGAAGCGGGTTTGGAATGTACAAATTAAATAAAATCAAAAATTGTTTAAGTTGGTCGAGCTGTTCAGATACAGCCTTAGGCCGCGCCGCTACAATTGGGTCCGCGCCGTGGCATATCAAGCAAATCTGGATCAGAAGTTGGGTTAAATGGGGTTGTTTTTCCTTTGATACGTCGCGCCGCGACATTTGAGCCGCGCCGCGGCAAATCTGCTGGACAGATTCCGGTTTTAGCTCAAATTAAATGACTTTAAGGGGCAAAGTGGTAATTTGGCGTATAAATCTGATGGGAGCATATAATCCCAACAACTTATCCATTTCATTTAATTTCTTTTCTCTTTTCTTTCCAATTTCTCTCCCAAAACTTAAAACCCATTTGGATTAAAAGTGAGATTTGAGAGTGAAGGATTGAGGGTTGATCTTTGGAGCAAGAATTAAAGTTGTTCCTTGTGTCTCTAGCTACACGTTGGTAGTCTTGGTAAGTTCTAACCTTATGATTTAAGTTTTAATTGGTTAATGGCTAGGGTTTTGGTTACTAGAGATTTGCATGACCCATTTGAGGGTAAAATGGGTGAGTTTGGGTTGTGTTGTTGTAATAAAACCCTAATAGCCACAATCTAGGGTTTTGGCATTGTGATTTGAGGTTGCAAGTATCAATTGGTGTTGTTAGTCACTAATACACTTTAAGATTTATGAAAGAAGTGTTAATGGGTAAGTTTGACTTGATTGTGAGTTTAAGTGATATAAAATGGGTCAAAATGTACTAGTTGACCCAATTAGATGAAATGGATATGGATTACCCTAAGTTTTGTGTTAGTTGTGAAGACCCGTCCTAATCCATCCGGATGAAGTCCATATCGATTATAAACGATTCACAACAGTTGATTACATCGCGAGGTACTTGACCTCTATATGATACATTTTACAAACATTGCATTCGTTTTTGAAAAGACAATCTTTCATTACATTGAAAGTTGACAACATGCATACCATTTCATAATATATCAAACTATAATTGACTTAATAATAATCTTGATGAACTCAACGACTCGAATGCAACGTCTTTTGAAATATGCCATGAATGACTTCAAGTAATATTTTTAAAATGAGCTAATGCACAGCGGAAGATTTCTTTAATACCTGAGAATAAACATGCTTTAAAGTGTCAACCAAAGGTTGGTGAGTTCATTAGTTTATCATAAACATACATTTCATAATTGTAATAGACCACAAGATTTCATATTTCCAATTCTCATAAATAAACGTCCCATGCATAGAGACAAAAATATCATTCATATGGATTGAACACCTGGTAACCGATATTAACAATATGTATATAAGAATATTCCCATCATTCCGGGATCCTCCTTCGGATATGATATAAATTTCGAAGTACTAAAGCATCTGGTACTTTGGATGGGGTTCGTTAGGCCAAATAGATCTATCTTTAGGATTCGCATCAATTAGGGTGTCTGTTCCCTAATTCTTAGATTACCAGACTTAATAAAAAGGGCATATTCAATTTAATAATTCAACCATAGAATGTAGTTTCAATTACCTGTGTCTATTTCGTAAAACAGTTATAAAAGCAGCGCATGTATTCTCAGTCCCAAAAATATATATTGCAAAAGCATTTAAAAAGGGAGTAATGAAACTCACGCATATAAATATTGTAAAACAGTTAATAAAGCATTTGCATGTATTCTCAGCCCAAAAATGTAATGAGTAAAAAGAGATTAATGAAACTCACCTAATGTATTTTGTAGTAAAAATACATATAACGATATTGAATAAATGCAAGGCTGGCCTCAGATTCACGAACCTATATCATGTATATATTTATTAAAACATACAATCGTAATCAAACAAATGTATATATATTTAGTTATGTAATTGTTATAATAATTTATAAGTTTTATTATCTACTTATATATTTTCATTTTATACAAAATTAATAATATAGTTAAATTATGTGTATTAATTGTATATTTTTGTCTAAAGATTATTTATTTGTTAAACTAATATTTGTAATATGCTAGATTAGGGATAATAATAATAATGATAGTAATAATAGAGATAATAATAATAAATATGTTAATTTTAATAATGACAATTTAATAGATATAGCAACTTTAATATTACTGATAATTTTACTATAAATAATGTTTTTACTAATAATGATCAAATGATAGTTTTTACTTATAATGATTCGTTTAATAATAATACAGTTGTAACAATAATAAAAATGATACTTTTTTTTAATAATAATACTAATTCTTAATAACAATAATAATTTTTGATAATAACATGTTAAGGATGATAAATATAATAATATGCTCAGTAATTATAATAACAATACTTTATATAATAATTTCAATAATACTAACGATAATAATATTAACCTTGATAGTAAAGATACTAATAATAGTAATTATAATAGTTGTACTACTAACAATAATACTAATGATAATGATTTTTAATAATAATGATAATACTAATAGCAATTAATATTAATAATAATAATGGTAATATTAATTTTAATAATAATAATAATGTTAACAATAATAATAATACTTGTAACATTAATAATAATAATAATAATAATAATAATAATAATAATAATAATAATAATAATAATAATAATAATAATAATAATAATAATAATACAGTTGTAACAATAATAAAAATGATACTTTTTTTAATAATAATACTAATTCTTAATAACAATAATAATTTTAGATAATAACATGTTAAGAATGATAAATATAATAATATGCTCAGTAATTATAATAACAATACTTTATATAATAATTTCAATAATACTAACGATAATAATATTAACCTTGATAGTAAAGATACTAATAATAGTAATTATAATACTTGTACTACTAACAATAATACTAATGATAATAATGATAATAATTTTTAATAATAATGATAATACTAATAGCATTTTAATATTAATAATAATAATGGTAATATTAATTTTAATAATAATAATAATGTTAATAATAATAATAATACTTGTAACATTAACAATAATAATAATAATAATAATAATAATAATAATAATAATAATAATAATAATAATAATAATAATAATAATAATAATAATAATAATAATAATAATAATAATAATAATAATAATAACAATAATAATAATAATAATAATAATAATATAATAGCTACCTCAAATATAAGCCTTTCTAAAAAGATTTGTCGCAGACGGGACTCGAACCCACGACCCCTCGATCAATCGAATATACGCTTAACTACTCGCCTGTTTTCCTTTTATCTGAATTAAATCAGATTCAAATAAATATAATCCGTGTGATTAAATTGTTCTTCTTCTTCCCAAATATCACTCGACCAGGACACACATACAAATCATAACATCAATTACTTTTCAATTTACTACTTTCAATTTGAAACAGAAACGTTCTTTTGAAATATCTAATTCAATCAGTTAAACAGAAAAAGGAATTAAGCACCAGCAAAACACCGAATAATATGAAGAACAACACAGATTAAGATTTTGAAATTTAGATCGTTTGAGATAGTGATTACATAACGAAATATGCTACAAATCACTCGTAAAATCTTTATGGGTCATCAATTGAACTTAAGTTGTACCAGAGAACTCGAATTGAATCAATGAACAATCATTTGACCTTTTGGAATCAAGCTTTGACTCGTAAAATTAGAACTTGTTAAGAAACATCGAGACTTGTAATTTTTCAGAAAGTTTTAACAGCCGATTCCTAACAAAACCGAATTTTTACTTTTTGAAATTGAAATCAAATTGAGCTTTTGATAATTATAAAGACACGAACAGGATAATAAACGGTTTTAATATTTCTGTTTGAAGTTCTGTGAAATTTCCGCATATGATTTAAAGTGTGTATTTTGAGTGACTGATGATGGAGTTGATTTATTCTTCTCCTAAACCAACCCTCAATCGATCTATAACAGAAGGAGGATTAGACAGGAAATCACGGGTAGGTAGTCAGAAAAGAAGATGAGTTAAAAAAATCTGATTTTATTCCAAACAAATAGATACTGATAAATATATGTATACATTAGCTACACGTGTTTCTATTTATTTCTATATATAATTTATATTTAATATTAATAATAAATATACACATATTTATAATAATACATTTAATAATATTAGAAGTAATCAAAACACTAGTAATAATTATCTTAATAATATTTATATTAATTTTAGATAATACTAATGATATTAACTATAAAAATATTATTCATAATATTATTCATGACACTAATAATAATACTATTTGTAATAATATTCATGTTATAAATGATAATAATGATATTAATAATAATATAATAAGTTATATATGTCAATTTTATATATATATCATTATAATGATAATACAAATTTTTATTCTAATAATAATAACGAAAGTAATAATACTAATATTAATATGATAATTATATTTTAACTTGTAATTACAAATTAATATCATAATTTATTAATTATATATATATTTAACAGTTATCCATTTTGATAGGATACTTATAGTATTATTTGTGCATAGATATCACATATATATATCCACTACTATATATATACTTACATTTTAATTACACATATTAATTTTATATATATATATATATATATATATATATATATATATATATATATATATATATATTGAAACACATAAACTCAAAGTATAATATTTTATATTTAATACTTTGTTATCGTTTGTTATCGTTGACAAATTTTATTCAGAATCATTTATAATAAATATACTCAATATATTTAAAATAACCAGTCCTAGTTATTTTAAGTTATCTTCATTAATAACTGAATCACATAATAGTTCATTAATATAACTAAACTATTATATATAATTATTTATATTTACATTTTTGTTTAAGATCAAAGGTTCGTGAATCGTTCTAAGTAGTCAAGGGGTAATTACATAAATGAAAACACTTCAAAATATTTGAGATTCAACTTTATAGGCTTTTCTTATCGTGTCGAAGTAATATAGAAATTAAGTTTAAATTTGGTCAGAAATTTCCGGGTCGTCACAGTACCTACCCGTTAAAGAAATTTCGTCCTAAAATTTGAGTGAGGTGGTTATAGCTAACAATAAAAAATGTTTTCATGACAATTATGAGCTGATAAATAGAGTTTTATTACTGTTGAATAATATGGATAAGATAATTCAATTATTCGAAGAATACGAGTGAAGCTATCACAAAAGAATGAAATTAGTAAATGAGATTCGTCTTAATCAGTGACGTAGTCACGGTTGATTTCCGGAATTCAAGGGATTTAAAAGAAAATCTTGGAAATCTATAAGATCTGATTCTTCGAGATTTATGGAAATTAAGATCTCTTTAATTAAATGCGGAGATCTGCCTTGGTTACTCTGTCTGGTATTTTCATTATAAATTAAAATTTTCCGTCCCATTATTTTCACCATTCCTATACTTTCTTTCTTAATTCATACATCCAAAAGATCGTGAAAATGCTTAATCCCGTTCTAATCCTTGATGTTTTCTTAATCATAATTTCTGTCATCCTTCTTTTCAATCTTCCACCAGAAGAATCTGTTTACTCCTACTATTACCTTGGGGTAATACTATTCTTAATTATACCATGTCTTTATATTGTTATTCGTATTAATATCCACAGTTTGTAACCTCCGTTTTGTTATTGGGCTTTATATTTTCTCTTATATTTTGGAGCTTTGTCCCTTCGTTTCTTCTTCTTGGGATTAAACACCGCTTGTAATGGTTCAGAATTCGCAGATATAAACTTTAGAATGAATATTGTTAATGTTCTAAGAAGGAAATTGTAATGACATGATTTGATTTGTCAAATTACCAGAATCACTGAGAATAGAACTATCAAGAATATATTTTCTTGATATGTTCAGAAGTTAATTTGAATGAAAGAGTTATGTAACATGGCACGTGATGACAATATGTTCTGTGAATCATCATGTTTCATTAGAAACTCAGCATGACTTACTGTAATATAATCACGTTGATCAAGTGTCATTATATTATACTAACTCATGCATCAGTTCTCAACATTTCTTCAATAATATTCATATTTTAAGCTTGAAAGTTTACAGAATATAGAAACTAACAGTTTCTATATGATGTAACACAGATAGCATGAAGAGATTATGTGACAACCCGGAAATTTCCAACCAAATTTAAACTTTAATCTTTATATGTTTCCGACACGATAAGCAATATTTGTTAAGTTAAATTTCAAGAATTTTAAACTATGTTCATACATTCATTCAACCTCGACCAAGTTCCAACGATTCACGAACCATTAAACGAATATGATTATATATGTATATGTGTATATATATTATAACTTGAAACGTAAACAAAATATTAGATTAAATACTTTATATGATTGTATCTGTTTCAAAATGTTTATCAATGGAATTAGAAGATAAGATCAAATGATTGAATTATCAGATATATTGAATTATGATTACAAGTCTCTGTTGAAAGGCCCACGTTGATTTAAAGAAATCTTTCCATTTTAACAATATTCGGAAAATGGTAAAGTGATTTATAAATAAGAACAAATTGTCAATCATTGAGAACTTGACAAAGGATAGTGGAAGATTGAATCTCATAAAGACTCGATTGATCTATTTAGTTTCAAACGTACAAAAACGTTTTCAGTTTAAAAAGAACTTTATTATTAAAACGTATATAACTTTTATAAATATCTAGAACCACTTTTGACAACTCATTACTTAACTAGTATGATAAAGATAACGATATTTATATTTTATTTTATTAAATATATATAACAATTTAAATTAATATTATATATATTTATACGCATATTATACATACATAGTTTTATACTTTTACTATACTTAAACTTTACCTTTACTTTATTTTTACTTTACTTTAACTTTAATAATTCATACTTTAATAATTCATACTTTAATAATTCACTTTAATAATTCATACTTTAATAATTCACTTTAATAATTCATACTTTAATAATTCACTTTAATAATTCATACTTTAATAATTCACTTTAATAATTCAAAAATCTATTATAAATAGAATTCAATAGGTTTTATTATTTCATAGAACCTTGAAAATATTTTTCTCTAAACTCTCTCAATCGATTTACATATATATATTTACTCCATATTATTTCAAGATATTATTAGTATACATAAAATATTACGACGGAGTGCTGTCCGAGTGATTTCGAAATTGTTTTTCGAGTAGGAGGATTAAGGAAATTATGGGTTATAGCTATGGAGGTGATTGAGTATGGTTCATGGGTATGCTCGTGAGGTCAATATAGTGTTTATCATTTCCGTTGCGTCTACGTACCTTTCCTGCAATATTGAATCTCAATATTGATACGTGAGTACTCATAATTTAACTTTTACATATTAATAATGTATCCCTGACTAGTGCTCGAGTATTTAGGATTATGCATGCTTGTACTTTTGATATTGCCCTTAGACATGTTAGGTTGAATCTTGAATTAGTTACACTTGCGGTTGAGATAAGGTATAAGATATGCATGTCCTTGGAAAGCCAGCGAAAAATTAAGAACTTTTCCTTTAGATATCGAATGGTTTCGATGAACGGATTAGAAGTTATAATCAATTGAATTTTCGGTATTTTTATTAAAAATGATTATTATTATCGTCGTTTTTATCGTCGTTCTAGTTTTATCTTATTATTATCATTATTATTAACTTTATCAATAAAAGGGATTTATCATTAAAAATTGTTATTTTTTTTATTATTACTATCATTATTATCGTTAAAGTTATAATTAGTATTATTATTATTATCCAATTATTATTATTATTATTATTATTATTATTATTATTATTATTATTATTATTATTATTATTATTATTATTATTATTATTATTATTATTATTATTATTATTATTAGTATTATTATTATTATTATCATTATTAATATATATATCATTATTTAAAAATGGTTATTGTTATTGTTATTATTATTATTACTATATTATCATTAAGATAATTATTAGTATTATCGTTAATAATATTATAGTAACTATCATTATTAATATTAGTGTAATTAAAACAAATATTTGTAACACCTAATTATTTTGATTACTATTATTATCATTATTATGAACACGATATAAAAGATGATTAAAAGCTATTAAACGAAACGATTAGGAAATAATGAGTAAGAGTATCATGATGAAATTAAAATATTATAAGATATTGATTTAGATAAAATTATAGTTCTTATTATTTTTATCATTACTATTATTATTAAAAGTATCGTTAGTATTAAAACTATCATTTTAACAAAAATTATCATTTTAATAGAAATGTCATTATTACTATAAAATATCATTATTATTATTATTTTAAATAGAATTATTATTTTAAAGATAATATTAAAAATTATCGTAAATATTAAAGTTATCATAATTAGAATTATCGTTTTATCATAATGTCATCTTAGTAATTATAAATATTGATATTTTTATAATAATAATTATTATTACAAAATAATACAACTTTTACTTACTATCATTATAGATATTCTTTTATCAAATAAATATATGATACAAACATATTTTACTACGTGTAATAACTTACTTTAATAATACCTATCATATTATCTTTATGATATTAAATGAACCCTATAAATTTTATTACTTAATATATATAAAAGTATATTTTATTATATAAATTTACTATACAATTTTATTTATTAATAAATAAATTATATTATTTACTCTAATAAATCTTTTAAAAATATTTAAAAATATAAGACGACGATATTTAAACTATATATTAATCATGTATAGATTTTTGGAAATTATTTTGAGTCAAATTTACTTTTGTTGACTTTTGCATATTAGTCTCGAGCATTAGGATTGTGGTACACTATGACTTGACCTAATTTGTTAGACAAATATTGACCAACACATAAATATATATAATTAATTTAGGTTCGTGAATTCGAGGCCAACCTTGCACTTGTTCAATGACGTTATATGTATTTTTACTACGAAATACAGTATGGTGAGTTTCATTTGCCTTTTTACCCTTTATATTTTTGGGACTGAGAATACATGCGCTTTTATAAATGTTTGACGAAATAGACACAAGTAATTGAAACTACATTCTATGGTTGAATTATCGAAATCGAATATGCCCTTTTTTATTAAAGTCTGGTAATCTATGAATTAGGGAACATACACCCTAATTGACGCGAATCCTAAAGATAGATCTATTGGGCCTAACAAACCCCATCCAAAGTACCGGATGCTTTAGTACTTCGATATTTATATCATGTCCGAAGGAGGATCCCGGAATGATAGGGGATATTCTTATATGTATCTAGTTAATGTCGGTTACCAGGTGTTCACCATATGAATGATTATTTTTGTCTCTATGCATGGGACGTATATTTATGAGAACTGGAAATGAAATTCTTGTGGTCTATTAAAATGATGGAAATAAATGATTATGATAAACTAATGAACTCACCAAACTTTTGGTTGACACTTTAAAGCATGTTTATTCTCAGGTGTTAAAGAAATCTTCCGCTGTGCATTTGCTCATTTTAAAGATATTACTTGGAGTCATTCATGGCATATTTCAAAAGACGTTGCATTCAAGTCGTTGAGTTCAATAGAGATTATTATTAAGTAAATGACAGATTAGGTCATTTATAGTTGAATCTTATGAAATGGTATGCATGTCTGTCAATTTTCGATGTAAAGAGAGTTTATCTTTTAAAAACAAATGCAATGTCTAAAAAATGTATCATATAGAGGTCAAATACCTCGCGATGTAATCAACTATTGAGAATCGTTTATAATGTATATGAACGGGTCCTTTCAGTTGGTATCAGAGCGGTGGTCTTAGCGAACCAGGTCTGCATTAGTGTCTCTAACTGATAAGTCGATAGGATGCATTAGTGAGTCTGGACTTCGACCGTGTCTGCATGTCAAAAGTTTTGCTTATCATTTTGTGTCAAAAATTAACTACTTATCATCCTCAGGAAATTACCTGCTTATCATTTTTAGTCTAAGACACGTCTTGTTGCATTGATTGTATGAATAGTGTATAGACAAAAATTCATATCTTAGCATATCTGCTAAATCATATCTTATCGTATCTGTTACTTTAAACTTTGCCTGACATATCCCGCAAAGTCCTCCGTAATCTACGAAATCTTTTGATCTATATATATATATATATATATATATATATATATATATATATATATATATATATATATATATATATATATATATATTCTGTGTAATTAAAATACCATCCGTTAGCCAAAATCATTTCATATCTAAAAAGAAAAATATCCAATCGTACGAAATGGAATTCGTCATCAGTTCAAGTCACTTAGATTCTGAAATGGAATCCCATTCAAGCTCCAAAAGAAGTGTGATCGGAATAGATCAACCAATCAGTCATCACCTATTCTGGATGAATTGGGGATGGGTTCGTAGCCTCCTCAATCATTGGAGACAAGAAGAAGGTGATCCCTTCCATCCACCAAATTACCCTCTTGACGAAGAACCTGAAGCACTTACCGGCGAACCTATCCAAAACACCATTTTTTCGCTCATTTCCAGAGTATCTCGTCACGATTATATATTACATAAAATTTTAGATTTTATTTATCCACTCGTCCGAACCGACAATCACCCCTGTGTAATAGAAGAAGTCAACGAGCTTCGCGCTTGGGTAGTGGCTTTGGAGAATTTGGTGCAGAGATTACAAACACCAGCAGCAGCATCAGCAGCATAACCAGTATCACCATCATCAACGCCAACAGTACCATTACCACCTCCAACCACAACCGCGTCGTAAACCTCAACTTCAAAATCTGTCCCACTAGCATCAACATCATACGCACCATAGATACCAAGGAGTACCAACAACAATAACTGACGAAGTATTAATTCATAACTTCATTGGAGAAACATTCCGCGTCGATTATGTAATCTCTAAAGTCTTAGAGATTATCTAATCTAGCCCTAACCATAAATCAGTTAAGCGAACCAAAATGATAGAAGGAAGAGTAGAAACCCTGACAAAAATGGTGTGTGATTAACAAGCTAAACTTGCTTTACCAACAGCATCAACAGTACCGTCAGCGTTACCAGTATCATCAGTACAGTCAACATCCGAATCAACAACACCGATAACATCACAAACTCCGTCAGTTCAAGAATCACTGTGGACATCATTACGAATCAATAACGTGTATATTGTATCAATGAGTTATGAAGAATTAACTCATTCCCTCTGAAGAAATTATATGTATATATATATATATATATATATATATATATATATATATATATATATATATATATATATATATATATATATATTTTGAAATAAATCTTTCCGTGCTAAGCTATTGTGTGTGAATCTTAACTACTCGGTTAATTCATATTACAAATATGTAATAATGTACGTCCTTCGGCCGCAACTTAACCAGCATTAACTACAATCTCTGTCGCAATTCAACAAATTCCAATCCATAATAAATCAAGTATATATTTGATTTTACACTTTCATCATCGATGTACCCGAAACTTTTCAGATAACATCATTCGTACTTTGCGAAATTTACAAGAATTCCACGAACCGAATATCATACATCAACAAATAACGAAGTATTGATTCATAATTTCAATGTCATTAAAGAAATACTGCGTAAAAGTTATGTACTTTTTAAAGCCTTTAGGGAATATTCAATTCTAGTTTCAACCGTAAATCAAATGAGTTTAATTTAACATTAACTCATTAAATCTATGTTACATCTAAAGAAAATATACATATATATATTTTCATAAAGACTGTAATAAAATTCTTTTGTACAAAATATTAATTGTGAATTTTTTTTTAACGGGTAGGTAATACCCGAGAGATATATAAATTCACAATTAATATGTTACATTCTTCGAATCTGATTCAGCAAATCATCCATTATACTCCCTACTTTCACAACAATATACATTCTTTTATAGAAATCAAAACAACCATACTCATTCAAAATTTAATTACATATTCTGATTTTGAAATCTCAAAATTCAACTTGAGATATGACCAAAATCATCACTCTTAGATCCTTACATCTTTCACAAGCTATATTTTGACTTCAAAACTGTGTTAGAATATCAAATGTATGTTAACGATTACAATATGTGTTCAAACCCTTCGAAAATTTCTGAAGACACTTCGAATGATGAGCAATCGAGATGATGATCCAACCACATGTTACCCACAGTTTTGTACCCGAAAAACTCTTGAAACCAAAGTAAAAGTTTAAACAACGTATCCGCGTCAGATTCTTTGGCATTTATTAGCAAAAATAACTTTGCGACTCCTATTCAAAGTAGCCAGTTTTGTCACAGCTCCAGCAAGTCAACTTTGACTTTTCAGTCAAACTAACCTTATTATAACCTTGAGATATACACCATCGTTACGAGAGAACCTTTTACGTTCCACCACATTATTATCAGATGTACCAACAACTTCATTACCCTTTGACTTTAGCCTCTCCAAAAAGTCATTATAATTATTCATTAAAATCACATCATTTACTCATTCGCATCTTGTAATGAGAATTGCCATACGAATCATTGGGAATTAGCAATCAGTATTTTGAAATCTCGCAGCATGTTTACGCCAACAGTTATATGTGTATATATAACGTCTATCTTCTGGACTTAATTTGAATGTGAAGTTTCTGAAAAACACTCCGAACTACGAATTGGTTCTCCAAAAATGGAAAAAATGCTGATGAAGCAGCAAAAACTATAAACGACTTTAAACGGTAAAAGCTGGATGATAATGATGAAGTGTGCTGGCAAAGCGCAGAAAAAGAGAAGTTTTGGAACTGGAAAACAGATTGAGCAAAGTAGGAAGGAGGCTGTGGACAAATTACAAAGACTGAACCTGACTTCAAAGGATCCAAATGATTCAGTACATGCTGAAGTCATTAACGAATACCTTGCTCCTGATTCTAAACACCTGCGGACAATATTCTTCATTATCCTCTGATATTAGAAATTCTAAAATATCATCATATCTTTCATTATAAATATCCTCCATATTTCTGAAGATATTTTCTTAATTTTTCTTATTTGAAATCATTTACCTCTTCGCGCTATTTGTATTACATCATAAAAGAAACTATTTTAGTTTCTAAATTCTGAAACATTCAAGTTTAAAATAGGAATATTTTGAAGTAGTGTTAGGAACTGAAGCATGAATTAGTATAATATAATGACACTTGATCAATGTGATTATATTTCAGTAAGTCATGCTGAGTTTCTAAATGGAACGTGATGATTCACAGATCATAACATCATCATGTGCCATGTTATACGACTCTTGTATTCTATTTAACCTCTAAAATATCAAGAAAATATTTCTTGATGATTCGGCCTTTTCCAAGGTATTCTAGTAATTTGACAAGTCAAGATCGTGCCATCACAATTTCCTTCCTAGAATATTAACAATGTTCATTCCGAAATTCATATCTGTGAATTCTGGACCATTACAATCGGTGCTTAATCGCAAGAAGAAGAAACGAAAGGACAAAACTCCGAAATAGAAATTGGGGTATAAATTGCAGCAAATAAAAGAGAGCATTAACTGTGAATGATAATGATTATAGAAGACAGAAGCAGAGACTTTGAAATATAAGGGAACATATAAAGCCCAACGACAAACCAGAAATTATAAACCATATATATCGATGCATATAGCAATATAAAGACACGGGAGAACTAGAAACACTATAAACCCAAGAGTATAGTAGAAGTAAATAGATTCTTCCGGTGGTAGATGAAAAAGAAGAATGACCGATATGAAAGTTAGAAGTATATCGAGAATCAGAACTGGATGGAGCATATTGATGAATACTTTAAAATATGAGTTGAGGGGGAAAGAATAGATGGTGATGAAACATGACTAGGAACTTAGAAATCAACAGATTTAACTCACACAATGGCGGAACAAGTGAATCAAACCCTCTAGTGAATAGGTTAAGTATTTTTTTTTTTTGATTAATTTAGTTAAACCACAACTAAATCAAGTGTGATTAAATCAACACCTAGAGCTATTATTCACCACCTGGGTGATTTAGACTGAAAGAGAATCGGAGGAGCTTACTAGATCTGAGTGTGTGTAACAAATGAGAGGCTTAACCTAAAATGAAGAACATAAGACTTTATATACCCCTACTGTTGACTCACCCATACGATTCATTCATCACACGTACGAGTTGGCTTCATCAGCCGTACGGGTGATCACTCACTCGTGTCTTCTTATTTAGGTTGTAATTGTGACTTAGCTCAGCATCAACCGTGTGTATGAGCCTGTCATCCGTACTAGTGAGGCTTCACTCGTATGTCTGACTAAGTCTAACATAGTCAAACATCTAAATCTCGTTCCTGCAGTTCCTGTAACTACATACAAACACAGATAGGATAATAACGAGCAATCATGGTGGCCTGTAAACTGTTGTACCTGCAATGGACGTGGGTAGATGTCTAGGGACTTGCATAAAATGGATCAACAGAAGGTGTGAGTTGTAAGAAAATGAAGGAGGTGAATTTATAAGAAAATCTCCGACAAAACAATTAAAATGGACGATCGCATTTAAAGCGGATCCTAATTCCCTTGATTACCGGAGAGTCAAATCTTATTAAGAAGATTTTCTTCAAATCCCTTGAAATCTGGGAATCAATCATATCTACATCAAATGATAAGATGAATCTACACTTACTCATTTCTCTCTTCTATGTTAGCTTCATTCGTACTCTTCATATAAATGGATTGTTTATCCAAATTATTCGCTGATGATAAAACTATAATTTTCAGCCCGTATGCATCATGAAAACATACTTATTATCATTCACGACCTTTCCACTCAAACTTCGGGACGAAATTTCTTTAACGGGTAGGTACTGTGACAACCCGAAAATTTCCAACCAAATTTAAACTTTAATCTTTATATGTTTCTGACACGATAAGCAATAATTGTTAAGTTAAATTTCAAGAATTTTAAACTATGTTCATACATTCATTCAACCTCGACCAAGTTCCAACGATTCACGAACCATTAAACGAATATGATTATATATGTATATGTGTATATATATTATAACTTGAAACGTAAACAAAATATTAGATTAAATACTTTATATGATTGTATCTGTTTCAAAATGTTTATCAATGGAATTAGAAGATAAGATCAAATGATTGAATTATCAGATATATTGAATTATGATTACAAGTCTCTGTTGAAAGGCCCACGTTGATTTGAAGAAATCTTTCCATTTTAACAATATTCGGAAAATGGTAAAGTGATTTATAAATAAGAACAAATTGTCAATCATTGAGAACTTGACAAAGGATAGTGGAAGATTGAATCTCATAAAGACTCGATTGATCTATTTAGTTTCAAACGTACAAAAACGTTTTCAGTTTAAAAAGAACTTTATTATTAAAACGTATATAACTTTTATAAATATCTAGAAACACTTTTGACAACCCATTACTTAACTAGTATGATAAAGATAACGATATTTATATTTTATTTTATTAAATATATATAATAATTTAAATTAATATTATATATATTTATACGCGTATTATACGTACATAGTTTTATACTTTTACTATACTTAAACTTTATCTTTACTTTATTTTTACTTTACTTTAACTTTAATAATTCATACTTTAATAATTCATACTTTAATAATTCACTTTAATAATTCATACTTTAATAATTCACTTTAATAATTCATACTTTAATAATTCACTTTAATAATTCATACTTTAAAAATTCACTTTAATAATTCAAAAATCTATTATAAATAGAATTCAATAGGTTTCATTATTTCATAGAAACTTGAAAATATTTTTCTCTAAACTCTCTCAATCGATTTACATATATATATTTACTCCGTATTATTTCAAGATATTATTAGTATACATAAAATATTACGACGGAGTGCTGTCCGAGTGATTTCGAAATTGTTTTTCGAGTAGGATAGGATTAAGGAAATTATGGGTTATAGCTATGGAGGTGATTGAGTATGGTTCATGGGTATGCTCGTGTGGTCAATATATTGTTTATCATTTTCGTTGCGTCTACAAACCTTTCCTACAATATTGAATCTCAATATTGATACGTGAGTACTCATGATTTAACTTTTACATATTAATAATGTATCCCTGACTAGTGCTCGAGTATTTAGGATTATGCATACTTGTACTTTTGATATTGCCCTTATACATGTTAGGTTGAATCTTGAATTAGTTACACTTGCAGTTGAGATATCGAATGGTTTCGATGAACGGATTAGAAGTTATAATAAATTGAATTTTCGATATTTTTATTAAAAATGATTATTATTATCGACGTTTTTATCGTCGTTCTAATTTTATCTTATTATTATCATTATTATTATCTTTATCAATAAAAGGGATTTATCATTAAAAATTGTTATTTTTTTTATTATTACTATCGTTATTATCATTAAAGTTATAATTAGTATTATTATTATTATCCAATTATTATTATTATTATTATTATTATTATTATTATTATTATTAGTATTATTATTATTATTATCATTATTAATATATATATCATTATTTAAAAATGGTTATTGTTATTGTTATTATTATTATTACTATATTATCATTAAGATAATTATTAGTATTATCGTTAATAATGTTATAGTAACTATCATTATTAATATTAGTGTAATTAAAACAAATATTTGTAACACCTAATTATTTTGATTACTATTATTATCATTATTATGAAGACGATATAAAAGATGATTAAAAGCTATTAAACGAAACGATTAGGAAATAATGAGTAAGAGTATCATGATGAAATTAAAATATTATAAGATATTGATTTAGATAAAATTATAGTTCTTATTATTTTTATCATTACTATTATTATTAAAAGTATCGTTAGTATTAAAACTATCATTTTAACAAAAATTATCATTTTAATAGAAATGTCATTATTACTATAAAATATCATTATTATTATTATTTTAAATAGAATTATTATTTTAAAGATAATATTAAAAATTATCGTAAATATTAAAATTATCATAATTAGAATTATCGTTTTATCATAATGTCATCTTAGTAATTATAAATATTGATATTTTTATAATAATAATTATTATTACAAAATAATACAACTTTTACTTACTATCATTATAGATATTCTTTTATCAAATAAATATATGATACAAACATATTTTACTACGTGTAATAACTTACTTTAATAATACCTATCATATTATCTTTATGATATTAAATGAACGCTATAAATTTTATTACTTAATATATATAAAGGTATATTTTATTATATAAATTTAATATAACATTTTATTTATTAATAAATAAATTATATTATTTACTCTAATAAATCTTTTAAAAATATTTAAAAATATAAAACGACGATATTTAAACTATATATTAATCATGTATAGATTTTTGGATATTATTTTGAGTCAAATTTACTTTTGTTGACTTTTGCATATTAGTCTCGAGCATTAGGATTGTGGTACACTATGACTTGACCTAATTTGTTAGACAAATATTGACCAACACATAAATATATATAATTAATTTAGGTTCGTGAATCTGAGGCCAACCTTGCACTTGTTCAATGACGTTATATGTATTTTTACTACGAAATACAGTATGGTGAGTTTCAGTTGCCTTTTTACCCTTTATATTTTTGGGACTGAGAATACATGCGCTTTTATAAATGTTTGACGAAATAGACACAAGTAATTGAAACTACATTCTATGGTTGAATTATCGAAATCGAATATGCCCTTTTTTATTAAAGTCTGGTAATCTAAGAATTAGGGAACAGACACCCTAATTGACGCGAATCCTAAAGATAGATCTATTGGGCCTAACAAACCCCATCCAAAGTACCGGATGCTTTAGTACTTCAAAATTTATATCATGTCCGAAGGAGGATCCCGGAATGATAGGGGATATTCTTATATGTATCTAGTTAATGTCGGTTACCAGGTGTTCACCATATGAATGATTATTTTTGTCTCTATGCATGGGACGTATATTTATGAGAACTGGAAATGAAATTCTTGTGGTCTATTAAAATGATGGAAATAAATGATTATGATAAACTAATGAACTCACCAACCTTTTGGTTGACACTTTAAAGCATGTTTATTCTCAGGTGTTAAAGAAATCTTCCGCTGTGCATTTGCTCATTTTAAAGATATTACTTAGAGTCATTCATGGCATATTTCAAAAGACGTTGCATTCAAGTCGTTGAGTTCAACAGATATTATTATTAAGTAAATGACAGATTAGGTCATTTATAGTTGAATCTTATGAAATGGTATGCATGTCGGTCAATTTTCGATGTAAAGAGAGTTTATCTTTTAAAAACGAATGCAATGTCTGAAAAATGTATCATATAGAGGTCAAATACCTCGCGATGTAATCAACTATTGAGAATCGTTTATAATGTATATGAACGGGTCCTTTCAGATTAATGATTTCAGATAAGAATAGTTATGAAAATATCTTCAGAAATATGGAGGATATTTATAATGAAAGATACGATGATATCTTGGAATATCTAAGATCAGAGGATGATGGAAACTATTGTTCGCAAGGGTTTAGAGTAAGGAGAAAGATATTCGCTAAAGACTTCAGTAGATATTGAATCATTTGGATTCTTTGAAGTCAAACTTATTCTTTGTGATTTGTCCACGACTTCCTTCATAGTTTCGCATAATCTGCTTTTTGGTACTAAATTTTCTATTGAGTGTTTCCAATACTCCATTCTTTATCATCAAACTTTCGACGGTTAAGGTCATGTACAGTTTGTGCTGATGTATTTAGCTTTTTCAGAATTTGTGATATTGATTTGTAGACTGGGTGCTTTTCAGAATTTCAGAATGGAAGATAATAATTCTAAGAGATAAATGTTATATGTTTACATATAACTGTTGATGTAGACATGCTGTGATATTTCAAAATATTGATTGCTGATTCCCGGTGTTTGGTACGGCAATTCTCGTTATCAGATGCAATTGAGTAGATGATAAGACTTCAATAGATAAATATAGTAATTTTTTGGAGAGATTTAAACCAAGGAGCCACGAGTTTGCTGATACGTCTGCTGGTAATATGGTAGAATATAAAAGGGTTCCCTAGTAACAATAAAAGAGCAGGCATATATATCAAGGTTATGATAAGGTTGTTTCGAACGAAAATCGAAGTTGATTTGCTGGAGTTGTGACAAAATTGACTAATTTGGAAAGAGATTGCAAAGTTATTTTCGATAATAATAACACTAAAGGAATTAGCACAGCTACGCATTAAACGTTTACTCAGTTTCCGAGAATTTTTCAGGTGCATACTATATGCATAAATCTTTCCTTCCGTAGATGAAGTGCGGTTAGTTCATCCTCTTGATTGAGGTGTTTTCAAGAATTACGAAAGGTTTGAACGCAGATTATAATCGTCAAGATACAAATGAGGTTTAAGATGAAATCAAGTGGCAAACTTGAAGAAGATTTTAGTTTCATATGTTATAATCAATATTTTAATTCATTTTAATTGTCCAACATTATTAGTCCACAGTCGATAATCCACAGTTAGCAGTGTACAAATAATAATTCATATATAGTTTATTATATAATATTCGAATTAATTAATACGTATCGTGACCCGTGTACATGTCTCAGACTCGATCACAACTCAAATTATATATATTATTATAGAATTAACCTCAACCCTGTATAGAGAACTCGATCATTACTGCATATAGAGTGTCTATGGTTATTCCAAATAATATATATAAATGCGTCGATATGATATGTCAAAACCTTGTATACGTGTCCCGATATTTAAAGTGCGTAAAATAAATAACTGAAATTAAATAACGATAAATAAATTGCGTAAAGTAAATAACAGAAATTAAATGACGATAAATAAAATTGCGAGAATGTAAATTGCGATAATTAAAATGCGATAAATAAATAAATTGCGATAAATAAATTGCGATAAATAAATTGCAATAAATAAATGTAATCAGTTAGCTAGGAACAGTTAGCTGTAACAGTTAGCGTGGATTCTTAACAAAGTTTTTCGTAGTTAATTTGTTTGTTTCTATCATATTTTTATTTCGTCAAATGTTTTCTTCATTATGCCACTTGTTGGATTCTGATAGGTCAAAATCCAAATATGAAATTGAGTGAAAATGGTTATTCTGCGATGAACGGATACGTATGTCGGTGGTTGTAAGTAGGATAGTAAATGACTGTTGAATCAGATTCGAAGAATGTACAGTGTATCTTATTAATGTGAAATCTAAATATTTCTCGGGTATTACCTACCCGTTAAAATATTTTCACCATTAATTGTTTGTACAAAAGAATTTTTAATTACAATCTTTATGAAAATATACTTACATATATATTCTTTTCAGATGTAATCATTGATTTAATGAGTTAATATGATATTAAACTCATCAGATTTACGGCTAGAACTAGAGTACATAATCTCTAAAACATTAGAGATTACATAATCGCCATGAAGAACGAAGATATTTGATATAGAACGATACGTAGAACGATGATTATACTCAAGGTACTGAATGAAATGTTGAGACATGGTTTGTCGATGGTACGGATGTTGTTATTGATGGTACTGTTGGTGACGGTGATGTTGCTGGAGCTGATATGTTTTTGCACCATATTCTCCAAATTGATTGCTCGAGCGCGAAATTCACTAACTTCTTCTATTATTCCGGGATGATTGTCGGTAGGAACGTGTAGTGACCCGAACTTTTTCATGTTTATATATATTAATTGAGATTGATATTTACATGATTAAATGTTTCCAACATGTTAAGCAATCAAACTTGTTAAGACTTGATTAATTAAAATATGTTTCATATAGACAATTGACCACCCAAGTTGACCGGTGATTCACGAACGTTAAAACTTGTAAAAACTATATGATGACATATATATGGATATATATATATATATATATATATATATATATATATATATATATAGTTAACATGATACTATGATAAGTAAACATATCATTAAGTATATTAACAATGAACTACATATGTAAAAACAAGACTACTAACTTAATGATTTTTAAACGAGACATATATGTAACGATTATCGTTGTAAAGACATTTAATGTATATATATCATATTAAGAGATATTCATACATGATAATATCATGATAATATAATAATTTAAAATCTCATTTGATATTATAAACATTGGGTTAACAACATTTAACAAGATCGTTAACCTAAAGGTTTCAAAACAACACTTACATGTAACGACTAACGATGACTTAACGACTCAGTTAAAATGTATATACATGTAGTGTTTTAATATGTATTTATACACTTTTGAAAGACTTCAATACACTTATCAAAATACTTCTACTTAACAAAAATGCTTACAATTACATCCTCGTTCAGTTTTATCAACAATTCTACTCGTATGCACCCGTATTCGTACTCGTACAATACACAGCTTTTAGATGTATGTACTATTGGTATATACACTCCAATGATCAGCTCTTAGCAGCCCATGTGAGTCATCTAACACATGTGGGAACCATCATTTGGAAACTAGCATGAAATATCTCATAAAATTACAAAAATATGAGTAATCATTCATGACTTATTTACATGAAAACAAAATTACATATCCTTTATATCTAATCCATACACCAACGACCAAAAACACCTACAAACACTTTCATTCTTCAATTTTCTTCATCTAATTGATCTCTCTCAAGTTCTATATTCAAGTTCTAAGTGTTCTTCATATATTCTACAAGTTCTAGTTACATAAAATCAAGAATACTTTCAAGTTTGCTAGCTCATTTCCAATCTTGTAAGGTGATCATCCAACCTCAAGAAATCTTTGTTTCTTATAGTAGGTTATCATTATAATACAAGGTAATAATCATATTCAAACTTTGGTTCAATTTCTATAACTATAACAATCTTATTTCAAGTGATGATCTTACTTGAACTTGTTTTCGTGTCATGATTCTGCTTCAAGAACTTCGAGCCATCCAAGGATCCGTTGAAGCTAGATCCATTTTTCTCTTTTCCAGTAGGTTTATCCAAGGAACTTAAGGTAGTAATGATGATCATAACATCATTCGATTCATACATATAAAGCTATCTTATTCGAAGGTTTAAACTTGTAATCACTAGAACATAGTTTAGTTAATTCTAAACTTGTTCGCAAACAAAAGTTAATCCTTCTAACTTGACTTTTAAAATCAACTAAACACATGTTCTATATCTATATGATATGCTAACTTAATGATTTAAAACCTGGAAACACGAAAAATACCGTAAAACCGGATTTACGCCGTCGTAGTAACACCGCGGGCTGTTTTGGGTTAGTTAATTAAAAACTATGATAAACTTTGATTTAAAAGTTATTATTCTGAGAAAATGATTGTTATTATGAACATGAAACTATATCCAAAAATTATGGTTAAACTCAAAGTGGAAGTATGTTTTCTAAAATTGTCATCTAGACGTCGGTCTTTCGACTGAAATAACTACCTTTACAAAAACAACTTGTAACTTATTTTTCCGACTATAAACCTATACTTTTTCTATTTAGATTCATAAAATGGAGTTCAATATGAAACCATAGCAATTTGATTCACTCAAAACGGATTTAAAATAAAGAAGTTATGGGTAAAACAAGATTGGATAATTTTTCTCATTTTAGCTACGTGAAAATTGGTAACAAATCTATTCCAACCATAACTTAATCAATTTGTATTTATATTATGTAATCTTGAGATACCATAGACACGTATACAATGTTTCGACCTATCATGTCGACACATCTATATATATTTCGGAACAACCATAGACACTCTATATGTGAATATTGGAGTTAGCTATACAGGGTTGAGGTTGATTCCAAAATATATATAGTTTGAGTTGTGATCAATACTGAGATACGTATACACTGGGTCGTGGATTGATTCAAGATAATATTTATCGATTTATTTCTGTACATCTAACTGTGGACAACTAGTTGTAGGTTACTAACGAGGACAGCAGACTTAATAAACTTAAAACATCAAAATGTATTAAAAGTGTTGTAAATATATTTTGAACATACTTTGATATATATATGAATATATTGTTATAGGTTCGTGAATCAACCAGTGGCCAAGTCTTACTTCCCGACGAAGTAAAAATATGTGAAAGTGAGTTATAGTCCCACTTTTAAAATCTAATATTTTTGGGATGAGAATACATGCAGGTTTTATAAATGATTTACAAAATAGACACAAGTACGTGAAACTACATTCTATGGTTGAATTATCGAAATCGAATATGCCCCTTTTTATTAAGTCTGGTAATCTAAGAATTAGGGAATAGACACCCTAATTGACGCGAATCCTAAAGATAGATCTATTGGGCCTAACAAACCCCATCCAAAGTACCGGATGCTTTAGTACTTCGAAATTTATATCATATCCGAAGGGTGTCCCGGAATGATGGGGATATTCTTATATATGCATCTTGTTAATGTCGGTTACTAGTTGTTCACCATATGAATGATTTTTATCTCTATGTATGGGATGTGTATTGAAATATGAAATCTTGTGGTCTATTATTATGATTTGATATATATAGGTTAAACCTATAACTCACCAACATTTTTGTTGACGTTTTAAGCATGTTTATTCTCAGGTGATTATTAAGAGCTTCTGCTGTCGCATACTTAAATAAGGACGAGATTTGGAGTCCATGCTTGTATGATATTGTGTAAAAACTGCATTCAAGAAACTGATTTCGATGTAATATATTTGTATTGTAAACCATTATGTAATGGTCGTGTGTAAACAGGATATTTTAGATTATCATTATTTGATAATCTACATAAAGCTTTTTAAACCTTTATTGATGAAATAAAGGTTATGGTTTGTTTTAAAATGAATGCAGTCTTTAAAAAAACGTCTCATATAGAGGTCAAAACCTCGCAACGAAATCAGTTAATATGGAACGTTTTTAATCAATAAGAATGGGAAATTTCAGTTGGTATCCGAGCGTTGGTCTTAGAGAAACAGAATTTTGCATTAGTGTGTCTTATCGAGTTTGTTAAGATGCATTAGTGAGTCTGGACTTCGACCGTGTTTACTTGAAAAATGATTGCTTAACAAATTTTGTTGGAAACTATATAATTTTTACATGTGAATATTATGTGATATATTAATCTCTTAACGCGTTTGATATTATGTGATAGATGTCTACCTCTAGAACAAGTCCCATTGACTCACCTAATAATAATGAAGAGTCAAATGTAAATTGGAATGATTCATGGACTGATTCACAAGTTTCCGAAGAGGAACCGGAAGAAGAGTCGGAACCGGAAGAAGAATCGGAATCGGAAGAAGAATCGGAACCGGATGAAGAAAATAGAACCGGTGGGGGAAATAATAAAACGGTTAAGTAAAAGAAAATCTTCAACCAACCGACCAAGGTTAATTATGGTCAATGGTGTTTCCGCCAAGGAAGCAAAATATTGGGAGGATTACCAATTCTCCGATGAATCGGATTCCGACGAGAATTCCGATGATGTTATAGAAATTACCCCAACTGAATTTAAAAAGGCAAAAGAAAATAATAAGGGAAAGGGCATAAAAATAGAGAAATCTAATTCCAACCCCGATGAACTTTATATGTATCGTCAACCCCCGAAGTCCTTAAGTTGTAACAATGACCCGGGAACCTCTAAACCACCAGGTTTTTCTAAACTAATGTGGAAAACGACGGCTCGTATTAGGGGAACATCATATATCCCTAGAAACTTGGCAAAACGAACCAAAACCAAAGAAGAAGAAACAAGCGAGTCGGAATAAGATAGTTGTATTCGTGTGGTGTAATATATGTAATATAGTGTGCTTATGCTTTATGATATATGTAGAAATTGCTTGTATTAATAAGTATTTTTTTTTATGAATCTAACTCTTGTCTATTTTACAGTATAAAAACACAAAATGGATAGACAACCCAATATTTTAAGAGACCTACCCGGAGACATGATTGATGAAATCTTGTCTAGAGTCAGTCAGAATTCTTCGGCACAACTATTTAAGGCAAGATCAGTTTGTAAGACATTCGAAGAACGTTCCAAGAATGCCTTGGTTTATAAAAGGCTTTCATTCGAAAGATGGGGGATATCACATTGGGAAATCCATAAGTTACGATGTGTTTACTTTGACGCATATATTGTGGGGAACCCAAATGCTATTTTACGCAATGGGTTAAGAAATTATTTTGACTCAATATATCCGAATTTTGGACTTCGTGATTTAGAAAAAGCGGCTAACATGCAACATAAAGAAGCATGTTATTCTTACGGATTAGTAATGTTCGCTTCTCACCAAAGTGAGAACAAGAACATCGGGCTACAACTATTAAACAAAACGTTCCCACAAGTGACGGAGTCGGTAATTGGGGTAAGAAATGAGGTTTTAAGATTGTTACGGGACTGTTGGACATTACGTAACCCTCGTCCCTTTGACAACGTTACAACACGCTGTCTTATCAACGGCCATAACGGTTATGTTCCACAAGACCAAGGATGGGAAGTAATCCTAGTAAAACCAGAATGCATGACTTGTTTCTAGACGTATGAATTACGTGTCTTTATTGCCTTTGCTGAACGACTTGTGTACTAGCTAGAATTATCTTCACAACCATCTTGTATCAAATTTATTGTGTGCTATATTTCATGCTATATGTAAAATAAGCGGTATTGTAAGTTTGTAAAATATTGTGTAAAAGTTTGAACGCGAAATATTATTATAATCAGTTTTTCATATAGAATTGTAGTAGTTGAATTGTATATTAGCTACTAAGTATGAACTTAACGGGTAGGTACTACCCGAATTTAAACTTATAAAACGCTAATATGAAGAAAAAGCTTTTATAAATGAGTTCATATTATGCTACGAAATACTATTAACTACTCTTAATATTCTATGTGATTAACTTGTTCCATTTGACTATTTTGAAGGAAATGGCACCGACTACTCGACACACCGTGAATATGAATGAAGAGGAATTCTGTACTTTTCTAGCTTCAACCATAGCCGCAGTACAGGATGCGCTACATACCAACAATAACCTTGGATCTAGCAGTACAGGAAATCGTGTAGGATGCACCTACAAAGAATTCACTACCTGCAAACCTTTGGAATTTGATGGAACCGAAGGACCGATCGGATTGAAACGGTGGACCGAGAAGGTCGAATCGGTGTTTGCCATAAGTAAGTGTACTGAAGAGGACAAAGTGAAGTACGCTACGCATACCTTCACAGGTTCTGCGTTAACATGGTGGAATACCTATCTAGAGCAAGTGGGACAAGACGATGCGTACGCACTACCGTGGTCAGAATTCAAGCACTTGATGAACGAGAAGTACCGTCCCAGAACCGAGGTCAATAAGCTCAAGACAGAACTTAGAGGGTTACGAACCCAAGGATTTGATATTACCACGTACGAAAGACGATTCACAGAATTGTGCCTATTGTGTCTGGGAGCATTCGAAGATGAGGAAGAGAAGATCGACGCGTTTGTGAAAGGATTACGAGAAAGAATCCAAGAAGATATAAGTTCACACGAGCCCGCCTCCATACAACAAGCATGTAGAATTTCTCACAAACTAGCGAACCAGATTGAAAAAAGAATTAAAGAACAGACTGCTGAAGAGGCCAATGTGAAGCAAGTCAAAAGAAAGTGGGAGGAAAACGGTGATAAGAATCACCAATGCAACAACAACAACAATTACAACAATAATCGCAACAATTATCCCAACAATCGCAACATCAATCGCAACTACAACAAACGGCCCAACAACAACAACAATAACAACAACTACAACAATCATCCCAATAACAATAATAACTGCAACAACAACAACAATCAGAAGCAGCTATGCCAAAGGTGTGAAAAGTATCACTCGGGGTTCTGCACCAAATTTTGCAACAAGTGTAAAAGAAATGGTCATAGCGCGGCGAAGTGTGAGGTCTACGGACCAGGGGTTAATAGAACGAAAGGAACAAATTGTGATGACCCGGGAATTTCTGACCAAATATTAAACTTGATCTTTATTGATTTCGACACGATAAGCAAAGTCTGTAATGTTGAGTCTCAAAAATTTTGAAACTGTGTTCATGTATTCAATTACCCTTTGACTATCCCCGACGATTCACGAACATTTAATTGTAAATAGATATGTATATAGATGTGTATGTATATAATAAATGGATATATATTAATAAAATATTAACGATTGTAGATTGGTATATGTAATACATATATAAATTCTATACATAATAATTTATATATTGTAATTAAAAAAAAAATATTTTATAAACATTATACGTACAACTTTACAATAGCTATCTATATGTATATAATTACAAATTAAAATGTATTTCTTGTATTAATATTAATATTATTATTATGAATTTCATTATTATTATTAATATTAATATTTAATATTATTATATGAATAATATATAATATATAAATATCAGTAAAAATCAAATGCTGTTAGATATCCCATCAGTTTGTTATTTTCCAGATTTCCGTGATTTTAGGTCGACAAACAGATTTGGGTGGGTGCCAGCAAGATAGTGTAAATCAATTTCTGCTGTAGCTTGATCCATCCATCTTCTATCTATGTAATATATTTACATTACAACACATACACTTAGAGGGATGGATACACTAAAATAAATCAAACCCAACTTGATTACTCTATATATTAAGCTTCTGTTTTCAGTTCATATTAGAACACCACCCCCGACAACCTCCAAGAACCAATACCCTAAAACGTGAGCCGCTATCAAAACATCCATCACCTAAACACCTTTGGTCACCTTCTATGACTATAAATGCATTGATGGTACTGCTCCTTTCGCTATGCAACTGAACATCATCACCATTTTTATCGAAACTGATTACCACCCTTGATCAACAATCGATCACCCATCATTTCTTCATCTCTCTCATTCTCACTCTCCATTTTCTTCTTCTTCCTTCTATTGAAGTCGTGAACCCATCTTCAACCTTGAACCTCACCACCTTTCACCATCACCGAAAACTGTTTAGAACTATCACCAAACTACCATTTTTTTTGGTTGTTGTTATTGTCGTCAAAGAACCACCACTACCACCATCGAAGTACACATCACTACCCTCAACATCAGCATGAACACAATCACCACCATCTCCAATCATGAACCTTCCTCACCATCATGAAACCATTAAACCACCATGATCAACCTTTTCACTATTACCGATTGCTATTCGAATAAACCCACTGTCATCATCCTCTACGACTGCATACTCCCTATTCTACATTCGAAATCCAAACAATCTTCAATGTATGTTGTTTTTTTTTCTTATACTACCGCAACATTTTTTTAACTATTTCGGAATGCACACCAAGTAACCACTACAATTATTAATCGATATCTTGTGGTTAATATTATAATGAAAACTATATTTAATTGGTAAACTTTTTCCATATGGCCGACAGTTACCACACAAACAACCCCACAATCCTTGTTTAAAATAATGCAAGTTGGCAGACCGTTGTGATACAATCAATTTGGACTGTGAATCGTGAACGTTCCTTTTAGATTATTATGCTGCACAATTAAGTTAAAGTAGAAACTAAAAAATCCGTATAAAGTGGTAAAATGATCGTTACTCATGTCCTTGTACGAGAAGAAAATGATGTATAGAACTTAGGATATACGAGTATATTGATAGTGAAGGAAGAAATGAATAAGATGAGATAGTGAACGGGTTAAATGATTACCGATGATGATGATAGTTAGATGGTGTTAGATTAAATCTAGATGATAATAAGATGATGATGTCGTGATGATTAGATACACGAATAATAATGATATACGCTATAAAAAAAATGATTAGATCGTTGATGTGTAGAGAAAACGAAACCATGATAGGGCTGTATGCTGTTTATGTTGTTGGGCCATGATCTGGTTTGTGTTTTAGTGCTGGGCTACAAGTTTCTAATTGGGCCGAAAAGACAAAAAAAAAATAATAATGAAATTGGAAACCGATACATATATGAATATTGTGGTGGATGAATACTGTGATTGTGTTGAAGATGATAATATCATAATAATAAAGAAAATGATACTTTGGTGAAATGATGTTTATGATGTATGAGGATGTAGATAATGGTATGATCATGATTTTATGTGGTTATGAAAACGTATTTAGCGATTATTTTATGATGAAGATATCAAAACTAGATGATGATGAAGATCATATACGATGGCGTTAATATGATAGATGGGTTTGTTTTAGAAGAAGAAGAAAATAAAAACAGGTTATATATTTTTGTCTGGGTTATAAAATAGAAATAAAACGGTTAGAGGAATGGTTAAAAGGGGTATTGGGTTAGCGGGACGTCGCGGGTTCAAACCCGAACTTGGGCATTTTTTGTAGTGACCCGAACTTTTCCATGTTTATATATATTAATTGAGATTGATATTTACATGATTAAATGTTTCCAACATGATTAAGCAATCAAACTTATTAAGACTTGATTAATTGAAATAGGTTTCATATAGACAATTGACCACCCAAGATGACCGGTGATTCACGAACGTTAAAACTTGTAAAAACTATATGATGACATATATATGGTTATATATAGTTAACATGATATTATGATAAGTAAACATATCATTAAGTATATTAACAATGAACTACATATGTAAAAACAAGACTACTAACTTAATGATTTTGAAACGAGACATATATGTAACGATTATCATTGTAACGACATTTAATGTATATATATCATATTAAGAGATATTCGTACATCATAATATCATGATAATATAATAATTTAAAATCTCTTTTGATATTATAAACATTGGGTTAACAACATTTAACAAGAACGTTAACCTAAAGATTTCAAAACAACACTTACATGTAACGACTAACGATGACTTAACGACTCAGTTAAAATGTATATACATGTAGCGTTTTAATATGTATTTATTCACTTTTGAAAGACTTCAATACACTTATCAAAATACTTCTACTTAACAAAAATGCTTACAATTACATCCTCGTTCAGTTTCATCAACAATTCTACTCGTATGCACCCGTATTCGTACTCGTACAATACACAGCTTTTAGATGTATGTACTATTAGTATATACACTCCAATGATCAGCTCTTAGCAGCCCATGTGAGTCACCTAACACATGTGGGAACCATCATTTGGCAACTAGCATGAAATATCTCATAAAATTACAAAAATATGAGTAATCATTCATGACTTATTTACATGAAAACAAAATTACATATCCTTTATATCTAATCCATACACCAACGACCAAAAACACCTACAAACACTTTCATTCTTCAATTTTCTTCATCTAATTGATCTCTCTTAAGTTCTATCTTCAAGTTCTAAGTGTTCTTCATAAATTCCAAAAGTTCTAGTTTCATAAAATCAAGAATACTTTCAAGTTTGCTAGCTCACTTCCAATCTTGTAAGGTGATCATCCAACCTCAAGAAATCTTTGTTTCTTACAGTAGGTTATCATTCTAATACAAGGTAATAATCATATTCAAACTTTGGTTCAATTTCTATAACTATAACAATCTTATTTCAAGTGATGATCTTACTTGAACTTGTTTTCGTGTCATGATTTTGCTTCAAGAACTTCGAGCCATCCAAGGATCCATTGAAGCTAGATCTATTTTTCTCTTTTCCAGTAGGTTTATCCAAGGAACTTAAGGTAGTAATTATGTTCATAACATCATTCGATTCATACATATAAAGCTATCTTATTCGAAGGTTTAAACTTGTAATCACTAGAACATAGTTTAGTTAATTCTAAACTTGTTCGCAAACAAAAGTTAATCCTTCTAACTTGACTTTTAAAATCAACTAAACACATGTTCTATATCTATATGATATGCTAACTTAATGATTTAAAACCTGGAAACACGAAAAACACCGTAAAACCGGATTTACGCCGTCGTAGTAACACCGCGGGCTGTTTTGGGTTAGTTAATTAAAAACTATGATAAACTTTGATTTAAAACTTGTTATTCTGAGAAAATGATTTTTATTATGAACATGAAACTATATCCAAAAATTATGGTTAAACTCAAAGTGGAAGTATGTTTTCTAAAATGGTCATCTAGACGTCGTTCTTTCGACTGAAATGACTACCTTTACAAAAACGACTTGTAACTTATTTTTCCGACTGTAAACCTATACTTTTTCTGTTTAGATTCATAAAATAGAGTTCAATATGAAACCATAGCAATTTGATTCACTCAAAACGGATTTAAAATGAAGAAGTTATGGGTAAAACAAGATTGGATAATTTTTCTCATTTTAGCTACGTGAAAATTGGTAACAAATCTATTCCAACCATAACTTAATCAACTTGTATTGTATATTATGTAATCTTGAGATACCATAGACACGTATACAATGTTTCGACCTATCATGTCGACACATCTATATATATTTCGGAACAACCATAGACACTCTATATGTGAATGTTGGAGTTAGCTATACAGGGTTGAGGTTGATTCCAAAATATATATAGTTTGAGTTGTGATCAATACTGAGATACGTATACACTGGGTCGTGGATTGATTCAAGATAATATTTATCGATTTATTTCTGTACATCTAACTGTGGACAACTAGTTGTAGGTTACTAACGAGGACAGCTGACTTAATAAACTTAAAACCTCAAAATATATTAAAAGTGTTGTAAATATATTTTGAACATACTTTGATATATATGTATATATTGTTATAGGTTCGTGAATCAACCAGTGGTCAAGTCTTACTTCTCGACGAAGTAAAAATCTGTGAAAGTGAGTTATAGTCCCACTTTTAAAATCTAATATTTTTGGGATGAGAATACATGCAGGTTTTATAAATGATTTACAAAATAGACACAAGTACGTGAAACTACATTCTATGGTTGAATTATCGAAATCGAATATGCCCCTTTTTATTAAGTCTGGTAATCTAAGAATTAGGGAACAGACACCCTAATTGACGCGAATCCTAAAGATAGATCTATTGGGCCTAACAAACCCCATCCAAAGTACCGGATGCTTTAGTACTTCGAAATTTATATCATATCCGAAGGGTGTCCCGGAATGATGGGGATATTCTTATATATGCATCTTGTTAATGTCGGTTACCAGGTGTTCACCATATGAATGATTTTTATCTCTATGTATGGGATGTGTATTGAAATATGAAATCTTGTGGTCTATTATTATGATTTGATATATATAGGTTAAACCTATAACTCACCAACATTTTTGTTGACGTTTTAAGCATGTTTATTCTCAGGTGATTATTAAGAGCTTCCGCTGTTGCATACTTAAATAAGGACGAGATTTGGAGTCCATGCTTGTATGATATTGTGTAAAAACTGCATTCAAGAAACTTATTTTGTTGTAACATATTTGTATTGTAAACCATTATGTAATGGTCGTGTGTAAACAGGATATTTTAGATTATCATTATTTGATAATCTACGTAAAGCTTTTTAAACCTTTATTGATGAAATAAAGGTTATGGTTTGTTTTAAAATGAATGCAGTCTTTGAAAAACGTCTCATATAGAGGTCAAAATCTCGCAACGAAATCAATTAATATGGAACGTTTTTAATCAATAAGAACGGGACATTTCAGTTGGTATCCGAGCGTTGGTCTTAGAGAACCAGAAAATTTGCATTAGTGTGTCTTATCGAGTTTGTTAGGATGCATTAGTGATTCTGGACTTCGACCGTGTTTTTTTTTAAAAATGATTGCTTAACATTTTTGTTGGAAACTATATATTTTTAACATATGAATATTATGTGATATATTAATCTCTTAACGTGTTTGATATTATGTGATAGATGTCTACCTCTAGAACAAGTCCTATTGACTCACCTAATAATAATGAAGAGTCAAATGTAAATTGGAATGATTCGTGGACTGATTCACAAGTTCCCGAAGAGGAACCGGAAGAAGAGACGGAACAGGAAGAAGAATCGGAACCGGAAGAAGAATCGGAACCGGAAGAAGAATCGGAACCGGTGGGGGAAATAATAAAACGGTTAAGTAAAAGAGAATCCTCAACCAACCGACCAAGGTTAATTATGGTCAATGGTGTTTCCGCCAAGGAAGCAAAATATTGGGAGGATTACCAATTCTCCGATGAATCGGATTCCGACGAGAATTCCAATGATGTTATAGAAATTACCCCAACTGAATTTAAAAAGGAAAAATAAAATAATAAGGGAAAGGGCATAAAAATAGAGAAATCTAATTCCAACCCCGATGAACTTTATATGTATCGTCAACCCCCGAAGTCCTTAAGTTGTAACAATGACCCGGGAACCTCTAAACCACCAGGTTTTTCTAAACCAATGTGGACAACGACGGCTCGTATTAGGGGAACATCATATATCCCTAGAAACTTGGCAAAACGAACCAAAACCGAAGAAGAAGAAACGAGCGAGTCGGAATAAGATAGTTGTATTCGTGTGGTGTAATATATGTAATATAGTGTTCTTATGCTTTATGATATATGTAAAAATTGCTTGTATTAATAAGTATTTTTTTATGAATCTAACTCTTGTCTATTTTACAGTTTAAAAACACAAAATGGATAGACAACCCAATATTTTAAGAGACCTACCCGGAGACATGATTGATGAAATCTTGTCTAGAGTCGGCCAGAATTCCTCGGCACAACTATTTAAGGCGAGATCAGTTTGTAAGACATTCGAAGAACGTCCCAAGAATGTCTTGGTTTATAAGAGACTTTCGTTTGAAAGATGGGGGATAGCACATTGGGAAACCCATAAGTTACGATGTGTTTACTTTGATGCATATATTGCGGGGAACCCAAATGCTATTTTACGCAACGGGTTAAGAAATTATTTTGACTCAATATATCCGAATATTGGAATTCGTAATTTAGAAAAAGCGGCTAACATGCAACATAAAGAAGCATGTTATGCTTACGGATTAGTAATGTTTGCTTCTCACCAAAGTGAGAACAAGAACATCGGGCTACAACTATTAAACAAAATTTTTCCACAAGTGACGGAGTCGGTAATTGGGGTAAGAAATGAGGTTTTTAGATTGTTACGGGACTGTTGGACATTACGTAACCCTCGTCCTTTTGACGATGTTACAACACGCTGTCTTATCAACGGCCATAACGGTTATGTTGCACAAGACCAAGGATGGAAAGTAATCCTAGTAAAACCAGAATGCATGACTTGTTTCTGGACGTATGAATTACGTGTCTTTATTGTCTTTGCTGAACGACTTGTGTACTAGCTAGAATTATCTTCACAACTATCTTGTATCAAAGTTATTGTGTGCTATATTTCATGCTTTATGTAAAATAAGCGGTATTGTAAGTTTGTAAAATATTGTATAAAAGTTTGAACGCGAAATATTATTATAATCAGTTTTTCATATAGAATTGTAGTAGTTGAATTGTATATTAGCTACTAAGTATGAACTTAACGGGTAGGTACTACCCGAATTTAAACTTATAAAACGCTAATATGAAGAAAAAGCTTTTATAAATGAGTTCATATTATGCTACGAAATACTATTAACTACTCTTAATATTCTGTATGATTAACTTGTTCCATTTGAGTATTTTGAAGGAAATGGCACCGACTACTAGACACACCGTGAATATGAATGAAGAGGAATTCCGTACTTTTCTAGCTTCAAACATAGCCGCAGTACAGGCTGCGCTACATACCAACAATAACCTTGGATCTAGCAGTACAGGAAATCGTGTAGGATGCACCTACAAAGAATTCACTGCCTGCAAACCTTTGGAATTTGATGGAACCGAAGGACCGATCGGATTGAAACGGTGGACCGAGAGGGTCGAATCGGTGTTTGCCATAAGTAAGTGTACTGAAGAGGACAAAGTGAAGTACGCTACGCATACCTTCACAGGTTCTGCGTTAACATGGTGGAATACCTATCTAGAGCAAGTGGGACAAGACGATGCGTACGCACTACCGTGGTCAGCATTCAAGCACTTGATGAACGAGAAGTACCGTCCCAGAACCAAGGTCAATAAGCTCAAGACAGAACTTAGAGGGTTACGAACCCAAGGATTTGATATTACCACGTACGAAAGACGATTCACAGAATTGTGCCTATTGTGTCCGGGAGCATTCGAAGATGAGGAAGAGAAGATTGACGCATTTGTGAAAGGATTACCGGAAAGAATCCAAGAAGATATAAGTTCACACGAGCCCGCCTCCATACAACAGGCATGTAGAATGGCTCATAAACTAGTGAACTAGATTGAAGAAAGAATTAAAAGAACAGACTGCTGAAGAGGCCAATGTGAAGCAAGTCAAAAGAAAGTGGGAGGAAAACGGTGATAAGAATCACCAATACAACAACAACAGCAATTACAACAATAATCGCAACAATTATCCCAATAATCGCAACTACAACAAACGGCCCAACAACAACAACAACAACAACAACAACATCAACTACAACAATCATCCCAACAACAATAATAACCGCAACAACAACAACAATCAGAAGCAGCTATGCCAAAGGTGTGAAAAGTACCACTCGGGGTTCTGCACCAAATTTTGCAACAAGTGTAAAAGAAATGGTCATAGCGTGGCGAAGTGTGAGGTCTACGGACCAGGGGTTAATAGAACGAAAGGAACAAATGGTGTCAGAACGAGTAATGGCGGAGCAAGTAGTGTTAGAGCAAGTTATGCCAATGTAGTTTGTTATAAATGTGGAAAACCGGGCCACATTATTAGAAATTGCCCGAACCAGGAGAACGCGAATGGACAAGGCCGCGGAAGAGTTTTCAATATTAATGCGGCAGAGGCACAGGAAGACCCGGAGCTTGTTACAGGTACGTTTCTTATTGACAATAAATCTGCTTACGTTTTATTTGATTCAGGTGCGGATAGAAGCTATATGAGTAGAGATTTTTGTGCTAAATTAAGTTGTCCATTGACGCTTTTGGATAGTAAATTTTTACTCGAATTAGCAAATGGTAAATTAATTTCAGCAGATAATATATGTCGGAATCGAGAAATTAAACTGGTTAGCGAAACATTTAAGATTGATTTGATACCAGTAGAGTTAGGGAGTTTTGATGTGATAATCGGTATGGACTGGTTGAAAGAATTACCGGATGTATTTCCGAAAGAATTACCGGGATTACCCCCACATCGATCCGTTGAATTTCAAATAGATCTTGTACCAGGAGCTGCACCAATAGCTCATGCTCCTTACAGACTCGCACCCAGCGAGATGAAAGAACTGCAAAGCCAATTACAAGAACTTTTAGAGCGTGGTTTCATTCGACCAAGCACATCACCGTGGGGAGCTCCTGTTTTGTTTGTCAAGAAGAAAGATGGTACATTCATTTTGTGTATCGACTACCGAGAGTTGAACAAACTTACCATCAAGAACCGCTACCCACTACCGAGAATCGACGACTTATTTGATCAACTACAAGGCTCGTCTGTTTATTCAAAGATTGACTTACGTTCCGGGTATCATCAAATGCGGGTGAAAGAAGATGATATTCCAAAGACTGCTTTCAGAACACGTTACGGTCATTACGAGTTTATGGTCATGCCGTTTGGTTTAACTAATGCACCAGCTGTGTTCATGGACCTTATGAACCGAGTGTGTGGACCATACCTTGACAAGTTTTTCATTATTTTCATTGATGACATACTTATTTACTCAAAGAATGACCAAGAACACGGTGAACATTTGAGAAAGGTGTTAGAAGTATTGAGGAAGGAAGAATTGTACGCTAAGTTTTCAAAGTGTGCATTTTGGTTGCAAGAAGTTCAATTCCTCGGTCACATAGTGAACAAAGAAGGTATTAAGGTGGATCCGGCAAAGATAGAAACTGTTGAAAAGTGGGAAACCCCAAAAACTCCGAAACACATACGCCAGTTTTTAGGACTAGCTGGTTACTACAGAAGGTTCATCCAAGACTTTTCCAGAATAGAAAAACCCTTGACTGCATTAACGCATAAAGGGAAGAAATTTGAATGGAATGATGAACAAGAGAAAGCATTTCAATTATTGAAGAAAAAGCTAACTACGGCACCTATATTGTCATTGCCTGAAGGGAATGATGATTTTGTGATTTATTGTGACGCATCAAAGCAAGGTCTCGGTTGTGTATTAATGCAACGAACGAAGGTGATTGCTTATGCGTCTAGACAATTGAAGATTCATGAACAAAATTATACGACGCATGATTTGGAATTAGGCGCGGTTGTTTTTGCATTAAAGACTTGGAGGCACTACTTATATGGGGTCAAAAGTATTATATATACCGACCACAAAAGTCTTCAACACATATTTAATCAGAAACAACTGAATATGAGGCAGCGTAGGTGGATTGAATTATTGAATGATTACGACTTTGAGATTCGTTACCACCCGGGGAAGGCAAATGTGGTAGCCGATGCCTTGAGCATGAAGGACAGAGAACCCATTCGAGTAAAATCTATGAATATAATGATTCATAATAACCTTACTACTCAAATAAAGGAGGCGCAACAAGGAGTTTTAAAAGAGGGAAATTTAAAAGATGAAATACCCAAAGGATCGGAGAAGCATCTTAATATTCGGGAAGACGGAACCTGGTATAGGACTGAAAGGATTTGGGTACCAAAATTTGGAGATATGAGAGAAATGGTACTTAGAGAAGCTCATAAAACCAGATACTCAATACATCCTGGAACGTGGAAGATGTACAAGGATCTCAAGAAACATTTTTGGTGGCCGGGTATGAAAGCCGATGTTGCTAAATACGTAGGAGAATGTTTGACGTGTTCTAAGGTCAAAGCTGAGCATCAGAAACCATCAGGTCTACTTCAACAACCCGAAATCCCAGAATGGAAATGGGAAAACATTACCATGGATTTCATCACTAAATTGCCAAGGACTGCAAGTGGTTTTGATACTATTTGGGTAATAGTTGATCGTCTCACCAAATCAGCACACTTCCTGCCAATAAGAGAAGATGACAAGATGGAGAAGTTAGCACGACTGTATTTGAAGGAAGTCGTCTCCAGACATGGAATACCAATCTCTATTATATCTGATAGGGATGGCAGATTTATTTCAAGATTCTGGCAGACATTACAGCAAGCATTAGGAACTCGTCTAGACATGAGTACTTCCTATCATCCACAAACTGATGGGCAGAGCGAAAGGACGATACAAACGCTTGAAGACATGCTACGAGCATGTGTTGTTGATTTCGGAAACAGTTGGGATCGACATCTACCGTTAGCAGAATTTTCCAACAACAACAGCTACCATTCAAGCATTGAGATGGCGCCGTTTGAAGCACTTTATGGTAGAAAGTGCAGGTCTCCGATTTGTTGGAGTGAAGTGGGGGATAGACAGATTACGGGTCCGAAGATTATACAAGAAACTACCGAGAAGATCATCCAAATTCAACAACGGTTGAAAACCGCCCAAAGTCGACAAAAGAGCTACGCTGACATTAAAAGAAAAGATATAGAATTTGAAATTGGAGAGATGGTCATGCTTAAAGTTGCACCTTGGAAAGGCGTTGTTCGATTTGGTAAACGAGGGAAATTAAATCCAAGGTATATTGGACCATTCAAGATTATTGATCGTGTCGGACCAGTAGCTTACCGACTTGAGTTACCTCAACAACTCGCGGCTGTACATAACACTTTCCACGTCTCGAATTTGAAGAAATGTTTTGCTAAAGAAGATCTCACTATTCCGTTAGATGAAATCCAAATCAACGAAAAACTTCAATTCATCGAAGAACCCGTCGAAATAATGGATCGTGAGGTTAAAAGACTTAAGCAAAACAAGATACCAATTGTTAAGGTTCGATGGAATGCTCGTAGAGGACCCGAGTTCACCTGGGAGCATGAAGATCAGATGAAGAAGAAATACCCGCATCTATTTCCAGAAGATTCATCAACACCTTCAACAGCTTAAAATTTCGGGACGAAATTTATTTAACGGGTAGGTACTGTAGTGACCCGAACTTTTCTATGTTTATATATATTAATTGAGATTGATATTTACATGATTAAATGTTTCCAACATGATTAAGCAATCAAACTTGTTAAGACTTGATTAATTGAAATAGGTTTCATATAGACAATTGACCACCCAAGTTGACCGGTGATTCACGAACGTTAAAATTGTAAAAACTATATGATGACATATATATGGTTATATATATAGTTAACATGATATTATGATAAGTAAACATATCATTAAGTATATTAACAATGAACTACATATGTAAAAACAAGACTACTAACTTAATGATTTTGAAACGAGACATATATGTAACGATTATCGTTGTAACGACATTTAATGTATATATATCATATTAAGAGATATTCGTACATCATAATATCATGATAATATAATAATTTAAAATCTCTTTTGATATTATAAACATTGGGTTAACAACATTTAACAAGATCGTTAACCTAAAGGTTTCAAAACAACACTTACATGTAACGACTAACGATGACTTAACGACTCAGTTAAAATGTATATACATGTAGTGTTTTAATATGTATTTATACACTTTTGAAAGACTTCAATACACTTATCAAAATACTTCTACTTAACAAAAATACTTAAAATTACATCCTCGTTCAGTTTCATCAACAATTCTACTCGTATGCACCCGTATTCGTACTCGTACAATACACAGCTTTTAGATGTATGTACTATTGGTATATACACTCCAATGATCAGCTTTTAGCAGCCCATGTGAGTCACCTAACACATGTGGGAACCATCATTTGGCAACTAGCATGAAATATCTCATAAAATTACAAAAATATGAGTAATCATTCATGACTTATTTACATGAAAACAAAATTACATATCCTTTATATCTAATCCATACACCAACGACCAAAAACACCTACAAACACTTTCATTCTTCAATTTTCTTCATTTAATTGATCTCTCTCAAGTTCTATCTTCAAGTTCTAAGTGTTCTTCATAAATTCCAAAAGTTCTAGTTTCATAAAATCAAGAATACTTTCAAGTTTGCTAGCTCACTTCCAATCTTGTAAGGTGATCATCCAACCTCAAGAAATCTTTGTTTCTTACAGTAGGTTATCATTCTAATACAAGGTAATAATCATATTCAAACTTTGGTTCAATTTCTATAACTATAACAATCTTATTTCAAGTGATGATCTTACTTGAACTTGTTTTCGTGTCATGATTTTGCTTCAAGAACTTCGAGCTATCCAAGGATCCATTGAAACTAGATCCATTTTTCTATTTTCCAGTAGGTTTATCCAAGGAACTTAAGGTAGTAATGATGTTCATAACATCATTCGATTCATACATATAAAGCTATCTTATTCGAAGGTTTAAACTTGTAATCACTAGAACATAGTTTAGTTAATTCTAAACTTGTTCGCAAACAAAAGTTAATCCTTCTAACTTGACTTTTAAAATCAACTAAACACATGTTCTATATCTATATGATATGCTAACTTAATGATTTAAAACCTGGAAACACGAAAAACACCGTAAAATCGGATTTACGCCGTCGTAGTAACACCGCGGGCTGTTTTGGGTTAGTTAATTAAAAACTATGATAAACTTTGATTTAAAAGTTGTTATTCTGAGAAAATGATTTTTATTATGAACATGAAACTATATCCAAAAATTATGGTTAAACTCAAAGTGGAAATATGTTTTCTAAAATGGTCATCTAGACGTCGTTCTTTCGACTGAAATGACTACCTTTACAAAAACGACTTGTAACTTATTTTTCCGACTATAAACCTATACTTTTTCTGTTTAGATTCATAAAATAGAGTTCAATATGAAACCATAGCAATTTGATTCACTCAAAACGGATTTAAAATGAAGAAGTTATGGGTAAAACAAGATTGGATAATTTTTCTCATTTTAGCTACGTGAAAATTGGTAACAAATCTATTCCAACCATAACTTAATCAACTTGTATTGTATATTATGTAATCTTGAGATACCATAGACACGTATACAATGTTTCGACCTATCATGTCGACACATCTATATATATTTCGGAACAACCATAGACACTCTATATGTGAATGTTGGAGTTAGCTATACAGGGTTGAGGTTGATTCCAAAATATATATAGTTTGAGTTGTGATCAATACTGAGATACGTATACACTGGGTCGTGGATTGATTCAAGATAATATTTATCGATTTATTTCTGTACATCTAACTGTGGACAACTAGTTGTAGGTTACTAACGAGGACAGCTGACTTAATAAACTTAAAACATCAAAATATATTAAAAGTGTTGTAAATATATTTTGAACATACTTTGATATATATGTATATATTGTTATAGGTTCGTGAATCAACCAGTGGTCAAGTCTTACTTCCAGATGAAGTAAAAATCTGTGAAAGTGAGTTATAGTCCCACTTTTAAAATCTAATATTTTTGGGATGAGAATACATGCAGGTTTTATAAATGATTTACAAAATAGACACAAGTACGTGAAACTACATTCTATGGTTGAATTATCGAAATCGAATATGCCCCTTTTTATTAAGTCTGGTAATCTAAGACTTCGGGAACAGACACCCTAATTGACGCGAATCCTAAAGATAGATCTATTGGGCCTAACAAACCCCATCCAAAGTACCGGATGCTTTAGTACTTCGAAATTTATATCATATCCGAAGGGTGTCCCGGAATGATGGGGATATTCTTATATATGCATCTTGTTAATGTCGGTTACCAGGTGTTCACCATATGAATGATTTTTATCTCTATGTATGGGATGTGTATTGAAATATGAAATCTTGTGGTCTATTATTATGATTTGATATATATAGGTTAAACCTATAACTCACCAACATTTTTGTTGACGTTTTAAGCATGTTTATTCTCAGGTGATTATTAAGAGCTTCCGCTGTCGCATACTTAAATAAGGACGAGATTTGGAGTCCATGCTTGTATGATATTGTGTAAAAACTGCATTCAAGAAACTTATTTTGTTGTAACATATTTGTATTGTAAACCATTATGTAATGGTCGTGTGTAAACAGGATATTTTAGATTATCATTATTTGATAATCTACGTAAAGCTTTTTAAACCTTTATTGATGAAATAAAGGTTATGGTTTGTTTTAAAATGAATGCAGTCTTTGAAAAACGTCTCATATAGAGGTCAAAACCTCGCAACGAAATCAATTAATATGGAACATTTTTAATCAATAAGAACGGGACATTTCATTTTTAAGGGCTACTTCTGTGAGGTAGTTATTTATTTATTTATTTAGTATTATTATTATCTTATTATTATTATTATTATTATTATCATTAATATTAATTATTGTTATTATTATTATTATTATTATTATTATTATTACTATTATTATTATTAGTAAATCAATATTTTCAAAACTATCATTCTAACAAATAAATATTTTGTACACTAAATATATTTATTACATAATTATACTAATATTACATGAAATTATGTTTTAACTAATACAATATTATAACGTTAATTGAATTGTATATATCAAATAAGTATAACAACATATTATAAAATTATATATAAGGATATTAATCTTAAAACATAACAAAATAAATATAAAGTTGCTCGATTACAATTATAGGTGTTAATATATATACTTGATATAGGTTCGTGAATCCGAGGCCAACCCTATAATTGTTCAATGACGTCATATGTATTTTTACTACAAAATACATTAGGTGAGTTTCATTTTTTCCCCTTTTTACTCATTACATTTTTGGGCTGAGAATACATGCAAATGCTTTATTAACTGTTTTACAATATTTATATGCGTGAGTTTCATTAATCTCTTTTTAAATGCTTTTCCAATATATATTTTTGGGACTGAGAATACATGCGCTGCTTTTATAAATGCTTTACGAGATAGACACAAGTAATTGAAACTACATTCTATGGTTGGATTATCTAATCGAATATGCCCTTTTTATTAAGTCTGGTAATCTAGGAATTAGGGAACAGACACCCTAATTGACGCGAACTCTAAAGATAGATCTATCGGGCCCAACAAGCCCCATCCAAAGTACCGGATGCTTTAGTACTTCGAAATTTATATCATGTCCGAAGGAGGATCCCGGAATGATGGGGATATTCTTATATGTATATTGTGAATGTCGGTTACTAGGTGTTCAATCCATATGAATGATATTATTGTCTCTATGCATGGGACGTTTATTTATGAGAACTGAAAATGAAAATCTTGTGGTCTATTAAAATGATGGAAATGATTATTTATGTTAAACTAATGAACTCACCAATCTTTTGGTTGACACTTTAAAGCATGTTTATTCTCAGGTATGAAAGAAATCTTCCGCTGTGCATTTGCTCATTTTAGAGATATTACTTGGAGTCATTCATGACATATTTCAAAAGACGTTGCATTCGAGTCATTGATTTCATCAAGATTATTATTAAGTCAATTATAGTTGGATATATTATGAAATGATATGCATGCCGTCAACTCTCAATGTAAAGCAAGTTTGTCTTTTAAAAACGAATGCAATGTTAGTAAAATGTATCATATAGAGGTCAAGTACCTCGCGATGTAATCAACTATTATGAATCATTTATAATTGATATGGACTTCGTCCTGACGGATTAGGACGGGTCCCTTCAGTTAGTATCAGAGCGGTGGTCTTAGCGAACCAGGTCTGCATTAGTGTGTCTAACTGATAAGTCGTTATGATGCATTAGTGAGTCTGGACTTCGACCGTGTCTGCATGTCAAAAGTTTTGCTTAATATTTTGTGTCGAAACATAATATGCTTATCATTTCTAGTCTAGACACGTCTTGCTGCAGTGATTGCATGAATAGTGTATAGACAAAATTCATATCTTAGCGTATTTGTTATTGTTACCTTTGCCTGACAGCTTCCGTAGATTTCTCTGTAACTTATGGGATTTTAGTATTATATATGCATATGTAAATTATGTATTGCAGGGTACTAATCTACATCCTATAATCTATTTCTTATCGAAAAGTCTTTCATCTGATCGTACGAGATGAATCCCTCAACCAGTTCAAATTCCTCGGATTCCGACAACTATTCAGATATGGAGTTTCACCTATCAGCGTCACCAGAATGAATCAATCAATCAGTCATCCCCAATTCATCTGATGGGTTCGTAGTTGACTTAATCGACGGAGATGAGAGAAAGGCGATCCTTTCCACTCACCAACCTGCACTCTTGGCAAAGAACCTGAAGCAATTACCCGCGAACCTATCCGAAACACTATTTTCATCCTCATTTTTAGAGTAGCTCGACACGATTATATTCTTTCCACAATTCTAAACCTTATTCATTTGCTCGTTCCGATCGACAATCATCATGGAGTAATGGAAGAAGTCAATGAGATTCGCGCTCGAGTAATAAATTTGGAGAATATGGTGCCAATCTTACCAGCTTCAACAACACCACCGGCACCAACAGTACCACCAACATCTACAACAGTACCATCAACAATCCATGCCTCAACATCTCATTCTATACCTTGAGTATACTCATCGTTCTACGTATCGTTCTACATCAATTATCTTCGTTCTTCATGGCGATTATGTAATCTCTAATGTTTTACATATTATGTATTCTAGCTCAAATCGAAAAGTAAATGAGATTAATATCATATTAACTCATTAAATCCATGACTACATCTGAAGAAAATATATATGTATATATATTTTCATAAAGATTGTAATTAAAAATTCTTTCGTACAAACTGTTAATGGTGAAAATACTTTAACGGGTAGGTAATACCCGAGGAATATTTAGATTTCACATTAATAAGTTACACTGTACATTCTTCGAATCTGATTCAACAGCCATTTACTATCCTACTTAAATCCACAAATATATGTATCCGTTCACTGCAGAATAACCATTTTCATTCAATTTCATATTTGGATTTTGACCTATCAGAATCCAACAAGTGGCATAATGAAGAAAACATTGGACAAAATAAATTTTGTTAGAAACAAACAAATTAACTATGAGAAATTTTGTTAAGAATCCACGCTAACCGTTCCTAGCTAACTGTTCCTAGCTAACTGATTACATTTTTATTTATCGCAATTTATTTATCGCATTTTATTTATCGCAATTTAAAATTCTCGCAATTTTATTTATCGTCATTTAATTTCTGTTATTTATTTTACGCACTTTAAATATTGGGACACGTATACAAGGTTTTGACATATCATATCGACACATTTATATATATTATTTGGAATCACCATAGACACTCTATATGCAGTAATGATCGAGTTCTCTATACAGGGTTGAGGTTGATTCTACAATAATATATATAGTTTGAGTTGTGATCGAGTCTGAGACATGTATACGGGTCACGATACATATTAATTAATTCGAATATTGTATATTAAACTATATATGAATTATTGAGTTAGTGACTGTGGACTGCTAACTGTGGACTACCAAGATTAGACAATTAAAATGAATTAAAATATTGAATATAACATATGAAACTAAACAATTCTTCAAGTTTGCCACTTGAGTTCATCTTAAACCTCGTTTGTATCTTGACAATCATAATCTGCGTTCAAACTTTTCATGATTCTTGAAAACACCTCAAGCGATAGGATGAATCAACCGCACTTTATCCACAGAAGAAAAGATTTATGCATATAGTTATGCACCTGAGAAACTCTCGGCAACTGAGTAAACGTTTAACGAGTAGCTGTGCTAATTCCTTAGTGTTATTATTACCCAAAATAACTTGGTAATCCCTTTCAAAGTAGCAAATTTTTTCACAGCTTCAGCAAATCAACTTCGACTTTCCGTTCGAAACAACCTTATTATAACTTTGATATATATGCGTGCTCTTTTATTGTTACTAGGGAACCTTTCATATTTCACCATATTACCATCCGCGTTTAATCATCTAAAAACACATATTTCCTGAAACCACCTCGGATTAATAACCGATGATTCAGATATCATAGCATTAAATGCAGAGGAAACAGAAAAAAAAGTAGATGGTCTAAACGGCCAAAAGTTTGATGATAAAGAAAGGAGTGTTAGGAACGCTCGATAGAAAATTGGGTATAAAAAAAACAGATTGAGCTACCCATGAAGGAGACCAAGGACAAATACAAGGACCATACCCTATATTCAAAGAATCCAGATAATTCTGGATCCGTTGAAATCTTTAGAGGATATCTTGCTCCGAAGTTATGTTAAAATCTTGCGGAAAATCTTTCTCCATCAACTATCGAACTTAGAAATTCCAAAATATCATCATCAATATCTTCGATATTTCTGAGGATATTTTCATAAATATTCTCGTTCAAAATTATATACATCTTCGTGCTTCCTGTGTATCATTATATTGGAAACATTCAATAGAAAATTTTGTACCGAAAAGAAGATTATGCGAAACTATGAAGAAAGCCATGGACAAATCACAAAGAATAAGTTTGACTTCAAAGAATCAAAATGATTCAATGTCTGCTAAAGTCTTTAGTGAATATCTTGCTCCTTACTGTAAACCCTTGCAGACAATAGTTCTATCATCCTCTGATCTTAGATATTCCGAGATATTATCGTATCTTTCATTATAAATATTCTCCATATTTTTGGAGATATTTTTGTAACTATTCTTATCTGAAATCATTAATCTCTCCGTGCTATCAGTATTACATCATATAGAAACTGTTAGTTTCTATATTCTGTAAACTTTCGAGCTTAAAATATGAATGTTGTTGAAGTAATGTTGGGAATTGATGCATGAGTTAGTATAATATAATGACACTTGATCAACGTGATTATATTACAGTAAGTCATGCTGAGTCTCTAATGGGATGTGATGATTCACAGATTATAATGTCATCACGTGCCATGTTACATAACTCTTTCATTCTACTTAACCTCTGAACATATCAAGAAAATGTATTCTTGATGGTTCTATCTTCCGTGATGTTGATAAATTTGAAAATCAAATCGTGCTATCATGTTCCTTCTTGCTTAGAACATTATAATCATTCGAAACTCCATACTTACGAATTCTGGACTATTATTCGCTTGACTTGAAGTCGGGAAGAGAAAATAAAAGAATAGAGCTTTAAAATGTAAGAGAAAATATAAATCCCAATAACAACACAGAAATTACAAACTGTGTATATCAATGTTTATTGCAACATAAAGACACGGGAGAATTAAAAACACTATAACCCCAAGGGTAAAGTAGAAGAAAACAGATTCCTCCGGTGGAAGTTGGAAAAGGAGAATAATTGTTGTGATAGTAAGGATAAGGACAAGGATCAGAACTGGATTAAGCATTTTCAGAATCTTTTGGATGTATGAAACAAGAAGGAAAGTATAGGAATGGTGAGAATAATGGAATGGAAGAGTTTAATTTATAATGGAAATATCAGACAGAGTAATCGAGGCAGATCACCGTATTTAATTATAGAGATCTTAATTTCCTTATTCGCCGAAGAATCAAATCTTTAGATTTCGAAAATTTTCTTTAAATCTCTTGAATTCTGGAATTCATTCAGGACAACGTCAAGAGTTAAGACGCACCTTATTTTCTAAAATCAACCGTGACTACGTCACCGGTTAAGTCGAATTTACATTTATTCATTTCACTCTTTTGTGATAGCTTCGTTCGTGCTTTTCAAATAATCGAATTATTTTATCCTTATTACTCAATGGTGATAAAATTTCAATTTCCAACTCATATGCATCATAAAAACATATTTATTGTTAGCAATGACCATCCCACTCAAATTTCGGGACGAAATTTCTTTAACGGGTAGGTACTGTGATGACCCGGAAATTTCTGACCAAATATTAAACTTGATCTTTATTGATTTCGACACGATAAGGAAAGTCTTTAATGTTGAGTCTCAAAAATTTTGAAACTGTGTTCATGTATTCAATTACCCTTTGACTATCCCCGACGATTCACGAACATTTAATTGTAAATAGATATGTATATAGATGTGTATGTATATAATAAATGGATATATATTAATAAAATATTAACGATTGTAGATTGGTATATGTAATACATATATAAATTCTATACATAATCATTTATATATTGTAATTAAAAAAAAAATTTATGAACATTATACGTACAACTTTACAATAGCTATCTATATGTATATAATTACAAATTAAAATATATTTCTTGTATTAATATTAATATTATTATTATGAATTTCATTATTATTATTAATATTAATATTTAATATTATTATATGAATAATATATAATATATAAATATCAGTAAAAATCGAATGCTGTTAGATATCCCATCAGTTTGTTATTTTCCAGATTTCCATGATTTTAGGTCGACAAACAGATTTGGGTGGGTGCCAGCAAGATAGTGTAAATCAATTTCTGCTGTAGCTTGATCCATCCATCTTCTATCTATGTAATATATTTACATTACAACACATACACTTAGAGGGATGGATACACTAAAATAAATTAAACCCAACTTGATTACTCTATATATTAAGCTTCTGTTTTCGGTTCATATTAGAACACCACCCTCGACAACCTCCAAGAACCAATACCCTAAAACGTGAGCCGCTATCAAAACATCCATCACCTAAACACCTTTGGTCACCTTCTATGACTATAAATGCGTTGATGGTACTGCTCCTTTCGCTATGCAACTGAACATCATCACCATTTTTATCAAAACTGATTACCACCCTTGATCAACAATCGATCACCCATCATTTCTTCATCTCTCTCATTCTCACTCTCCATTTTCTTCTTCTTCCTTCTATTGAAGTCGTGAACCCATCTTCAACCTTGAACCTCACCACCTTTCACCATCACCGAAAACTGTTTAGAACTATCACCAAACTACCATTTTTTTGGTTGTTGTTATTGTCGTCAAAGAACCACCACGACCACCATCGTAGTACACATCACTACCCTCAACATCACCATGAACACAATCACCACCATCTCCAATCATGAACCTTCCTCACCATCATGAACCCATTAAACCACCATGATCAACCTTTTCACTATTACCGATTGCTATTCGAATAAACCCACTGTCATCATCCTCTACGACTGCATACTCCCTATTCTACATTCGAAATCCAAACAATCTTCAATGTATGTTGTTTTTTTTCTTATACTACCGCAACATTTTTTTTAACTATTTCGGAATGCACACCAAGTAACCACTACAATTATTAATCGATATCTTGTGGTTAATATTATAATGAAAACTATATTTAATTGGTAAACTTTTTCCATATGGCCGACAGTTACCACACAAACAACCCCACAATCCTTGTTCAAAATAATGCAAGTTGGCAGACCTTTGTGATACAATCAATTTGGACTGTGAATCGTTAACGTTCCTTTTAGATTATTATGCTGCACAATTAAGTTAATGTAGAAACTAAATGATCCGTATAAAGTGGTAAAATGATCGTTACTCATGTCCTTGTACGAGAAGAAAATGATGTATAGAACTTAGGATATACGAGTATATTGATAGTGAAGGAAGAAATGAATAAGATGAGATAGTGAACGGGTTAAATGATTAGCGATGATGATGATAGTTAGATGGTGTTAGATTAAATCTAGATGATAATAAGATGATGATGTCGTGATGATTAGATACAAGAATAATAATGATATACGCTATAAAAAAAATGATTAGATCGTTGATGTGTAGAGAAAACGAAACCATGATAGGGCTGTATGCTGTTTATGTTGTTAGGCCATGATCTGGTTTGTGTTTTGCTGCTGGGCTACAAGTTTCTAATTGGGCCGAAAAGACAAAAAAAAATAATAATGAAATTGGAAATCGATACATATATGAATATTATGGTGGATGAATACTGTGATTGTGTTGAAGATGATAATATCATAATAATAAAGAAAATGATACTTTGGTGAAATGATGTTTATGATGTATGAGGATGTAGATAATGGTATGATCATGATTTTATGTGGTTATGAAAACGTATTTAGCGATTATTTTATGATGAAGATATCGAAACTAGATGATGATGAAGATCATATACGATGGCGTTAATATGATAGATGGGTTTGTTTTAGAAGAAGAAGAAAATAAAAACAGGTTATATATTTTTGTCTGGGTTATAAAATAGAAATAAAACGGTTAGAGGAATGGTTAAAAGGGGTATTGGGTTAGCGGGACGTCTCGGGTTCAAACCCGAACTTGGGCATTTTTAAGGGCTACTTCTGTGAGGTAGTTATTTATTTATTTATTTAGTATTATTATTATCTTATTATTATTATTATTATCATTAATATTAATTATTATTATTATTATTATTATTATTATTATTATTACTATTATTATTATTAGTAAATCAATATTTTCAAAACTATCATTCTAACAAATAAATATTTTGTACACTAAATATATTTATTACATAATTATACTAATATTACATGAAATTATGTTTTAACTAATACAATATTATAACGTTAATTGAATTGTATATATCAAATAAGTATAACAACATATTATAAAATTATATATAAGGATATTAATCTTAAAACATAACAAAATAAATATAAAGTTGCTCGATTACAATTATAGGTGTTAATATATATACTTGATATAGGTTCGTGAATCCGAGGCCAACCCTATAATTGTTCAATGACGTCATATGTATTTTTACTACAAAATACATTAGGTGAGTTTCATTTTTTTCCCTTTTTACTCATTACATTTTTGGGCTGAGAATACATGCAAATGCTTTATTAACTGTTTTACAATATTTATATGCGTGAGTTTCATTAATCTCTTTTAAAATGCTTTTGCAATATATATTTTTGGGACTGAGAATACATGCGCTGCTTTTATAAATGCTTTACGAGATAGACACAAGTAATTGAAACTACATTCTATGGTTGGATTATCTAATCGAATATGCCCTTTTTATTAAGTCTGGTAATCTAGGAATTAGGGAACAGACACCCTAATTGACGCGAACTCTAAAGATAGATCTATCGGGCCCAACAAGCCCCATCCAAAGTACCGGATGCTTTAGTACTTCGAAATTTATATCATGTCTGAAGGAGGATCCCGGAATGATGGGGATATTCTTATATGTATATTGTGAATGTCGGTTACCAGGTGTTCAATCCATATGAATGATATTTTTGTCTCTATGCATGGGACGTTTATTTATGAGAACTGAAAATGAAAATCTTGTGGTCTATTAAAATGATGGAAATGATTATTTATGTTAAACTAATGAACTCACCAACCTTTTGGTTGACACTTTAAAGCATGTTTATTCTCAGGTATGAAAGAAATCTTCCGCTGTGCATTTGCTCATTTTAGAGATATTACTTGGAGTCATTCATGACATATTTCAAAAGACGTTGCATTCGAGTCATTGATTTCATCAAGATTATTATTAAGTCAATTATAGTTGGATATATTATGAAATGATATGCATGCCGTCAACTTTCAATGTAAAGCAAGTTTGTCTTTTAAAAACGAATGCAATGTTAGTAAAATGTATCATATAGAGGTCAAGTACCTCACGATGTAATCAACTATTATGAATTGTTTATAATCGATATGGAATTCGTCCTGATGGATTAGGACGGGTCCCTTCACAAATGGTGTCGGAACGAGTAATGGCGGAGCAAGTAGTGTCGGAGCAAGTTATGCCAATGTAGTTTGTTATAAATGTGGAAAACCGGGCCACATTATTAGAAATTTCCCGAACCAGGAGGACACGAATGGACAAGGCCGCGGAAGAGTTTTCAATATTAATGCGGCAGAGGTACAGGAAGACCCGGAGCTTGTTACGGGTACGTATCTTATTGACAATAAATCTGCTTACGTTTTATTTGATTTGGGTGCGGATAGAAGCTATATGAGTAGAGATTTTTGTGCTAAATTAAGTTGTCCATTGACGCCTTTGGATAGTAAATTTTTACTCGAATTAGCAAATGGTAAATTAATTTCAGCAGATAATATATGTCGGAATCGAGAAATTAAACTGGTTAGCGAAATATTTAAGATTGATTTGATACCAGTAGAGTTAGGGAGTTTTGATGTGATAATCGGTATGGACTGGTTGAAAGAAGTGAAAGCAGAGATAGTTTGTTACAAAAATGCAATTCGCATTATACGAGAAAAAGGAAAACCCTTAATGGTGTACGGAGAAAAGGGCAACACGAAGCTACATCTTATTAGTAATTTGAAGGCACAAAAACTAATAAAAAAAGGTTGCTATGCTGTTCTAGCACATGTCGAGAAAGTACAAACTGAAGAAAAGAGCATCAATGATGTTCCCATTGTAAAAGAATTTCCCGATGTATTTCCGAAAGAATTACCGGGATTACCCCCACATCGATCCGTTGAATTTCAAATAGATCTTATACCAGGAGCTGCACCAATAGCTCGTGCTCCTTACAGACTCGCACCCAGCGAGATGAAAGAACTGCAAAGCCAATTACAAGAACTTTTAGAGCGTGGTTTCATTCGACCAAGCACATCACCGTGGGGAGCTCCTGTTTTGTTTGTCAAGAAGAAAGATGGTACATTCAGGTTGTGTATCGACTACCGAGAGTTGAACAAACTTACCATCAAGAACCGCTACCCACTACCGAGAATCGATGACTTATTTGATCAACTACAAGGCTCGTCTGTTCATTCAAAGATTGACTTATGTTTCGGGTATCATCAAATGCGGGTGAAAGAAGATGATATTCCAAAGACTGCTTTCAGAACACGTTACGGTCATTACGAGTTTATGGTCATGCCGTTTGGTTTAACTAATGCACCAGCTGTGTTCATGGACCTTATGAACCGAGTGTGTGGACCATACCTTGACAAGTTTGTCATTGTTTTCATTGATGACATACTTATTTACTCAAAGAATGACCAAGAACACGGTGAACATTTGAGAAAGGTGTTAGAAGTATTGAGGAAGGAAGAATTGTACGCTAAGTTTTCAAAGTGTGCATTTTGGTTGGAAGAAGTTCAATTCCTCGGTCACATAGTGAACAAAGAAGGTATTAAGGTGGATCCGGCAAAGATAGAAACTGTTGAAAAGTGGGAAACCCCGAAAACTCCGAAACACATACGCCAGTTTTTAGGACTAGCTGGTTACTACAGAAGGTTCATCCAAGACTTTTCCAGAATAGCAAAACCCTTGACTGCATTAACGCATAAAGGGAAGAAATTTGAATGGAATGATGAACAAGAGAAAGCGTTTTAGTTATTGAAGAAAAAGCTAACTACGGCACCTATATTGTCATTGCCTGAAGGGAATGATGATTTTGTGATTTATTGTGACGCATCAAAGCAAGGTCTCGGTTGTGTATTAATGCAACGAACGAAGGTGATTGCTTATGCGTCTAGACAATTGAAGATTCACGAACAAAATTATACGACGCATGATTTGGAATTAGGCGCGTTTGTTTTTGCATTAAAGACTTGGAGGCACTACTTATATGGGGTCAAAAGTATTATATATACCGACCACAAAAGTCTTCAACACATATTTAATCAGAAACAACTGAATATGAGGCAGCGTAGGTGGATTGAATTATTGAATGATTATGACTTTGAGATTCGTTACCACCTGAGGAAGGCAAATGTGGTAGCTGATGCCTTGAGCAGGAAGGACAGAGAACCCATTCGAGTAAAATCTATGAATATAATGATTCATAATAACCTTACTACTCAAATAAAGGAGGCGCAACAAGCAGTTTTAAAAGAGAGAAATTTAAAGGATGATATACCCAAAGGATCGGAGAAGCATCTTAATATTCGGGAAGACGGAACCCGATATAGGGCTGAAAGGATTTGGGTACCAAAATTTGGAGATATGAGAGAAATGGTACTTAGAGAAGCTCATAAAACCAGATACTCAATACATCCTGGAATGGGGAAGATGTACAAGGATCTCAAGAAACATTTTTGGTGGCTGGGTATGGAAGCCGATGTTGCTAAATACGTAGGAGAATGTTTGACGTGTTCTAAGGTCAAAGCTGAGCATCAGAAACCATCAGGTCTACTTCAACAACCCTAAATCCCGGAATAGAAATGGGAAAACATTACCATGGATTTCATCACTAAATTGCCAAGGACTGCAAGTGGTTTTGATACTATTTGGGTAATAGTTGATCGTCTCACCAAATCAGCACATTTCCTGCCAATAAGAGAAGATGACAAGATGGAGAAGTTAGCACGAATGTATTTGAAGGAAGTCGTCTCCAGACATGGAATACCAATCTCTATTATCTCTGATAGGGATGGCAGATTTATTTCAAGATTCTGGCAGACATTACAACAAGCATTAGGAACTCGTCTAGACATGAGTACTGCCTATCATCCACAAACTGATGGGCAGAGCGAAAGGACGATACAAACGCTTAAAGACATGCTACGATCATGTGTTATTGATTTCAGAAACAGTTGAGATCGACATCTACCGTTAGCAGAATTTTCCTACAACAACAGCTACCATTCAAGCATTGAGATGGCGCCGTTTGAATCACTTTATGGTAGAAAGTGCAGGTCTCCGATTTGTTGGAGTGAAGTGGGGATAGACAGATTACGGGACGGAGATTATACAAGAAACTACCGAGAATATCATTCAAATTCAACAACGGTTGAAAACCGCCCAAAGTCGACAAAAGAGCTACGCTGACATTAAAAGAAAAGATATAGAATTTGAAATTGGAGAGATGGTCATGCTTAAAGTTGCACCTTGGAAAGGCGTTGTTCGATTTGGTAAACGAGGGAAATTAAATCCAAGGTATATTGGACCATTCAAGATTATTGATCGTGTCGGACCAGTAGCTTACCGACTTGAGTTACCTCAACAACTCGCGGCTGTACATAACACTTTCCACGTCTCGAATTTGAAGAAAAGTTTTGCTAAAGAAGATCTCACTATTCCGTTAGATGAAATCCAAATCAACGAAAAACTTCAATTCATCGAAGAACCCGTCGAAATAATGGATCGTGAGGTTAAAAGACTTAAGCAAAACAAGATACCAATTGTTAAGGTTCGATGGAATGCTCGTAGAGGACCCGAGTTCACCTGGGAGCGTGAAGATCAGATGAAGAAGAAATACCCGCATCTATTTCTAGAAGATTCGTCAACACCTTCAACAGCTTAAAATTTCGGGACGAAATTTATTTAACGGGTAGGTACTGTAGTGACCCGAACTTTTTCATGTTTATATATATTAATTGAGATTGATATTTACATGAATAAATGTTTCCAACATGTTAAGCAATCAAACTTGTTAAGACTTGATTAATTGAAATATGTTTCATATAGACAATTGACCACCTAAGTTGACCGGCGATTCACGAACGTTAAAACTTGTAAAAACTATATGATGACATATATATGGATATATATATATAGTTAACATGATACTATGATAATTAAACATATCATTAAGTATATTAACAATGAACTACATATGTAAAAACAAGACTACTAACTTAATGATTTTTAAACGAGACATATATGTAACGATTATCGTTGTAAAGACATTTAATGTATATATATCATATTAAGAGATATTCATACATGATAATATCATGATAATATAATAATTTAAAATCTCATTTGATATTATAAACATTAGGTTAACAACATTTAACAAGATCGTTAACCTAAAGGTTTCAAAACAACACTTACATGTAACGACTAACGATGACTTAACGACTCAGTTAAAATGTATATACATGTAGTGTTTTAATATGTATTTATACACTTTTGAAAGACTTCAATACACTTATCAAAATACTTCTACTTAACAAAAATGCTTACAATTACATCCTCGTTCAGTTTCATCAACAATTCTACTCGTATGCACCCGTATTCATACTCGTACAATACACAGCTTTTAGATGTATGTACTATTGGTATATACACTCCAATGATCAGCTCTTAGCAGCCCATGTGAGTCACCTAACACATGTGGGAACCATCATTTGGCAACTAGCATGAAATATCTCATAAAATTACAAAAATATGAGTAATCATTCATGACTTATTTACATGAAAACAAAATTACATATCCTTTATATCTAATCCATACACCAACGACCAAAAACACCTACAAACACTTTCATTCTTAAATTTTCTTCATCTAATTGATCTCTCTCAAGTTCTATCTTCAAGTTCTAAGTGTTCTTCATATATTCTACAAGTTCTAGTTACATAAAATCAAGAATACTTTCAAGTTTGCTAGCTCACTTTCAATCTTGTAAGGTGATCATGCAACCTCAATAAAATCTTTGTTTCTTACAGTAGGTTATTATTCTAATACAAGGTAATAATCATATTCAAACTTTGGTTCAATTTCTATAACTATAACAATCTTATTTCAAGTGATGATCTTACTTGAACTTGTTTTCGTGTCATGATTCTGCTTCAAGAACTTCGAGCCATCCAAGGATCCGTTGAAGCTAGATCCATTTTTCTCTTTTCCAGTAGGTTTATCCAAGGAACTTAAGTTAGTAATTATGTTCATAACATCATTCGATTCATACATATAAAGCTATCTTATTCGAAGGTTTAAACTTGTAATCACTAGAACATAGTTTAGTTAATTCTAAACTTGTTCGCAAACAAAAGTTAATCCTTCTAACTTGACTTTTAAAATCAACTAAACACATGTTCTATATCTATATGATATGCTAACTTAATGATTTAAAACCTGGAAACACGAAAAACACCGTAAAACCGGATTTATGCCGTCGTAGTAACACCGCGGGCTGTTTTGGGTTAGTTAATTAAAAACTATGATAAACTTTGATTTAAAAGTTGTTATTCTGAGAAAATGATTTTTATTATGAACATGAATCTATATCTAAAAATTATGGTTAAACTCAAAGTGGAAGTATGTTTTCTAAAATGGTCATCTAGACGTCGTTCTTTCGACTGAAATGACTACCTTTACAAAAATGACTTGTAACTTATTTTTCCGACTATAAACCTATACTTTTTATGTTTAGATTCATAAAATAGAGTTCAATATGAAACCATAGCAATTCGATTCACTCAAAACGGATTTAAAATGAAGAAGTTATGGGTAAACAAGATTGGATAATTTTTCTCATTTTAGCTACGTGAAAATTGGTAACAAATCTATTCCAACCATAACTTAATCAATTTGTATTGTATATTATGTAATCTTGAGATACCATAGACACGTATACAATGTTTCGACCTATCATGTCGACACATCTATATATATTTCGGAACAACCATAGACACTCTATATGTGAATGTTGGAGTTAGCTATACAGGGTTGAGGTTGATTCCAAAATATATATAGTTTGAGTTGTGATCAATACTGAGATACGTATACACTGGGTCGTGGATTGATTCAAGATAATATTTATCAATTTATTTCTGTACATCTAACTTTGGACAACTAGTTGTAGGTTACTAACGAGGACAGCTGACTTAATAAACTTAAAACATCAAAATATATTAAAAGTGTTGTAAATATATTTTGAACATAATTTGATATATATGTATATATTGTTATATGTTCGTGAATCAACCAGTGGCCAAGTCTTACTTCCCGACGAAGTAAAAATATGTGAAAGTGAGTTATAGTCCCACTTTTAAAATCTAATATTTTTGGGATGAGAATACATGCAGGTTTTATAAATGATTTACAAAATAGACACAAGTACGTGAAACTACATTCATGGTTGAATTATCGAAATCGAATATGACCCTTTTTATTAAGTCTGGTAATCTAAGAATTAGGGAACAGACACCCTAATTGACGCGAATCCTAAAGATAGATCTATTGGGCCTAACAAACCCCATCCAAAGTATCGGATGCTTTACTACTTCGAAATTTATATCATATCCGAAGGGTGTCCCGGAATGATGGGGATATTCTTATATATGCATCTTGTTAATGTCGGTTACCAGGTGTTCACCATATGAATGATTTTTATCTCTATGTATGGGATGTGTATTGAAATATGAAATCTTGTGGTCTATTATTATGATTTGATATATATAGGTTAAACCTATAACTCACCAACATTTTTGTTGACGTTTTAAGCATGTTTATTCTCAGGTGATTATTAAGAGCTTCCGCTGTCGCATACTTAAATAAGGACGAGATTTGGAGTCCATGCATGTATGATATTGTGTAAAAACTGTATTCAAGAAACTTATTTTGTTGTAATATATTTGTATTGTAAACCATTATGTAATGGTCGTGTGTAAACAGGATATTTTAGATTATCATTATTTGATAATCTACGTAAAGCTTTTTAAACCTTTATTGATGAAATAAAGGTTATGGTTTGTTTTAAAATGAATGCAGTCTTTAAAAAACGTCTCATATAGAGGTCAAAACCTCGCAACGAAATCAATTAATATGGAACGTTTTTAATCAATAAGAACGGGACATTTCAGAACGAGTGGATGAATAAGGTTTAGAATTTTTTTTTTTTTTTTTTTAGAATATAATCATGATGATATACTCTGGAAATGAGAGAAAAAATAGTGTCTCGAACAGGTTTGCCGGTAAGTGCTTCAGGTTCATCGTCAAGAGGTGAATTTGGTTGATGGAAAGGATTGCCTTCTTCTCGTCTCCATTAATTAAGTCGACTACGAACTCATCATATGAATTGGGGATGGTTGGTTGGTTGATTCATTCTGGTGACGCTGCTTTCGGAGCTTAGGTGAACGTCCACGTCGGAATAGCTGTCGGAATAACTATCGGAATAGCTATCGGAATTCGAGGGACTCGAACTGGTTGAAGGATTCATCCCGTACAATTAGATGAAGAATTTTCGATAAGAAATAGATTATAGGATGTAGATTAGTACCTTGCAATACATAATTTACATATGCATATATAATACTAAAATCCCATAAGTTATGGAGAAATCTACGGATGCTGTCAGGCAAAGTAACAACAACAGATATGCTAAGATATGAATTTATCTATACACTGTCTATGCAATAGCGGCAGTAAGACGTGTCTAGACTTTAAGGATGATAAACAAGTAATTTTCGACACGAAATGATAAGCAAAACTTTTGACATGCAGACACGGTCGAAGTCCAGACTCACTAATGCATCCTAACGACTTATCAGTTATACACACTAATGCAGACCTGGTTCGTTAAGACCACCGATCTGATACCAACTGTGAAGACCCGTCCTAGTCCATCCGAACAAAGTCCATATCGATTATAAACGATTCACAACAGTTGATTACATCGCGAGGTACTTGACCTCTATATGATACATTTTACAAACATTGCATTCATTTTTGAAAAGACAATCTTTCATTACATCGAAAGTTGACAACATGCATACCATTTCATAATATATCCAACTATAATTGACTTAATAATAATCTTGATGAACTCAATGACTCGAATGCAACGTATTTCGAAATATGCCATGAATGACTTCAAGTAATATTTTTAAAATGAGCTAATGTACAGCGGAAGATTTCTTTAATACCTGAGAATAAACATACTTTAAAGTGTCAACCAAAGGTTGGTGAGTTCATTAGTTTATCATAAACATACATTTCATAATTGTAATAGACCACAAGATTTCATATTTCTAATTCTCATAAATAAACGTCTCATGCATAGAGACAAAAATATCATTCATATGGATTGAACACCTGGTAACCGACATTAACAATATGTATATAAGAATATCCCCATCATTCCAGGATCCTCCTTCGGACATGATATAAATTTTGAAGTACTAAAGCATCCGGTACTTTGGATGGGGTTCGTTAGGCCCAATAGATCTATCTTTAGGATTCGCGTCAATTAGGGTGTCAGTTCCCTAATTCTTAGATTACCAAACTTAATAAAAAGGGCATATTCGATTTAATAATTCAACCATAGAATGTAGTTTCAATTACCTGTGTCTATTTCGTAAAACAGTTATAAAAGCAGCGCATGTATTCTCAGTCCCAAAAATATATATTGCAAAAGCATTTAAAAAGGGAGTAATGAAACTCACGCATATAAATATTGTAAAACAGTTAATAAAGCATTTGCATGTATTCTCAGCCCAAAAATGTAATGAGTAAAAAGGGATTAATGAAACTCACCTAATGTATTTTGTAGTAAAAATACATATAACGATATTGAATAAATGCAAGGCTGGCCTCAGATTCACGAACCTATATCATGTATATATTTATTAAAACATACAATCGTAATCAAACAAATGTATATATATTTAGTTATGTAATTGTTATAATAATTTATAAGTTTTATTATCGACTTATATATTTTCATTTTATACAAAATTAAAAATATAGTTAAATTATGTGTATTAATTGTATATTTTTGTCTAAAGATTATTTATTTGTTAAACTAATATTTGTAATATGCTAGATTAGGGATAATAATAATAATGATAGTAATAATAGCGATAATAATAATAAATATGTTAATTTTAATAATGACAATTTAATAGATATAGCAACTTTAATATTACTGATAATTTTACTGTAAATAATGTTTTTACTAATAATGCTCAAATGATAGTTTTTACTTATAATGATTCGTTTAATAATAATACAGTTGTAACAATAATAAAAATGATACTTTTTTTTAATAATAATACTAATTCTTAATAACAATAATAATTTTAGATAATAACATGTTAAGGATGATAAATATAATAATATGCTCAGTAATTATAATAACAATACTTTATATAATAATTTCAATAATACTAACGATAATAATATTAACCTTGATAGTAAAGATACTAATAATAGTAATTATAATAGTTGTACTACTAACAATAATACTAATGATAATAATGATAATAATTTTTAATAATAATGATAATACTAATAGCAATTAATATTAATAATAATAATGGTAATATTATTTTTAATAATAATAATAATGTTAACATTAATAATAATACTTGTAACATTAATAATAATAATAATAATAATAATAATAATAATAATAATAATAATAATAATAATAATAATAATAATAATAATAATAATAATAATAATAATAATAATTTTAATAAGGAAATAATAATAATAACAATAATAATTTTAATAAGGAAATAATAAAAATATAATAGCTACCTCAAATATAAGCCTTTCTAAAAATATTTATCGCAAACGGAACTCGAACCCACGACCCCTCGATCAATCGAATATACGCTTAACCACTCGCCTGTTTTCCTTTTATCTGAATTAAATCAGATTCAAATAAATATATTCCGTGTGATTAAATTGTTCTTCTTCTTCCCAAATACCACTCGACCAGGACACACATACAAATCATAACATCAATTACTTTTCAATTTACTGCTTTCAATTTGAAACAGAAACGTTCTTTTGAAATATCTAATTCAATCAGTTAAACAGAAAAAGGAATTAAGCACCAGCAAAACACCGAATAATATGAAGAACAACACATATTAAGATTTTGAAATTTAGATCGTTTGAGATAGTGATTACAGAACGAAATATGTTACAAATCACTCGTAAAATCTTTATGGGTCATCAATTGAACTTAAGTTGTACCAGAGAACTCGAATTGAATCAATGAACAATCGTTTGACCTTTTGGAATCAAGCTTTGACTCGTAAAATTAGAACTTGTTAAGAGACATCGAGACTTGTAATTTTTCAGAAAGTTTTAACAGTCGATTCCTAACAAAACCGAATTTTTACTTTTTGAAATTGAAATCAAATTGAGCTTTTGATAATTATAAAGTCACAAACAGGATAATAAATGGTTTTAATATTTCTGTTTGAAGTTCTGTGAAATTTCAGCATATGATTTAAAGTGTGTATTTTGAGTGACTGATGATGGAGTCGATTTATTCTTCTCCTAAACCTACCCTCAATTGATCTATAACAGAAGGAGGATTAGACAGGAAATCACGGGTAGGTAGTCAGAAAAGAAGATGAGTTAAAAAAATCTGATTTTATTCCAAACAAATAGATACTGATAAATATATGTATACATCAGCTACACGTGTTTCTATATATTTCTATATATAATTTATATTTAATATTAATAATAAATATACACATATTTATAATAATACATTTAATAATATTAGAAGTAATCAAAACACTAATAATAATTATCTTAATAATATTTATATTAATTTTAGATAATACTAATGATATTAACTATAAAAATATTATTCATAATATTATTCATGACACTAATAATAATACTATTTGTAATAATATTCATGTTATAAATGATAATAATGATAATGATATTAATAATAATAATAATATAATAAGTTATATATGTCACTTTTATATTTATATCGTTATAATGATAATACAAATATTTATTCTAATAATAATAATGAAAGTAATAATACTAATATTAATATGATAATTATATTTTAACTTGTAATTACATATTAATATCATAATTTATTAATTATATATATATTTAACAGTTATCCATTTTAATAGGATACTTATAGTATTATTTGTGCATAGATATCACATATATATATCCACTACTATATATATATACTTACGTTTTAATTACACATATTAATTATATATATATATATATATATATATATATATATATATATATATATATATATATATATATATATATATATATATATATATATATATATATATATATATTGAAACACATAAACTCAAAGTATAATATTTTATATTTAATACTTTGTTATCGTTTGTTATCGTTGACAAATTTTATCCAGAATCATTTATAATCAATATACTCAATATATTTAAAATAACCAGTCCTAGTTATTTTAAGTTATCTTCATTAATAACTGAATCACATAATAGTTCATTAATATAACTAAACTATTATATATAATTATTTATATTTACATTTTTGTTTAAGATCAAAGGTTCGTGAATCGTTGGAAGTAGTCAAGGGGTAATTACATAAATGAAAACACTTCAAAATATTTGAGATTCAACTTTACAGGCTTTGCTTATCATGTTGAAGTAATATAGAAATTAAGTTTAAATTTGGTAGGAAATTTCCGGGTCATCACATTAGTTGAAGTTAATAGACTTTAATTCACTAGTCTTAGTGATTAAAGTCGAGTCTTGGCCATTTATGGGCGGTTGTGAGTAGTTGAGTCATTTAATGCAAATTGGGTCATTAAATGCTCAAGTGGGAGTATTGTGGTTAATCCCACTAGTTGTGAAATTGAATGTGCACTTAATGATTTAGGTACATTGCGTTGAAGCTCGGAAGCGCTAAATCATCATCCTTGTGACAAGGTGAGTGGAATAATTATGCGTTCATGTGTATGGCGTGGTTATTTGTGAATGTTATGGTATGAACCACGTGCCGGTAGTGCCATAACATGTGTGGGATGGAGTGTGAACCACGAGCCGGTAGCACTATAAACTAAGATGTGAACCACGAGCCGGTAGCATCGAGTGTGAACCACGAGCCGGTAGCACTATAAACGAGTATGACTCAAAAGTTTATGTTGTGAACCACGAGCCGGTAGCACCATAGCATTATTGGTTAACCATATTGAGATTTTTGTTTTTGTTTAGCATATTATCTATATACTGAGTTGAGTATATGCTAATGAAGTGGTGTGATAATGTACGACTTGTTAGTGTTACGGGTATGTTGACATGCTATTTGAGTTACAAGTTCGTATGAGGTATTTGGTATTGTGATTGCAAATGGATAGGTTATATATATATGTATAATTGTTGCACTCACTAAGCATTGCTTACCCTCTCGTTGTTTATCATTTTATAGGTTCCGGCTTGGACAAGGGTAAGGGCATACGGTTGGATTAGTTGTCTCCCGTTTATGTTGACAGGGGGTGCTTTTGGCATAGCTTTTGAAGTTTGGCCTAATGTTTTGGGTAGTTTAGCCCCAAACCATGCTCGAGTGTCGTTTGGATTATAAACTATCATTGTAGTGGGTCAAACTTATATAAAACTTAATTAATGGCCTTCGTGCCTTTTGTAAACATTTAAATTGATGTACGTTTAAATGGAACTTGTGGAATGGTTTACATATTTAATTGGCGCGTAAATGTGTATTATATATAAAAAAAATTTATCATATGGAATACGGGTAGGGTTGTTTCAAATGGTATCAGAGCATGGTCTAAGGGATTTAGGCGACTTGAGATAGGTGCCTAGACTTGGGCTTTATTGTGTGAGCGCTTTATGCGGGACTTGTAGGACATTGGGTCTAATCGGGAACTGTTAGTGCTTTGGTTTATGTGAACTAACCTTGTGCTAATTGTTTTGTATTGTGTTTAGCAATCATCAAGCAAGACGGACGTTGTACTAGCGAGTTAATGCGACGTGCTCGCGTAACAACGATTAGCTACCGTTGTTACGGGTGCAAATTGTGTCAAACGAGTAATGTACGACGATTGTTGAGCAAGATGGGGTAGTGTGGTACGCATGTATATACTTACGAGTTTTGCCTTTCGTCCATGGTTTAACCCTTTTCGTTTTATGGAATGAAGATGAGAAACGGACACGATAATGATATCGGTGGTACAAGCGAGGACCCCGAATTTTCGGCCAAGGTTGAGGCCGTCTTTAAAAAGTTAAAAGTGGATTTTCTTATGGACGTCCGAAAGGTCTTCCAAGATTCGATCGATGGACAAGTGACCGATTTGATAAATGAACGAATGAAGGCCACTATCGAAGAGGCTCTTGAAGATAGAAACATTTATCCTCATGGTGAAGGAGGTGAAGGAAGACGGGATTTCCACTACAAAAATTTCAAGGATACTCAACCTCCGATGTTTAATGGGGTGAGGGATCCATTGAAAAGCACTTGTTGGATTTCCAATATCGAGGGGGCGTTCCGTACCGTGGAGTGTCCTCCTGAGAAGTAGACGAGGTATGGGTCTAGCATGTTACGTGAAGAAGGCAAGTTATGGTGGGACGATAAAATCAATTTATATGGCGAAGAGTTGCATCATTTGCAACAAGGTTCGATGGACTTGGTTACTCTCAAGTCTACCTTTTTGGCAAAGACTCGCTTTTGCCCGGAATATGTTGGTGACGATCACAAATTAATGAAAGATTTCTACCGTACTTTAAATGATGAGTTGAAGGGTAAGATTAGTCGGGGTATGGCTAAGTCTTATGAGGAGTTGTTTGAGTTGGCTCGGGGTTTTGAGCCAGAGGTTCCAAGGAAAAGCGATTTCACTATTTCTAAAAGAAAGTTCGAAGGTTCGAGTCATTCGAACTTTTCCAATAAAAAGAACAAGAAAGGCTCCAAAAGCATTAATAGTGTGAAGAAGGGTGCTTCCGAGGGTTTCGGGCCCACATGTTATAATTGTAATCAAAGAGGACACATGGCCCGTGATTGCACAAAGGCGTCGACCAAAATCACTTGTTTTAATTGCAACAAAGAAGGACACCGAAAGTCAGAGTGTCCCGATTTGAACAACGATAATGTTAAAAGGCTAGAGAAGGCGGCGGGTACGGCTCGAGGGCGAAACTATTTGATGACTAACGATGAAGCCAAGCAATCCAATGAAGTTGTCTCAGGTACTTTCTTGGTTAATTCCAATCCGGCAAGGATTCTTTTTGATAGCGGTGCAAATTTGTCGTTTGTGTCTCCAAAATTTGTGCCTAAACTTGATAGACAGTTAGCTAAGTTAAGTCGTCTGGTAGAAGTCGAAATAGCAGATGGCAAGACGGTGCTAGTGGTAGATGTATGTAAGAATTGTGACGTTGTTTTTGGTGCCGAAAACATTAAAATTGATCTCATCCCGATGACTTTGGGTGACTTTGATATTGTTGTGGGCATGGATTGGCTCGATCATAATAGAGCCGATATTGCATGCCATGAGAAGTTTATTCGTGTGAAGACCCCTAGTGGGGGAGAGTTAATTATTCACGATGATAAACGAAGAAGACTTGTGCCGATATGTTCTTTTGCACGGGCACGTCGTTTTCTTGTTAGTGGTGGCATGGCTTTTCTTGCCCATGTTGTTGATACTCGTGATGAGATACCACCTATTTGTGAAATTCCGGTGGTTAGTGAATTCAAAGACGTTTTTCCGGACGAGTTACCGGGTGTTCCGGCGGAAAGACAAGTTGAATTTCGCATTGAGTTGGTTCCGGGAGCTACTCCCATTGCTAAAACTCCTTATCGTTTAGCACCAACGAAAATGCAAGAGTTGTTAAATCAAACCTAAGAGTTGCTTGAGAAGGGTTTTATTCGACCGAGTGCTTCGCCGTGGGGCGCACCGGTATTATTCGTGAAAAAGAAGGATGGTAGTATGCGGATGTGCATCGACTACATGGAGTTGAATAAAGTGACAATCAAGAATCGTTATCCACTGCCTAGGATCGACGATTTGTCTGATCAACTCTAAGGTGCGACGTATTTCTCTAAGATCGACCTACGGTCCGGCTATCACCAAATGCGGGTCTGTGAGGAAGATATTGAGAAAACGACTTTTCGAACACGTTATGGGCATTTTGAGTTTGTAGTTATGCCTTTTGGTCTTACGAATGCACCGGCGGCATTCATGGATCTTATGAACCGAGTGTGCCAACCTATGTTTGAAAAGTCGGTGATCGTGTTCATTGACGACATACTAGTCTAGTCGAAAAGTATGAACGAACATGAACGCCATTTGCGTGAGGTTTTGAAGACATTATGAAGGGAGAAGTTGCATGCTAAGTTCTCCAAATGTGAATTTTGGCTAAGGGAAGTCCAATTCCTTGGCCACATTGTGAACAAAGATGGCATTCAAGTAGATCCGGGGAAGATAGAGACGGTGAAGAGTTGGAGACAACCGACTACGCCTACGGAGGTTCGAAGTTTTCTCGGATTGGCCGGTTATTATCGTCGGTTTATCCAAGACTTTTCTAAAATCGCTTCTTCATTGACGAAGTTGACAAGGAAGAATGCGAGATTTAATTGGGAGAACGAGCAAGAAATTGCTTTTCAATTGCTAAAAGAGAAGTTGTGTCAAGCACCGGTGTTAGTGTTACCGGAAGGAGTGGAAGACATGACGGTTTATTATGATGCTTCGTTAAATGGAATTGGGTGTGTTCTAATGCAAAGAGGTAAAGTCATCGCTTATGCCTCTCGACAATTAAAGGAACACGAGACGAGATATCTGACTCATGATCTTGAGTTGGCGGCAGTTGTGCATGCGTTGAAAATTTGGCGCCATTACTTGTATGGTGTCAAGTGTACGATTTATTCGGATCATAAGAGTTTGAAACATCTCTTTAATCAACGAGATTTGAATTATCGTCAACGCAGGTGGATGGATGTGGTAAAAGACTATGATTGTGAAATACTTTATCATCCGGGCAAGGCGAATGTGGTCGCGGATGCGTTAAGTCGAAAGATTCATCACCCGGCTTTAGGATTGGGATTGTTACGTATGATTATTACTAACGATTTTCTTGAAAAACTCGGCATGATTCAAATAGAGGCTTACGTTCACAACAAGCATGCGGAGTGAATTGTGGGACAATCGGAGTTCATTACTATGGCCTCGCGGGGTTTGTGGTCTTTTCAAGGAAGAGTGTGGGTGCCTAAGATGGGAGATTATCGACAAGTGCTACTTGATGAAGCACATAAGTCAAAGTATTCCATTCATCCGGGCGCAACAAAAATGTATCTTGATTTAAGGAAAGATTATTGGTGGCCGGGCATGAAACGTGATGTTGTGAAGTATGTTGAGCAATGCGTCACGTGTTTGTAAGTTAAGGCCGAGCACCAAAAGCCGTATGGTAAGTTACAACCGTTAGAAATCCCGAAATTGAAATGGGAGCACATTACCATGGATTTCATCACAAAGTTACCTAAAACGGCGAGAACCCAATTTGATTCGATTTGGGTTATAGTTGATCGACTGACGAAGAGTGCTTTGTTTCTTCCCATTAAGGAAGCGATATCATCGGAGACCTTGGCTAAGTTGTTTACCAAGGAAGTAATCTCTCGACATGGAGTTCCTATATCTATTGTTTCGGATCGAGATACTCGTTTTACATCTCGGTTTTGGGAAAAGTTTCATGAAGATATGGGTACGCAATTGAAATTGAGCACGGCGTATCATCCTCAAATGGACGATCAAACCGAACGTACGAATCAAACCTTAGAGGATATGTTACGGGAATGTATTATCGATTTTGGTGGTAGTTGGGACGAGCACTTGCCTTTGGTGGAATTCTCATACAATAATAGTTATCATACTAGTATTGGGATGCCACCTTATGAGATGCTTTATGGGCGTATGTGTCGAACCCCGATTTGTTGGGGTGAAGTAGGACAAAAGGAAATCGGGAGTACCGATTTGGTCTTAGAGACGAATAGCAAAATTGATGTGATTCTAGAGCATTTGAAAAAGGCTCAAGATAGGCAAAAGTCGTATGCCGACAAACATAGACGAACGATCGAATTTCAAGAAGGTGACATGGTGATGCTTAAGGTTTCGCCATGGAAAGGTATTATTCGATTCTGGAAACGAGGAAAGTTAGCTCCTCGGTTTATTGGACCATTTAAGGTTTTAGCTCGTGTTGGTGAAGTCGCGTACCGTTTAGAATTACTCGAAGATCTTGAGGTTATATATAATACATTTCATGTTTCCCATCTCCGTAAGTGTTTAGCGGATGATTCATCTTGGGTGCCATTAGACGAGATTGAGCTAAATAATAAGTTAGAGTATATCGAGGAACCAATTGCCATACTTGATGAGAAAGTCAAAAGATTGAGACATAAAGAGGTTAGGACTTTTAAAGTTCAATGGCGTCGGAGTAAGGGTTCCGAGTTTACTTGGGAACCCGAAGAGTTTGTGTTGGTTTATCTTCCTTTTTGTCATGCGGCTTGGATCGTGAGGACGCGCTCCAATTCAAGTGGGGGAGAGTTGTAACATCCCGTTTTCCCGTACGTATCGATAGGTACTTACTTAATCATTTGTACGTTTATAACTCGTTAGCTTATGCGCAAATGTATGAATATATGTGTAGATATATATATATACATCCATATATGTATACTTGATAATGTGTGCATGTATAAGTTTAAACATGGGTTTGGTTAGCGTTATGTCTTGTGAGACTATTGTTGACGGCTAGGTGAATATAGGAAGCGGGTTTGGAATGTACAAATTAAATAAAATCGAAAATTGTTTAAGTTGGTCGAGCTGTTCAGATACAGCCTTAGGCCGCGCTGTGACAATTGGGTCCGTGCCGCGGCATATCAAGCAAATCAGGATCAGAAGTTGGGTTAAATGGGGTTGTTTTTCCTTCGATACGTCGCGCCGCGACATTTTTGCCGCGCCGCGGCAAATCCGCTGGACAGATTTCGGTTTTAGCTCAAATTAAATGACTTTAAGGGGTAAAGTGGTAATTTGGCGTATAAATCTGATGGGAGCATTAAATCCCAATCACTTATCCATTTCATTTAATTTCTTTTCTCTTTTCTGTCCAATTTCTCTCCCAAAACTTAAAACCCATTTTGATTAAAAGTGAGATTTGAGAGTGAAGGATTGAGGGTTGATCTTTGGAGCAAGAATTAAAGTTGTTTCTTGTGCCTCTAGCTTCGCGTTGGTAGCCTCAGTAAGTTCTAACCTTATGATTTAAGTTTTAATTGGTTAATGGCTAGGGTTTTGGTTACTAGAGATTTGCATGACCCATTTGAGGGTAAAATGGGTGAGTTTGGGTTGTGTTGTTGTAATAAAACCCTAATAGCTACAATCTAGGGTTTTAGCATTGTGATTTGAGGTTGCAAGTGTCAATTGGTGTTGTTAGTCACTAATACACTTTAGGATTTATGAAAGAAGTGTTAATGGGTAAGTTTGACTTGATTGTGAGTTTAAGTGATATAAAATGGGTCAAAATGTACTAGTTGACCCAATTAGATGAAATGGGTATGGATTACCCTAAGTTTTGTGTTAGTTGAAGTTAATAGACTTTAATTCACTAGTCTTAGTGATTAAAGTCGAGTCTTGGCCATTTATGGGCGGTTGTGAGTAGTTGAGTCATTTAATGCAAATTGGGTCATTAAATGCTCAAGTGGGAGTATTGTGGTTAATCCCACTAGTTGTGAAATTGAATGTGAACTTAATGATTTAGGTACATTGCGTTGAAGCTCGGAAGTGCTAAATCATCATCCTTGTGACAAGGTGAGTGGAATAATTATGCGTTCATGTATATGGCGTGTTTATTTGTGAATGTTATGGTATGAACCACGTGCCGGTAGTGCCATAACATGTGTGGGATGGAGTGTGAACCACGAGCCGGTAGCACTATAAACTAGCACTATAAACTAAGATGTGAACCACGAGCCGGTAGCATCGAGTGTGAACCACAAGCCGGTAGCACTATAAACTAAGATGTGAACCACGAGCCGGTAGCATCGAGTGTGAACCACGAGCCGGTAGCACTATAAATGAGTATGACTCAAAAGCGTATGGTGTGAACCACGAGCCGGTAGCACCATAGCGTTATTGGTTAACGATATTGAGTTTTTTGTTTTTGTTTAGCATATTATCTATATACTGAGTTGAGTATATGCTAATGAAGTGGTGTGATAATGTCGACTTGTTAGTGTTACGGGTATGTTGACATGCTATTTGAGTTATAAGTTCGTATGAGGTATTTGGTATTGTGATTGCAAATGGATAGGTTATATATATGTATGTATAATTGTTGCACTCACTAAGCATTGCTTACCCTCTCGTTTTTTATCATTTTATAGGTTTCGGCTTGGACAAGGGTAAGGGCATACGGTTGGATTAGTTGTCTCCCGTTTATGTTGACAGGGGGTGCTTTTGGCATAGCTTTTGAAGTTTGGCCTAACGTTTTGGGTAGTTTAGCCCCAAACCGTGCTCGCGTGTCGTTTGGATTATAAACTATCATTGTAGTGGGTCAAACTTGTATAAAACTTAATTAATGGCCTTCGTGCCTTTTGTAAACATTTAAATTGATGTACGTTTAAATGGAACTTGTGGAATGGTTTACATATTTAATTGGCGCGTAAATGTGTATTATATAAAAAAAAAATTTATCGTATGGAATACGGGTTGGGTTGCTTCAGCATATGACTGTGGTAAAGTGTTACAAACAAAAATATACGCAATCATTATTGTGGATTATCTACATCATTACAAATTAAGTTCCATAATATCTTTCATGGTAACATTTTCCTCTTGGCAAAGCGAGAGAGCGCCGGAATGTCAATACATTCGATGCCTTTACTGGTTTCATCATAAATCTGCTTTGCAACCTTTATTTTGCATATTTCCTTGTCGATGACCTCTGGATACGGTGGACCAATCCCATAAGCATTTTCAATTATCGACAGAAATTCGCAACGTTCAAGGAGTTTAGCCGCATTAAAGTACTCTTGGAATTTCTGCGATACAGGGTTGGAATCCATTATCTTATGGCTAAGGGTGGGAAGATACGCGACGAGTTGTTTAAATTGCTCATCTGTAGCTTCAGCTTGCGGCTGGGACTCAAGTACGGTAGTCAGTGTGGTCACTTGAGCTTCCGCGGATTGAAGTGCGGTTTGAGAAGATCCAAGATCTTTCTTTAGTGTTGCGTTTTCCTTCTCTAGACGCGCAATCTTCTTATCAGCTTGCTTTAAAGCTTTTTCTTGAGCCATAAGCTCCGTCACCAACTTATCCCTGCGGGGGACATCATCCACAAGAAGGCATAACGCAGTATATAAATTTTGCACCCGTGCACTTTCCACGGTCTCATCGTCAAATTTTTGAAATTCTGCACGAACATCTGCAGGAACCGCAGATGCAAGCTGCTTTAATTGATTTGCGGCTGTTGCGCGGTCGATGTTTATGTGCTCATGAAAATTGTCAAATTTTATTGACATAATAGGGCTTGCTGGAGTGAACTCTTTGCTGAAAACATTGTGCGGAATATCCTGCTAGATATTGAACTGCACGTCTTCTTGTGAACCTTTAGTAAGGTCGATGGTGTAGGGATTTAACAAGTTTGATAATACTTAAAACCTTTTAAGAATCATTATGAACGGAAGCGTGAAACTTTCAAATTTTACTTGTTATCTTTAAACCAATTTAAAGTTAAGTCCCACATGGATCAAGTTGCTAAATATACTTACAAATTAAAGAGAAGGAAAGAGTTTATACCTCCTTAAACTAAGTTTAAGGGCTGAATTTGATGAGCAATGAAGAAGAAGTAATGCACCAACACTACCCTTTCACTTGGCTACACCTTAGAACTTTAATAAGCTAATTAACCAAGCTTTAAGACCACCTTATTAGGCTTCCAAAAAACCGAACAGCAGCTGTCCAAAATGAGCAGGAAGTTTATGAAGATGATGACTTGAAAAAGCTTCTAACTTGAAGCCTCAAGTGTTGCATACCCCAAGCAATAACCCCAACACCTATGCCTTTAGTTAGGATTTAATTAGACACTTGAATTAGCTAGTAAACCAAGCAAGAACCCTTCTCTATTCAGCCCCAACAATTCGGCCAGAATCAGCATCAAGAGAGAAAGAGAAGTTTTTTTAACATATCCTTGAAAGAATGAGTCAAAACCTTGGTTTAATGGTTAAGCATGCATATGTGAAGTTGTGTTATCTTAAAAGTAACAAAATGAGCATGTGAAGCTCCCCTTGGAGACACCAAAACCGTCCCCCATGGGACTTATATAAAACAATTGGATTTTTTTTTTATAAAACTTGTTAATAAATCATGCATTTGTTAAGCTACTTTTATTTTATAAACCATTTTATAAAATATAACACAATTTAATTATTTAAAACCTATAAATAATTTCATCATATAAATTATCCAAGTAATTTATCTCAAGTGATAATAATTTAGAAAACCGATTTTCTAAATTTCAAGTGTCGCGTATTTATTTAACGAACCAATCGATAAGATAAACACATATAAGGTGTCGGTAAGCTTGTTATTGGGTATGACCCGACTTGGATCATAACATGTTAGCCACATTAATTTAATATGTCTCTCGGGCATACGAAATACTTTCAATCTCCCACTTGCACGAGAAACATAAGAAATTAATGCAAGTGATGGATACCACCTAACGACCGTCCATCACCCCCAACATGTTATGACTTGGTGCCATTCAATAACATCATCCCTTTCGAGTTCCCATCTCGAATATGATTTAGGTGAATTTTTCAATATATCCTTTTGTCCTAGATGTCATGTTAAATCCAAGAGACATAGAATGATCACTCTCTTATAGATTTAACTTTGTCAGGCCTTAGACATCTGACTCTCAACGAATAAGAGAGACAAATTCCATCTTGACTACATACGTCCTAGACATTACACTTCATACCATGCCTGAAGCCTCCCTTAAGTACTACCATGTTTCAGAATAGCGAAGGAAAGAATCAAGGTACAATATTCGGTGAATATCTGAACCCAATATGTGTCTCAGGTCAGAGGATATAATGATATTCTCCTTTACTCAAGATTACATGTGATCAACCACAAAGGTTCCATATAGTAATCTTGAGAGCGGGTCTTCCAATATTTGTATCCCACAAATATCTATGAACCTTGGTTGCAACCTTGCCCCACATTCATCATTTGAATGTTAACCAATCCAAGTTCATAATAGTCTAGACCTCACACTTGTTCCCACAAATGTGATCAACTACGGAATTTAGAATAATAATTTATTCATGGATAAAATATGCTAAATTGGAACATGACTCATAATTGAATTAATACCATAATTATATTAATGAGTTTGAATTAATTCGTTCCGTTACAATACATAAAGTAGATCAATTCCAATCACTAGAATATCGAAGCCCTAATGCACAAACATGTCCCTCATGTTTTGGCCCATGTAAGAGCTTCGTGAGTGGATCCGCAACATTATGATCTGTATGAACTTTTCGAATACATATCTTTCCTTTTTCAACTTCATCCCTTATGTAGTTGAATCTCCGCTCAATGTGACGAGTCTTTTGATGGGCACGAGGTTCCTTGATTTGAGCAATCGCACCTTCGTTGTCACAAAAGATCTCAAGAGGGTCCTGAATGGAAGGGACCACTCCTAAGTCATCGATGAATTTCTTCATCCATGCAGCTTCCTGAGCTGCCAGTGAGGCGGCAATGTACTCCGACTCTGTAGTGGATAACGCAACAACCTCCTGTTTCGAACTCTTCCAAGAGACCGCACCACCATTTAACATGAATACATAACCGGATTGTGATCGGGAGTCATCTCGATCAGTTTGGAAACTCGCGTCCACGTAACCTTTTACAACGAGTTCCTCCTCACCAGACCCATATATTAGAAACATATCCTTAGTCCTTCTAAGGTATTTCAATATACATTTAACCGCAGTCCAATGACTATTTCCTGGGTTATTCTGGTATCTACTTGTCAAGCTAAGAGCGCATGACACATCCGGTCTAGTACATATCATTGCATACATGATAGACCCAATAGCAGATGCGTATGGGACTTTCTTCATTTTCTCTTGTTCATCTTTCGTGGTAGGACACTGAGATGAACTGAGAACAGTTCCCTTTTGAATAGGTACCAAACCTTTCTTAGAGTTTTCCATCTTGAACCTTTTCAAGACTTTATCAATGTATGTACTTTGACTTAAACCTATCAATCTCTTGGATCTATTTCTATAGATTCCAATCCCCAATATGTATTGTGCTTCTCCAAGATCCTTAATGGAGAAGCAACCTTTTAACCAAGTTTTGACCTCTTGCATTGTGGTTATATCATTCCCAAATAATAATATATCATCCACATATAGCACAAGGAACATCATGGAGCTCCCACTAGCCTTCTTGTATACACAAGCTTCATCACCATTTTTAATGAAGCCAAATTTTTTTGCCTCTTCATTAAAACGATGATTCCACATTCTCGATGCTTGCTTCAATCCGTAGATTGATTTCTTTAACTTGCATACCTTTTTAGGATTTTTCGGATCGACAAAACCTTCGGGCTGTACCATATAGACATCTTCCTCAAGATATCCATTTAGGAAAGCGGTTTTGACATCCATTTGCCAAATTTCGTAATCATAATGAGCAGCGATGGCAAACAATATCCTAATAGACTTTAGCATTGCCACAGGCGAGAAGGTTTCATCATAGTCAACCCCTTGAGTTTGAGTGAAACCTTTTGCTACAAGTCTAGCTTTGTATGTATCCAAGTTTCCATGTATGTCGGTTTTCTTCTTGAAAAGCCACTTGCAATCAACTAGCTTAGAGCTAGGAGGTTGCTCAACAAGTTCCCAAACTTGGTTATCATACATGGATTGCATCTCGGCGTTCATGGCTTCTTGCCATTTATCTTTATCAATCCTTGATAAAGCATCTTCGTAGTTTACCGGTTCATCCAAATCAACCGTATAGCAACCATCCACGAGAAAACCATATCTCTCAGGAGGATTACTAATCCTACTAGATCTTCGAACGTCTTGTGTACCTTGATCATCCACTTGATCATTTTCAACATCCTCATGTTGAGTGCTAGTGTCAACCAATTGTGTATCATTGGCTTGATCTTGTACCTCTACAAGATCTATTTTCCATTCACCATCACCTTCCATAAGGAACTTGGTTTCAAGGAATTCCGCTTTCCGAGCAACAAATACCGTTTGCTCGGATGGATCATAGAAGTAATATCCCATGTCATCTTTGGGATATCCTATGAAGATACACTTTGTGGATCGAGCATGTAGCTTATTTGCTACATAACGCTTAGGATAAGCTTCACATCCCCATACTTTCAAGTATGAAAGAGAAGGAGGTTTTCCAAACCACATCTCATGAGGAGTTCGTTCCACTTTCTTGGTTGGGGCCATATTTAAAATACGAGCCGCGGAGCTTAGACAATAACCCCAAAATGATAGAGGTAACGAGCTTCTAGCCATCATAGATCGAACCATATCCATTAGGGTTCGGTTCCTCCTTTCGGAAACTCCATTAAGTTGGGGTGTTCCGGGTGGAGTAAGTTGTTAGATGATCCCACAACTCCTAAGATGATCTTGGAAGGCATCGCTTAGGTATTCACCTCCTCTATCGGTACGAAGTACCTTGATTGTCCTATTGAGTTGATTTTGTACTTCGTTTTGATATTCTTTGAATGCTTCAAACGTTTCGTCCTTGTGTCTTAGTAAGTAGACATATCCGAAACGACTAAAGTCATCAATGAAAGTAACAAAGTATCTTTCACCATTCCTAGTCATGGGTTTAAAGGGTCCACATACATCCGAATGTATTAATCCCAATAAATCTTTAGCCCTTTCATAAGTCCCTTTGAAAGGTGCTTTAGTCATCTTGCCTTGTAAACAAGATTCACATACATCAAACGAATCCATTTCATTTGATTTCAAAAGTCCATTCTTTTGAAGTGTATGCATTCGGTTCTTGTTTATATGACCAAGGCGACAATGCCATAAATAGGAATCACTCAAATCCCTTTTGAGTTTCTTGGTGCTAGTATGGTATATAGAGCTCGATGATGCGTCATCATGAACCAATTCATAAATTCCATTTGAAGGCGAAGCCTTGAAATAGAATACATTATCTTTAGAAAAATGGATATCATCATCAATAAAATTAACATTGAAACCACATTGTCTTAAGCGAGAAATAGAAATAATGTTTCGACATAAATCCGGTGCATACAAAACATTTTCTAAAATAAGCTCCAATCCACTTGGAAGCTTCAAAACAAATTCTCCTTGAGCTTTAACATGCACCTTTGCACCATTGCCCATATAGAGACTTGATGTTCCCGCTTTATGATCACTTCTTTTGAACCCCTGCAAAGTATTGCAAATATGAGTTCCACATCCCGTGTCTAATACCCATGTATTAGAAGAAGTAATACTAAGCTCTACATATACCATGTATATATTACCTGAGGTTTGCCCTGCATCCCTCTTGTCCTTCAACTCTTTAAGATAGACCGGACAGTTTCGTTTCCAATGACCCATCTCACCGCAACCGAAACATGGGTCTTCCTTGGGGTTTGCCTTCTCGGCTACCTTTTGCTTCTTTGCCTTGTTGATGGTTGGGGTAACCATCTTCCCCTTCCCTTTGCCTTGATGGGCGGGTCCTTTCCTCTTAGCCACCTTTGGCTTAGAGGTGTTACCTTTGGATCCACCTTGATCGATTGCTAACACGGGTAAAGCCCTTTTACCCATGCTAGTTTCCGCCGTCCTAAGCATACCATGAAGCTCACCTATACTCTTATCCATCCCATTCATGTTGTAATTAATTACAAATTGATCAAACCTCTTTGATAGGGAGTTAAGGATAAGATCGGTGGCTAACTCATTAGATATGTTAAGGTTAAGACGGTTAGCACGATCGATAAGGCTTTTCATCTTAAGTACATAAGATGAAACCGATTGGGTATCGTCCATACGACAAGCATGAAGCGCCCGAACCGTTTCGAAACGCTCAACACGTGCTTGTTAGAGAAACATCTCCTTCAATTGTGTTATCATGTCGTATGCGCTATGATGCTCGAAATCCTTTTGGAGTTCGGGTATCATAGTCCCAAGCATTAAGCATGAGACTTGAAGGGAGTCGTGGCAATACTTATCGTAAGCGGCCATTGCCTCCACATCATTCTCATCCGGTTGATCGGGAATGGGGTCCTCAAGCACATACATTTTATCCTCTTGTTTGAGGACAATCCGAAGATTGCGGAACCAATCCATAAAATTTGTATGGTTGAGTTTGTCTTTCTCGAGGAGAGACCGTAACGATAGGTTGTTAAAGTTAAGTGGTGCGTTGTTCATGTTGTTGTTGTTATTAGCGGCCATCTACAAAATTTAACAAAGTTCGTTTAAGTATCGATTTTAATTTAACATTCAATACCCTTTTAAATTTTAATTGACTTATTAAATATTAGAATCCAACGGTAAATCAAATTTTGGTTAGGTGACCTTTATCCCGTTATTTGATTTAGCTAGGTAGTCATTATATGACAATTGCAATCCTTTTGCAACTTCTAAGTTATGGGATCATGCAATCCTTTTGCATGGCATATTTATCCCATCAACGCCTATTTGTTCATCATGCTTCGGTGACCCTAAGTTCATGATTCCCAAATCAAGTCGTCCTACTTGTGTAAACATGTAGACTTAACATACAAGTGGTTAGGTGACCTTTATCCCACATGTATTCGAAGTGTACCTTATTCATATTAGTTCGCTCATGACGGTTAGGTGACCTTTATCCCATCAAGAGTTTCCTAAATACGTCTAAGTGTTTCCACAAAAGGATGGCGTTTAACTTGTTTGCCTTGTTAATAAGGGATTTTAAGTTTTCATTAATTCTAGTTTGAGAAAACTTTTGCACCATACACCAACATGCATTTAGTGTATGGTTTAATTGAAAATCCATTTTCATGTTATGTAATTAAACCAATTACTTGATATAAACCATTTTATATGTATGATCCTTATCATGTTCTTAATAACCATTTATTAAGGTTCTCGGTTGCCTTTTAAATTTAACCATTTAAATTGCCGTTTTGCATGTACTTAGCACGTCTAATTTAACCAATTAAAATGTCGTTTTGTTAGTTGTTATCTTGTGATTAATTGTATCAACCAAACATACAAAACAATAATCATACAAACAACCACACATGCAAAATAAGTATGTTCACAATCTAGCCATTTTGGTGGACATTTGTTTAGCCGAAAACAAATGTCACCGGGTAAGGGTTAATCATACAAAGTAGGAGATTACAATCTCCCACTTAACCTTGCATCCATATGCTCCTTGTGTTCTTGAAGTCTTCATGATCTTGTTCTTCATTTTTACAAAATATGTATCCTAATACATTTTTATCTAGAAAATGAAATACAACCTATTCTATTTTACATACCAAATGTAAAACAAATTACATAGCCAAAATAATAATTATTACATGCCAATTGAATGAATAATATTACATACCAAATGAATATAACAAATCAACCAAATATAACATGCAATCAACACAAGGTCAAGGCTAGGATTGTGAACTTTAACATGCAACCAAAATTGACCAAAATGCAAGTTCCAAACCCTCTTGGAACCTCTTTCAAATTCGGCCAAGCATACAAACCCACCCAAACCCATTTGTTTTTGCAATCTACATTCATGCATGTTAGTAGATTGCAAATGTAGTGGGTTTTAAACAACAATTCGAGGCATATTTCAACAACTTCGGCTCTGATACCATTGTAGGGATTTAACAAGTTTGATAATACTTAAAACCTTTTAAGAATCATTATGAACGGAAGCGTGAAACTTTCAAATTTTACTTGTTATCTTTAAACCAATTTAAAGTTAAGTCCCACATGGATCAAGTTGCTAAATATACTTACAAATTAAAGAGAAGGAAAGAGTTTATACCTCCTTAAACTAAGTTTAAGGGCTGAATTTGATGAGCAATGAAGAAGAAGTAATGCACCAACACTACCCTTTCACTTGGCTACACCTTAGAACTTTAATAAGCTAATTAACCAAGCTTTAAGACCACCTTATTAGGCTTCCAAAAAACCGAACAGCAGCTGTCCAAAATGAGCAGGAAGTTTATGAAGATGATGACTTGAAAAAGCTTCTAACTTGAAGCCTCAAGTGTTGCATACCCCAAGCAATAACCCCAACACCTATGCCTTTAGTTAGGATTTAATTAGACACTTGAATTAGCTAGTAAACCAAGCAAGAACCCTTCTCTATTCAGCCCCAACAATTCGGCCAGAATCAGCATCAAGAGAGAAAGAGAAGTTTTTTTAACATATCCTTGAAAGAATGAGTCAAAACCTTGGTTTAATGGTTAAGCATGCATATGTGAAGTTGTGTTATCTTAAAAGTAACAAAATGAGCATGTGAAGCTCCCCTTGGAGACACCAAAACCGTCCCCCATGGGACTTATATAAAACAATTGGATTTTTTTTTTATAAAACTTGTTAATAAATCATGCATTTGTTAAGCTACTTTTATTTTATAAACCATTTTATAAAATATAACACAATTTAATTATTTAAAACCTATAAATAATTAAATCTTCATCATATAAATTATCCAAGTAATTTATCTCAAGTGATAATAATTTAGAAAACCGATTTTCTAAATTTCAAGTGTCGCGTATTTATTTAACGAACCAATCGATAAGATAAACACATATAAGGTGTCGGTAAGCTTGTTATTGGGTATGACCCGACTTGGATCATAACATGTTAGCCACATTAATTTAATATGTCTCTCGGGCATACGAAATACTTTCAGATGGTTTCTACGAAAAATTACAATAATGAATGTTATGCATAAAACGCAGTGTGAATGCATTGCAATCGCATTAATAATGAAGAATTTTGTATATAGTAATTGCGGCAAATATTTTGCATACCTTCTTCTTCTTCAGAATCTTCTTGAATGACTTGTTTTTCACGTTTCTTTCCTGAGGCGATAGGGTTAATGGTAGAACTTTTGCGTTTACCCTTATCATGGATTTCCGCAATCTGGTTCTCATTAATCAACGGTTCCTCAACATCAATAATTTCGTCATTCTCCAATGAACGACGGTATGAGGTGCATCCTTGAATGTTCTTCTGGGGCATAATTTGATCGAGGGTGATCTCTGCGAAAGTTATAATAATTATTGCACAGTCGTATATATTAAAATACGCAGTAACAAAATGCAAATTGAAATAAAAAGCAAGTGTATACCATTGTCATCTGCATCCCTGAAGATGCCAAGCTGGTTTGCCCAGGGCCAATATATGGAAATTCTACCTACATAAAGAGGCACGATCCCATATGGGCGAATCTGCAAACGCGCATTGATGAGCTGTTGGAAAGTCTCGGTTTCATACTCGTCAAGTGTAACGCGATCCTTGCTTTTTTCAGAGCAAGAGCTAACCCAGGTGTTAATCTTTTTATAATCGCGAAGGGCGGTTCTTTTTATGAAAAAGTAAGATTGTTGCCATTTGCCAACATTTTACTTTGGTGTATCCATGACACCATTGCGGCATTTGAAGCTAAACCAGCTAGCATCATGTGTTAGGATGGAGGAGAATTTGCGAAATACATCTACAGAAGGTGGTCTGTTTATGGCATTGCAGTACATCTCGAACACTATAAGTTTAGCTACCGCATTCGAATGCAATTGGCCAGGACCAACTGCATAAAACTGACATGCGGATAAGAAAAAGTTAGTAAAAGGAAGCCTCAGATTGCCTGAATATAGGGAGGTTTCGTAGATCGTAATATATCCTTCTGGAGGATTGTCTGCAGTAACACCTGTTGCAGGTGCAATAGGTGCGAATTGATTAAGCAATGGATAGTTACGCTTGATCTGCTCAAGCAATTCTTTGGTAATTAGTGAATTAAAGTCATGTACTAAAGGTCCGAAAGTTGTTGGGGATCGTGACGTAGGCATGATAAAAGTAGGGAGGTGGTTTGGTTAAGTGTAAGAATGAAAAACCCAGAAAGATGATTGAGTGCGATGAAAATTGTAAGTATGCTTTTTTAGAGAGAGAAAATAGTGTGAGAAAATGAAAATGGACATATGCGGTGATGTTTTCTATTTATACTTGCACGATTGCAAGTAGCCGTTTAAGAATAATCATGATGATCCAACGGTTATTAAAATGCGAAGGGATCGCAACGGCTAGAAATATAGCCGTTAGCAGGAAAACTGCAATGCGGATGGGTCATTTACGTGATGTGCTAAAATGCGTAAGCTATGCGAATGATTTTTAAAAAAAGAACCCCATAAACACTACAATTTTTTATTTTTTAAGAGTTTATTGTCTTACATTTTCTGCGAAAATGTAACACAATAAACTGGGGGGACTTGATCATATACATACTTATATATATGTATATTTTTAGTGCGGAAGGCCTTTTAGAGGTGAACGCACAAGATAACTGAACCGCAGTGTGAGTGCGGTGGGATTGCGCAGAACATAAAAGAGTGCGAAGGGTTCTCGCAGTATTTATGCGGAATGCCTAAGTGCCCGCACAACTTACTTCCGCGTAACTCCTAGACCTATAAATAGGGAGCTTGGCCTCTCATTTTGGGTTGTTGATTCTGGAAGGGTTGCCCTAGCCATATTGATTTCTCTCGTGACTTTGCCCGAGACTAAATCATTGTTTGGTTAAGGTAATTTGGGAAGACTGGGACATGGTTGTTGATCGTTTAGCACTTAACGAAATATGACAATAAGGTCCCAAAACCATAATCGACATCCACTATACCCCCTCATTGCACTCAATCCTTGATTAACCGTAATAGGATAATCTAGGATTGATCAATACATTCTAATGGAGTCGTTAAGTCTTCGTTAGTCGTTACATGTAAGTGTTGTTTTGAAACCTTTAAGTTAACGATCTCAATTAATGTTGTTAACCCAATGTTTTTTATATCAAATGAGATTTTAAATTATTATGTTAATATGATATTATGATGTATGAATATCTCTTAATATGATATATACAATAAAATATCGTTACAACGATAATCGTTACATATAAGTCTCGTTTCGTAATTCTTGAATTAGTAGTCTAATTTTTACATATGTAGTTCATTGTTAACACACTTAATTATATATTTAAATATCATTTTATCATGTTAAATATAGTGTATCAATATCTTAATATGATACATATGTATTTAGTAGACGGTATCATAACGATAATCGTTATATATATCATTTCGAGTTTCTTAACTTAGTAATCTCATTTCTTATGTATATCACACATTGTTAATATACTTAGTGAGATACTTACTCATCATAATCTCATGTCAACCATATATATATATATGTCTATATATACCACAACATGTAGTTTTTACAAATTTGTAACGTTCGTGAATCGCCGGTCAACTTGGGTGATCAATTGTCTATATGAAATTTATTTCATTTAATCAAGTCTTAACACGTTTGATTGCTTAACATGTTGGAAACATTTAGTCATGTAAATATCAATCTCAATTAATATATATATAAACATGGAAAAGTTCGGGTCACTACATAAGCGACCCAATGATTGCTCGATAATACGTAGGATCAACATGTTCTCCTTCGCACTCTAGCGAAATACCATGATTCACAGCTAACGGAGTTGACACAGGACGTTCTTGAGTCATACCAAAACATTCCAGTATATCATTCACATACTTTGCCTGATGAAGAAAAATTCCATTTTCTGTCTGTTCGACTTGTAAACCAAGAAAGTAGTGTAGAAAACCCAATTTACTCATTTCGAACTCGTCTTTCATCACCTGTTCGAACTCATCAACGAGTTCCAGCTTAGTAGCACCGATGATAATATCGTCAACATAAATCTGGACTAAAATAATGTCGTCATCTTGAACTTTTGTGAACAGAGTACAGTCTACCGTGCCCATTTGATATCCTTTTTCGATAAGATAACTCGATAATTGTCCGTACCAAGCTCTAGGAGCTTGATGTAAACTATAATGGGCTCGTCGTAATCGGTAAACGTTGTCAGGATGAATATGATCTCCAAAACCCGGAGGTTGACTGACATATACTTGTTCATTTAGCTTGCCGTAAAGAAATGCACTCTTAACATCCATTTGATAAACTTTGAACTTCATGAAAGAAGCGAAAGTCAAGAAAATGTGAATCACTTCCAATCTGGCAACAGGAGCAAAAACTTCATTGTAATCAAAATCAGGATCTTGCTGATAACCTTTAGCAACTAATCTTGCTTTGTTACGGGTAACATTGCCATCTTCGTCGAATTTGCACTTCCAAACCCATTTGAGGTCAATTACTTTCGCACCTTGCGGCTTAGTAACTAGTTTCCAAATATCTAGATGATTGAATTGCTGAATTTCTTCTTGCATAGCCATGACCCAATCAACATGCTTCAAAGCTTCTTTTGTAGTCTTTGGCTCAATTCTTGAGATATGACATGAGTACTCGTAATATGCAGCTGCAGCTGTCATATGAGCATCAACTTGACCATCAATCTGAACTTGTCTTCTTGTCCTAACGCATACATTTGGATCTCCAATTATATTTTCTCTAGGATGAGCAACTGTAGTTCTGGGAACTGGGTGTGCGGGAACAGGTATCTCGTGGTGTAGATTCGTGGTGAAATGTCCCGTTCTTATTGATTAAAAACGTTCCATATTAATTGATTTCGTTGCGAGGTTTTGACCTCTATATGAGACGTTTTTCAAAGACTGCATTCATTTTTAAAACAAACCATAACCTTTATTTCATAAATAAAGGTTTAAAAAGCTTTACGTAGATTATCAAATAATGATAATCTAAAATATCCTGTTTACACACGACCATTACCTAATGGTTTACAATACAAATATGTTACATCGAAATCAGTTTCTTGAATGCAGTTTTTACACAATATCATACAAACATGGACTCCAAATCTTGTCCTTATTTTAGTATGCAACAGCGGAAGCTCTTAGTATTCACCTGAGAATAAACATGCTTTAAACGTCAACAAAAATGTTGGTGAGTTATAGGTTTAACCTATATATATCAAATCGTAACAATAGACCACAAGATTTCATATTTCAATACACATCCCATACATAGAGATAAAAATCATTCATATGGTGAACACCTGGTAACCAACATTAACAAGATGCATATATATAAGAATATCCCCATCATTCTGGGACACCCTTCGGATATGATATAAATTTCGAAGTACTAAAGCATCCGGTACTTTGGATGGGGTTTGTTAGGCCCAATAGATCTATCTTTAGGATTCGCGTCAATTAGGGTGTCTGTTCCCTAATTCTTAGATTACCAGACTTAATAAAAAGGGGCATATTCGATTTCGATAATTCAACCATAGAATGTAGTTTCACGTACTTGTGTCTATTTTGTAAATCATTTATAAAACCTGCATGTATTCTCATCCCAAAAATATTAGATTTTAAAAGTGGGACTATAACTCACTTTCACAGATTTTTACTTCGTCGGGAAGTAAGACTTGGCCACTGGTTGATTCACGAACCTATAACAATATATACATATATATCAAAGTATGTTTAAAATATATTTACAACACTTTTAATATATTTTGATGTTTTAAGTTTATTAAGTCAGCTGTCCTCGTTAGTAACCTACAACTAGTTTTCCACAGTTAGATGTACATAAATAAATCGATAAATATTATCTTGAATCAATCCACGACCCAGTGTATACGTATCTCAGTATTGATCACAACTCAAACTATATATATTTTGGAATCAACCTCAACCCTGTATAGCTAACTCCAACATTCACATATAGAGTGTCTATGGTTGTTCCGAAATATATATAGATGTGTTGACATGATAGGTCGAAACATTGTATACGTGTCTATGGTATATCAAGATTACATAATATACAATACAAGTTGATTAAGTTATGGTTGGAATAGATTTGTTACCAATTTTCACGTAGCTAAAATGAGAAAAATTATCCAATCTTGTTTTACCCATAACTTCTTCATTTTAAATCCGTTTTGAGTGAATCAAATTGCTATGGTTTCATATTAAACTCTATTTTATGAATCTAAACAGAAAAAGTATAGGTTTATAGTTGGAAAAATAAGTTACAAGTCGTTTTTGTAAAGGTAGTCATTTCAGTCGAAAGAACGACGTCTAGATGACCATTTTAGAAAACATACTTCCACTTTGAGTTTAACCATAATTTTGGGATATAGTTTCATGTTCATAATAAAAATCATTTTCTCAGAATAACAACTTTTAAATCAAAGTTTATCATAGTTTTTAATTAACTAACCCAAAACAGCCCGCGGTGTTACTACGACGGCGTAAATCCGGTTTTACGGTGTTTTTCGTGTTTCCAGGTTTTAAATCATTAAGTTAGCATATCATATAGATATAGAACATGTGTGTAGTTAATTTTAAAAGTCAAGTTAGAAGGATTAACTTTTGTTTGCGAACAAGTTTAGAATTAACTAAACTATGTTCTAATGATTACGAGTTTAAACCTTCGAATAAGATAGTTTTATATATATGAATCGAATGATGTTATGAACATCATTACTACCTCAAGTTTAGTAGGTAAACCTACTGGAAGTGACAAGAAATGATCTAGCTTCAAAGGATCTTGGATGGCTTGAAAGTTCTTGAAGTACGATCATGACACAAAAACAAGTTCAAGTAAGATTTTTACTCGAATTAAGATAGTTTATAGTAATTGAATCAAAGTTTGAATATGAATATTACCTTGAATAAGAAAGATAACCTACTGTATATAACAAAGGTTTCTTGATCTTAGATGATTACTTGGAATGGATTAGAAAGCTTGGAAGTAAATTAGTAAACTTGAAGGGATTTTTGAAGTGTTCTTGAAGTGTTCCTCCTATGATGATTATAGCTTGATTCTTGAAGTGATTTTTGATGAAGATGATGATTAACTACTGGAAAAATACGTTCATAATAGTGTGTGTGTGTTGAGAGAGAATTAGAAAGAGAATTGGAAGTGAAATGGAGTGAATGATGAGTGGTAATTGGTGAGTGGTGAGTGGGGTTAAAAGGAGTTCTAGTTAGTTGACTAGCTCATGGTAGAAGTTAAAATTGATTAGTCATACATGACATAATCAAGAGTGGAATCCCATGCTAGTTCCTATTGGTATATACTCATAGTAAGTACATTTTGAAGCTGTGTATAATACGGGTAAGAATACGACTAGAATTCTTGATGAAAGAAACGAATGGAAAAGTAACTGTAACCATTTTTGTTAAGTATGAGTGTTTTGATATATGTCTTGAAGTCTTCCAAAAAGTATTTTAATACATCTAAATACACTACATGTATATACATTTTAACTGAGTCGTTAAGTCATCGTTAGTCGTTACATGTAAGTGTTGTTTTGAAACCTTTAAGTTAACGATCTCAATTAATGTTGTTAACCCATTGTTTATTATATCTAATGAGATGTTAAATTATTATATTATCATGATATTATGATATATTAATATATCTTAATATGATATATATACATTTAAATGTCGTTACAACGATAATCGTTACATATATGTCTCGTTTCGAAATCCTTAAGTTAGTAGTCATGTTTATATGTATATAAATCATTGTTAATATAATTATGGAGATACTTACTTATCATAATCTCATGTTAACCATATGTATATCCATATATATATCGTCATGTCGTTTTTACAAGTTTTAACGTTCGTGAATCGCCGGTCAACTTGGGTGGTCAATTGTCTATATGAAACATATTTCAATTAATTAAGTCTTAACAAGTTTGATTGCTTAACATGTTGGAATCATTTAATCATGTAAATATCAATCTCAATTAATATATATAAACATGGAAAAGTTCGGGTCACTACAGTACCTACCCGTTAAATAAATTTCGTCCCGAAATTTTAAGCTGTTGAAGGTGTTGACGAATCTTCTGGAAATAGATGCGGGTATTTCTTCTTCATCGGATCTTCACGCTCCCAGGTGAACTCGGGTCCTCTACGAGCATTCCATCGAACCTTAACAATTGGTATCTTGTTTTGCTTAAGTCTTTTAACCTCACGATCCATTATTTCGACGGGTTCTTCGATGAATTGGAGTTTTTCGTTGATTTGGATTTCATCTAACAGAATAGTGAGATCTTCTTTAGCAAAACATTTCTTCAAATTCGAGACATGGAAAGTGTTATGTACAGCCGCGAGTTGTTGAGGTAACTCAAGTCGGTAAGCTACTGGTCCGACACGATCAATAATCTTGAATGGTCCAATATACCTTGGATTTAATTTCCCTCGCTTACCAAATCGAACAACGCCTTTCCAAGGTGCAACTTTAAGCATGACCATCTCTCCAATTTCAAATTCTATATCTTTTCTTTTAATGTCAGCGTAGCTCTTTTGTCGACTTTGGGCAGTTTTCAACCGTTGTTGAATTTGGATGATCTTCTCGGTAGTTTCTTGTATAATCTCCGGACCCGTAATCTGTCTATCCCCCACTTCACTCCAACAAATCAGAGACCTGCACTTTCTACCATAAAGTGCTTCAAACGGCGCCATCTCAATGCTTGAATGGTAGCTGTTGTTGCAGGAAAATTCTGCTAATGGTAGATGTCGATCCCAACTGTTTCCGAAATCAATAACACATGCTCGTAGCATGTCTTCAAGCATTTGTATCGTCCTTTCACTCTGCCCATTAGTTTGTGGATGATAGGCAGTACTCATGTCTAGACGAGTTCCTAATGCTTGCTGTAATGTCTGCCAGAATCTTGAAATAAATCTGCCATCCCTATCAGAGATAATAGAGATTGGTATTCCATGTCTGGAGATGACTTCCTTCAAATACAGTCATGCTAACTTCTCCATCTTGTCATCTTCTCTTATTGGCAGGAAATGTGCTGATTTGGTGAGACGATCAACTATTACCCAAATAGTATCAAAACCACTTGCAGTCCTTGGCAATTTAGTGATGAAATTCATGGTAATGTTTTCCCATTTCCATTCCGGGATTTCGGGTTGTTGAAGTAGACCTGATGGTTTCTGATGCTCAGCTTTGACCTTAGAACACGTCAAACATTCTCCTACGTATTTAGCAACATCGGCTTTCATACCCGGCCACCAAAAATATTTCCCGAGATCCTTGTACATCTTCCCCGTTCCAGGATGTATTGAGTATCTGGTTTTATGAGCTTCTCTAAGTACCATTTCTCTCATATCTCCAAATTTTGGTACCCAAATCCTTTCAGCCCTATACCGGGTTCCGTCTTCCCGAATATTAAGATGTTTCTCCGATCCTTTGGGTATTTCATCCTTTAAATTTCCCTCTTTTAAAACTCCTTGTTGCGCCTCCTTTATTTGAGTAGTAAGGTTATTATGAATCATTATATTCATAGATTTTACTCGAATGGGTTCTCTGTCCTTCCTGCTCAAGGCATCGGCTACCACATTTGCCTTCCCCGGGTGGTAACGAATCTCAAAGTCGTAATCATTCAATAATTCAATCCACCTACGCTGCCTCATATTCAGTTGTTTCTGATTAAATATGTGTTGAAGACTTTTGTGGTCGGTATATATAATACTTTTGACCCCATATAAGTAGTGCCTCCAAGTCTTTAATGCAAAAATAAACGCGCCTAATTCCAAATCATGCGTCGTATAATTTTGTTCGTGAATCTTCAATTGTCTAGACGCATAAGCAATCACCTTCGTTCGTTGCATTAATACACAACTGAGACCTTGCTTTGATGCGTCACAATAAATCACAAATCATCATTCCCTTCAGGCAATGACAATATAGGTGCCATAGTTAGCTTTTTCTTCAATAACTGAAACGCTTTCTCTTGTTCATCATTCCATTCAAATTTCTTCCCTTTATGCGTTAATGCAGTCAAGGGTTTTGCTCTTCTGGAAAAGTCTTGGATGAACCTTCTGTAGTAACCAGCTAGTCCTAAAAACTGGCGTATGTGTTTCGGAGTTTTCGGGGTTTTCCACTTTTCAACAGTTTCTATCTGTGCCGGATCCACCTTAATACCTTCTTTGTTCACTATGTGACTGAGGAATTGAACTTCTTGCAACCAAAATGCACACTTTGAAAACTTAGCATACAATTCTTCCTTCCTCAATACTTCTAACACCTTTCTCAAATGTTCACCGTGTTCTTGGTCATTCTTTGAGTAAATAAGTATGTCATCAATGAAAACAATGACAAACTTGTCAAGGTATGGTCCACACACTCGGTTCATAAGGTCCATGAACACAGCTGGTGCATTAGTTAAACCAAACGGCATGACCATAAACTCGTAATGATCGTAACGTGTTCTGAAAGCAGTCTTTGGAATATCATCTTCTTTCACCCGCATTTGATGATACCCGGAACGTAAGTCAATCTTTGAATAAACAGACGAGCCTTGTAGTTGATCAAATAAGTCATCGATTCTCGGTAGTGGGTAGCGGTTCTTGATGGTAAGTTTGTTCAACTCTCGGTAGTCGATACACAACCTGAATGTACCATCTTTCTTCTTGACAAACAAAACAGGAGCTCCCCACGGCGATGTCCTTGGTCGAATGAAACCACGCTCTAAAAGTTCTTGTAATTGGCTTTGCAGTTCTTTCATCTCGCTGGGTGCGAGTCTATAAGGAGCACGAGCTATTGGTGCAGCTCCTGGTACAAGATCTATTTGAAATTCAACGGATCGCTGTGGGGGTAATCCCGGTAATTCTTTCGGAAATACATCGGGAAATTCTTTTGCAATGGGAACATCATTGATGCTCTTTTCTTCAGTTTGTACTTTCTCGACGTGTGCTAGAACAGCATAGCAACCTTTTCTTATTAGTTTTTGTGCCTTCAAATTACTAATAATATGTAGCTTCGTGTTGCCCTTTTCTCTGTACACCATTAAGGGTTTTCCTTTTTCTCGTATAATGCGAATTGCATTTTTGTAACAAACGATCTCTGCTTTCACTTCTTTCAACCAGTCCATACCGATTATCACATTAAAACTCCCTAACTCTACTGGTATCAAATCAATCTTAAATGTTTCGCTAACCAGTTTAATTTCTCGATTCCGACATATATTATCTGCTGAAATTAATTTACCATTTGCTAATTCGAGTAAAAATTTACTATCCAAAGGCGTCAATGGACAACTTAATTTAGCACAAAAATCTCTACTCATATAGCTTATATCCGCACCCGAATCAAATAAAACGTAAGCAGATTTATTGTCAATAAGAAACGTACCCGTAACAAGCTCCGGGTCTTCCTGTGCCTCTGCCGCATTAATATTGAAAACTCTTCCGCGACCTTGTCCATTCGTGTTCTCCTGGTTCGGGCAATTTCTAATAATGTGGCCCGGTTTTCCACATTTATAACAAACTACATTGGCATAACTTGCTCCGACACTACTTGCTCCACCATTACTCGTTCCGACACCATTTGTTCCTTTCGTTCTATTAACCCCTGGTCCGTAGACCTCACACTTCGCCGCGCTATGACCATTTCTTTTACACTTGTTGCAAAATTTGGTGCAGAACCCCGAGTGATACTTTTCACACCTTTGGCATAGCTGCTTCTGATTGTTGTTGTTGTTACGGTTATTATTATTGTTGGGATGATTGTTGTAGTTGTTGTTGTTGTTGTTGTTGTTGTTGTTGTTGTTGTTGTTTTTGTTGGGCCATTTGTTGTAGTTGTGATTGATGTTGTGATTGTTGGGATAATTGTTGCGATTATTGTTGTAATTGCTGTTGTTGTTGTATTGGTGATTCTTATCACCGTTTTTCTCCCACTTTCTTTTGACTTGCTTCACATTGTCCTCTTCAGCAGTCTGTTCTTTAATTCTTTCTTCAATCTGGTTCACTAGTTTGTGAGCCATTCTACATGCCTGTTGTATGGAGGCGGGCTCGTGTGAACTTATATCTTCTTGGATTCTTTCCGGTAATCCTTTCACAAACGCGTCGATCTTCTCTTCCTCATCTTCGAATGCTCCCGGACACAATAGGCACAATTCTGTGAATCGTCTTTCGTACGTGGTAATATCAAATCCTTGGGTTCGTAACCCTCTAAGTTCTATCTTGAGCTTATTGACCTCGGTTCTGGGATGGTACTTCTCGTTCATCAAGTGCTTGAATGCTGACCACGGTAGTGCATACGCATCATCTTGTCCCAGTTGCTCTAGATAGGTATTCCACCATGTTAACGCAGAACCTGTGAAGGTATGCGTAGCGTACTTCACTTTTTCCTCTTCAGTACACTTACTTATGGCAAACACCGATTCAACCTTCTCGGTCCACCGTTTCAATCCGATCGGTCCTTCGGTTCCATCAAATTCCAAAGGTTTGCAGGCAGTGAATTCTTTGTAGGTGCATCCTACACGATTTCCTGTACTGCCAGATCCAAGGTTATTGTTGGTATGTAGCGCAGCCTGTACTGCGGCTATGTTTGAAGCTAGAAAAGTACGGAATTCCTCTTCATTCATATTCACGGTGTGTCGAGTAGTCGGTGCCATTTCCTTCAAAATAGTCAAATGGAACAAGTTAATCATACAGAATATTAAGAGTAGTTAATAGTATTTCGTAGCATAATATGAACTCATTTATAAAAGCTTTTTCTTCATATTAGCGTTTTATAAGTTTAAATTCGGGTAGTACCTACCTGTTAAGTTCATACTTAGTAGCTAATATACAATTCAACTACTACAATTCTATATGAAAAACTGATTGTAATAATATTTCGCGTTCAAACTTTTATAAAATATTTTACAAACTTACAATACCGCTTATTTTACATAAAGCATGAAATATAGCACACAATAACTTTGATACAAGATAGTTGTGAAGATAATTCTAGCTAGTACACAAGTCGTTCAGCAAAGGCAATAAAGACACGTAATTCATACGTCCAGAAACAAGTCATGCATTCTGGTTTTACTAGGACTACTTCCCATCCTTGGTCTTGTGGAACATAACCGTTATGGCCGTTGATAAGACAGCGTGTTGTAACGTCGTCAAAGGGACGAGGGTTACGTAATGACCAACAGTCTCGTAATAACCTAAAAACCTCATTTCTTACCCCAATTACCGACTCCGTCACTTGTGGGAACGTTTTGTTTAATAGTTGTAGCCCGATGTTCTTGTTCTCACTTTGGTGAGAAGCGAACATTACTAACCCGTAAGCATAACATGTTCTTTATGTTGCATGTTAGCCGCTTTTTCTAAATCACGAAGTCCTATATTCGGATATACTGAGTCAAAATAATTTCTTAACCCGTTGCGTAAAATAGCATTTGGGTTCCCCGCAATATATGCATCAAAGTAAACACATCGTAACTTATGGATTTCCCAATGTGATATCCCCCATCTTTCGAACGAAAGCCTTTTATAAACCAAGGCATTCTTGAAACGTTCTTCGAATGTCTTACAAACTGATCTCGCCTTAAATAGTTGTGTCGAGGAATTCTGACCGACTCTAGACAAGATTTCATCAATCATGTCTCCGGGTAGGTCTCTTAAAATATTGGGTTGTCTATCCATTTTGTGTTTTTATACTGTAAAATAGACAAGAGTTAGATTCATAAAAAAAATACTTATTAATACAAGAAATTTTTACATATATCATAAAGCATAAGCACACTATATTACATATATTACACCACATGAATACAACTATCTTATTCCGACTCGCTCGTTTCTTCTTGTTCGGTTTTGGTTCGTTTTGCCAAGTTTCTAGGGATATATGATGTTCCCCTAATACGAGCCGTCATTGTCCACATTGGTTTAGAAAAACCTGGTGGTTTAGAGGTTCCTGGGTCATTGTTACAACTTAAAGACTTCGGGGGTTGACGATACATATAAAGTTCATTGGGGTTGGAATTAGATTTCTCTATTTTTATGCCCTTTCCCTTATTATTTTCTTTTGCCTTTTTAAATTCAGTTGGGGTAATTTCTATAACATCATCGGAATTCTCGTCAGAATCCAATTCATCGGAGAATTGGTAATCCTCCCAATATTTTGCTTCCTTGGCGGAAACACCATTGACCATAATTAACCTTGGTCGGTTGGTTGAGGATTCTCTTTTACTTAACTGTTTTATTATTTCCCCCACCGGTTCTATTTCTTCTTCCGGTTCCGATTCTTCTTCCGGTTCCGATTCTTCTTCCGGTTCCGACTCTTCTTCCGGTTCCTCTTCGGGAACTTGTGAATCAGTCCACGAATCATTCCAATTTACATTTGACTCTTCATTATTATTAGGTGAGTCAATGGGACTTGTTCTAGAGGTAGACATCTATCACATAATATCAAACACGTTAAGAGATTAATATATCACATAATATTCATATGTTAAAAATATATAGTTTCCAACAAAAATGTTAAGCAATCATTTTTAAAGAAAACACGGTCGAAGTCCAGACTCACTAATGCATCCTAACAAACTCGATAAGACACACTAATGCAAATTTTCTGGTTCTCTAAGACCAACGCTCTGATACCAACTGAAATGTCCCGTTCTTATTGATTAAAAACGTTCCATATTAATTGATTTCGTTGCGAGGTTTTGACCTCTATATGAGACGTTTTTCAAAGACTGCATTCATTTTTAAAACAAACCATAACCTTTATTTCATAAATAAAGGTTTAAAAAGCTTTACGTAGATTATCAAATAATGATAATCTAAAATATCCTGTTTACACACGACCATTACCTAATGGTTTACAATACAAATATGTTACATCGAAATCAGTTTCTTGAATGCAGTTTTTACACAATATCATACAAACATGGACTCCAAATCTTGTCCTTATTTTAGTATGAAACAGCGGAAGCTCTTAGTATTCACCTGAGAATAAACATGCTTTAAACGTCAACAAAAATGTTGGTGAGTTATAGGTTTAACCTATATATATCAAATCGTAACTATAGACCATAAGATTTCATATTTCAATACACATCCCATACATAGAGATAAAAATCATTCATATGGTGAACACCTGGTAACCAACATTAACAAGATGCATATATATAAGAATATCCCCATCATTCCGGGACACCCTTCGGATATGATATAAATTTCGAAGTACTAAAGCATCCGGTACTTTGGATGGGGTTTGTTAGGCCCAATAGATCTATCTTTAGGATTCGCGTCAATTAGGGTGTCTGTTCCCTAATTCTTAGATTACCAGACTTAATAAAAAGGGGCATATTCGATTTCGATAATTCAACCATAGAATGTAGTTTCACGTACTTGTGTCTATTTTGTAAATCATTTATAAAACCTGCATGTATTCTCATCCCAAAAATATTAGATTTTAAAAGTGGGACTATAACTCACTTTCACAGATTTTTACTTCGTCGGGAAGTAAGACTTGGCCACTGGTTGATTCACGAACCTATAACAATATATACATATATATCAAAGTATGTTTAAAATATATTTACAACACTTTTAATATATTTTGATGTTTTAAGTTTATTAAGTCAGCTGTCCTCGTTAGTAACCTACAACTAGTTGTCCACAGTTAGATGTACAGAAATAAATCGATAAATATTATCTTGAATCAATCCACGACCCAGTGTATACGTATCTCAGTATTGATCACAACTCAAACTATATATATTTTGGAATCAACCTCAACCCTGTATAGCTAACTCCAACATTCACATATAGAATGTCTATGGTTGTTCCGAAATACATATAGATGCGTCGACATGATAGGTCGAAACATTGTATATGTGTCTATGGTATCTCAAGATTACATAATATACAATACAAGTTGATTAAGTTATGGTTGGAATAGATTTGTTACCAATTTTCACGTAGCTAAAATGAGAAAAATTATCCAATCTTGTTTTACCCATAACTTCTTCATTTTAAATCCGTTTTGAGTGAATCAAATTGCTATGGTTTCATATTAAACTCTATTTTATGAATCTAAACAGAAAAAGTATAGGTTTATAGTTGGAAAAATAAGTTACAAGTCGTTTTTGTAAAGGTAGTCATTTCAGTCGAAAGAACGACGTCTAGATGACCATTTTAGAAAACATACTTCCACTTTGAGTTTAACCATAATTTTTGGATATAGTTTCATGTTCATAATAAAAATCATTTTCTCAGAATAACAACTTTTAAATCAAAGTTTATCATAATTTTTAATTAACTAACCCAAAACAGCCCGCGGTGTTACTACGACGGCGTAAATCCGATTTTACGGTGTTTTTCGTGTTTCCAGGTTTTAAATCATTAAGTTAGCATATCATATAGATATAGAACATGTGTTTAGTTGATTTTAAAAGTCAAGTTAGAAGGATTAACTTTTGTTTGCGAACAAGTTTAGAATTAACTAAACTATGTTCTAATGATTACGAGTTTAAACCTTCGAATAAGATAGTTTATTATATATGAATCGAATGATGTTATGAACATCATTACTACCTCAAGTTTAGTAGGTAAACTTACTGGAAGTGACAAGAAATGATCTAGCTTCAAAGGATCTTGGATGGCTTGAAAGTTCTTGAAGTACGATCATGACACAAAAACAAGTTCAAGTAAGATTTTTTCTCGAATTAAGATAGTTTATAGTAATTGAATCAAAGTTTGAATATGAATATTACCTTGAATAAGAAAGATAACCTACTGTATATAACAAAGGTTTCTTGATCTTAGATGATTACTTGGAATGGATTAGAAAGCTTGGAAGTAAATTAGTAAACTTGAAGGGATTTTTGAAGTGTTCTTGAAGTGT